>NW_027466052.1:3890000-4007500 GCF_046127955.1 Nelusetta ayraudi | reverse complement strand
AGAAACATTGTTTCAGTTCAGCTCTTATTTGTGCACAAGGTGCCTAAGAAAAATCCCCACACGGCCCTACCAGCCCCTTTTCCATTCTTTGCTCAGTTTCTAAAAGAATTCCTACAAATGTGTGGACACTTTTTCTTGCGGCCGTGACCAACTTTTAAAAGTTTGCGCTGTCAAAGGCTCAGATGTGTCACGACCCCTCCAGGTATCTTCTCTCACAAATACACACGGACGCACAAACACACACACGCTCACGAGAATGAAGCAAACCCCTCGCCACACGTCTTATGAAGCATTGCTGCCGCTAAAGCAGGAGGAAGCTCCCGACAAAGTGTGGGAAAATGTTTAAGGTTTCTCCTCTCTGAATATTTTTGGCTTCGTCCCCCCCCCCCCCCCCCCCTCTCTCTCTCTTTTTAAAATATCTTTAAGATCTAAAAATGACAATTGGCACTGAGGAGACACTACACCTTAACCTGGTCGGACGACTGTTTCTGACTTTAGTCTCACTCAAAGACAAACTACAAAAAAAAGAGGAATAAAAATCTTGCATCATGTTTGATTATTATTATTATTTTTTTTAAAGCTACAAGTGATGCTGAAGTAATAGGCGACGTTCAACTCAGGCTGCGTGTGCATTTCTCCGTCTACGCACTTACAATTCAGTGTATGACCACAAATGAATCCCTCTTTTCTTTGAATTGTGCAATTATTTCCCAGTGTCGGATTTTAAATGTGTCCTTTCACTGTTAATCCGAGGCTGGTTTCAATTTAGGGCATGTTGGTTTTCTTCTTTCTTTCTTTCTTTTTTTTCTTTCAAGACGTCGCAGAACCTCTTGCCCCTTTGGTGCCTTATTACTTTCGGAAACTGGCCACACACACAAGTACTTAACACAGTTTAGGCATGAAATTCTGAAATACAACCTTTATATTTTAAATGTGTGTGTCATCCAAAAATCTTCCTGTGACTCTGTCTGTTCCCTATTTGTTGTCCTCTTCTGCACTCTTTTACACATCGCTTTGGTGTTACTCTTATTATTCTTATATTACTTATTCTTCCAGCGCTCAGCTCAAACAGACAAATTTGTTTATACGTCTGCACTCGTGTTGTGTGTTTTTTTTTTTTTTTTTTTTTTTTACTGTATGTGTCTCTGTTTCCCCTCTTTTGTAAGCAGGTTTACATCAGATGAACGCCTCGCAGCAAATGTCCGGACTTGCAACAATATACGTGGCTGTGATATAAGTTAAAGATACTGATGGCCAAAATAAATGTACAACCTGTCACCTGTAAATTATACAAATACTTCCCTGTTGTAGAAACATTTGACAGAAATGTATTTTATTTCAGGTCATTCTTTTAAAACATACTGTCTGACGTGAGTCACTTGAGACTAAAAACAACACGTCTGCCACACACACACACACACACACACACACACACACACACACAACGTGGCTTGTGGTGTATTTCAATATACATACATTGTTAAAAATCTAAAAGCAAATGTTTCGACCATGTAGAAATTTTTTGTCATTTGTCATCGAGTTCCCTCTTCAATAACTGATTTGTGCTTTTTTTCCCCTCTGTTTTAGCTCTACATGTTGACAAGGAGAGACTACACACACACACACACACACACGCACGCACGCACGCACACACACACACACACACACACACACACACACACACACACACACACACACCATATTAAGTTGTGTGTGTGCGTCAAAACCTCTGTGCATCTTTGACAGCTTTTCAAAATTCCCAGTGTGTGCATGTGTGTTTGCTTTACAATTTCACACTTTCCCTCCATACATTTTTTTCTCCTTACACTAATTTCATCCGACAAACATTGAACGTTTTGCCTCAACTTTTCTGTTTTTATGTTCTGTGCGTTTCATCCCCCAGGTTTTCAGCTTATTTCACTTGGTTTTCAAATGAAGGAGAATGCATGGTAACAAGGACAGCGTCACCACGAGATACAAATAAAGTTCTTCATATCTGCACAGAAAGCACCTCTTCTGCCGTGCTTCCCCTCCCCTACATTGAAGAAAAAGAGAGCAATGCTGTTCATTTTCTCTCTAGTCTCAATGAACTTTCATATTTAATGTGCTGTGTTTAATTGCTATTGACTGTTTGTTCTGATCCAGAAGGTGCCAGCTTTCTTTATTAATGATGCCTTAACTGTTTATTCAGCAGGTGTACAATAAAAAGAAATTGAAATCATGTGTTGCTTATTGTCGTTTTTTTGTTTTTTTTTGTCCCTGTTTCGATGAAAGTGTCAGCTTTGTGATGTCAAATAAGAAAAGGAAAAACGTTTTAATAAAAAACTTTACGTGTGTGTTGTGTTGTAATTCAGAAAGTCTCAAAATAAAATGTTTTTTTCTCTCTCATCTCAGTAAAGTTCATATTTTACATTTTTGGGATGACCTTGCTTAAAAAAAAAATCTACCAACAAGCGTGTGTCTGCGTATATGCGTTGGTGTGTGTGTGTGTGTGTGAGGGAGAGAGAGAGAGGGAGAGAGAGAGAGAGAGAGAGAGAGAGAGAGAGAGAGAGAGAGTGATTGGGTGTGAAATGAATGACATTGTAAGTTTGTTGATTGATTCATAAAGAATTTTATATAAGAACAACAACAAAACAAAAAACAGCCAAATCCCTACGCTCATGACAAGGATCTGTCCATCCCCTTGTGGTGCTGAAGACACTGGCACCAGTCTAACGCGTTCAGTCAGAAATACATATCAAACAGCTGTAAACGCATGTTCACTACACACCAGAAAAGCCACAAAGTTCATGTATTTTCCCCTGTTTTCATTTAAGTTTTTCTCACAGTTTACTTGCACCTCCGTCACTCACACTCACTCTCTCACTCACTCACACACTCTCACACACACACACAGGCGCGGGTTGCCGCATTTGTGCTGCCGCCGGTCCGTTTCATGTCCAAAGTGGCCCCTAAATGTAAATGTCTGCTTCTTTTTGGGCGCTTAGAGTCACAACATTTTCAACTCCTGTCTGCCATTGCCACGTTTCTATTTTTAGACGCATTGCTCTTATGTAATGCTCGTTCTCACATTATGGACCACTGCTGTCTGCTCCACTTGGCTGAATTGTGTACTTCCTGTGTCACATGTATCTGTGTACTAAACAAGGCTCACTTATGACTTGAGTTTCCATGAAAATACATCTTATTTGATACATTAAAGTCCACACATTTAAGGCTCGTCTATTGTACAGCCAGTTGAAACTTTAAAAGAATTTCCACAACAAACATCAAAGTAAAAATCTCTGAAAATTCTTTCTGATGTTGTTTTGTGGACACTATGCGTTAAAGCATCTCATCTGTTCAAAAAGGAAATGTCTCAAAATGGTTGCAAGGTCCACGTTGGTGTGGTGCACAGTGAACCCACCTAAAGTGTGTGACAAACTAATCTTCCCCGTGTGCCGAGCCCGACTGACAATTTGTATTTTGCTTCAAACAGTTAAAGTAAATCAGCTATGCAATTTATTTATTTTGTTTTTATTGTTTTGCATGTTTACGAGACAAACTGAAACACAAGACGTGTGAAGTAAGGTACCAGACTCGAGGAGAGAGGGATTCATTTTTAATCCCATCAGAATGTAGGAGAAGTTTTTATTAATATACACTGGAAACATCACAAATACTGTCTAATTGTAAGTGTTCTCCAGTAGAAGGCTACACAACATTGAGGACACAAAAATTACACCTGGCACAGCTACAGTTACAGATGACTGCATATAACATCATTGGGAATGTGAGGTGTGTTGGTGGGAAGACTGCTGTGTGTGATGTACTGAAAACAGTTCAAAAAATTATTTAAATATTGAATTTAATTTGTCCAATTTAACTAAAATCTGTGCCTTTTCCGGTTAACAATAAAAACATGCTCACTGAGGTTCTTAACTAAAGCACAGTGTGTAGCTTCAGTTGAATAAAACATTTATAAATGTGTTTGCCGCATCACAGGTTAGTTAAGGCTAAGCAAAGGTAGCAACGTGTGACACAAACATGAATTATGATGCTGTATAATTCGTAAAACGAGTAAATTACATATATTTCAAAGAAGGAAAATTGTTTTGCTTGTGAGGTTGGACACGGGAAATTTCAAATCCTAAAACTTTATATAAACGGTTTGAGCTGTTTTGCACCGTCAAGCTGCCTTCTTTTTCTTTTATCCTACGCAAAACGATGTCAACCGCAACGTGAAAAGACAGTTTTTATATGGAATTCGAAAATTCAAAATTGTGAAACGGGGGAGGAAAAAAAGAACCTGACCGATCACCGGGAGCGCTGTAGCCTACCAGCAGATGGCAGCAAAAACAAACGGACTCAGAAGTTGACGTCAAAAGAAGAAGAAACGGGCCAATCACGGCCGGTCAGGCGATAATGTGGAAGTGAACAAATCATCTTCCGTCAAAGCACGCATTTTTGCACTTTGAGTCCTTCTCTTTCTGCACCCTCCTGATCCTTGCGGTCCGACTGTCGGCGTGTACGCGTGTGTGGGGTGTGCAGGTATGTCGTCCAGCGGAGATCTCGTGTTGCGGAAGGTGGAGGCGCCGCTCTTCTGGATCGGGGCTCTGACCGTGGCCTGGGCGCTCGGGCGGCTCGCCTACCGTCTGGTGTCCGCCACCAGAGTGTGGGTGCTGGGCAACGGCCGCCTTGTTTCCCCGGCCAAGCTCGGCTCGTGGGCAGGTGAGGAAGACAATTGTCGCTGTCATTAGTGAAGATGCCACGCACACGCATACACACATACTTTGCCTTTTAGTTAGTTTATGTTGCTGCCATTGTTATTGTCAGCAGATGCCAACTGTCAAATAGCGAATTAGTACATCCCAAACGTAAGCAATAGGAATAACCATATCATATCAAGTTGACTTTTACTCAGCACCTTTTACTTAACTTGTATATAGATTTTTTTTTTTTTTTTTACATTACACGGCCAACAACAAGGGTGTTCTGTTGCATAAACGTCTAATCTTCAAGCCTACAAAGGTTTGAGATGTGGCAACAGGATTTTCCAAGCTGCTATCACATTATCAGTCATAAGTACGTGGATGTTGAGCAACGGCCGACCCGTTGCAACATGCAATTTTACACCACGACAGGATTATTACGGTACGTTCTCAAATTCTATTCCATCCTCTTATTCATTTTTTTTTTTTTTTAATTTGCTCTCTTTGAACACACAGTTGCTTTATCTGCTGCTCAGAGTGTTCATCCGGGAGATATTATCTATGAAAGCATTCAATTATTATCAAAAATATTTATGTTGAACTTCACCATGCTTGCAAATACACAATGGGAGCTCCTCAAAGACAATACCAAACCCCATAGTTGCCCTCTGCTGGCAAGTAGGTATTTTGTCAGCCGTGTCCCGTTTTACAATTTAATATAAAACAAGAACAACAAAACAAATTTTTTTCTTGTTTCTGTGAAGGGGGTGTAATTGCTATTTTAAATTAATGGTTTAAACATGTTTTAGACTTTTATTTTTATTATTATTATTATTATTTTTTACATATTTTATTTAACCCTCAAATGGGCCCAATGCTTCCCCATGCTTGTACGTAATCATAACAATGCACAATTTCCAAACTGCTGCAGACACAATAACACTCAATTCAATGTTAAGTCCTTCGTCCGTATTATGTGCTGCCGTTAAAACTTGCACTGAAAGCGTGCAATGAGATTGCGCCCCCTCCTGGAATGTTCTCAGTTTTCAGGTATAGCAGGCGGCTACAACTTGTATCCGTCATACATATATTTGAGAACGTATTAAACTGCTGCGCACACAGTGGTCCCTGATTCACCGTTAAGCCCGTTCTTATTGATTATGTACCAGACTGGTAAAGTTTGCACTGAGAAGGCGGAGTTTTAAATCTGAGTGCAAGGCCTTCCAACGCACACGCACACGCGCACGCACGCACACACACACACACACACACACACACACACACACACACACACACACACACACGCACACACACACGCACACATAGTGTCCTCCATCTTGTGATTGGATTATAGTTGGAGGGGGATTATGAGTGCGGACTGAACACTGTCCATCTGGCAGACTGCTCTCCGCCTGAACCCTGAACTCTCCACCAGGAATTTATTTAACTTTGTCAAGTAACAGTGTCCAAGGTCCAAGTCTTGACAGTTTGATGGCACTTATTTTCACACTAACTGACTAACTAACTAACACACTAAGTTCGGATTTAGTGGCCATATTGTTGGCGCAATAATGTTAAAATATATGTTGTTATTGTCAGGTAATTGTTTTATCACAGACGCATAAAGAGATCTGAAAACGTAATTTGAACTGCACAAAATCAGGAATGTCCAACTGTAAGGAACCTGTTTTCTCTTCTTTTATTTATTTAGCACATAGTCAATATTAAGACAAGAAAAACACAGAACAAAACCAAACAAATTATACAAAGCGGACATGCTAGAAAAAAAAAAAAAACCAACCTCGATGGGTTCGTCAGAGGACCTCCTGAAAGCAAGACAACACAAAATGAAGATGCAAACCATTACACAAAACACGCAACAAATTCATAACCTCTAGGATAAAACCCAGTTGACCACAGGTCAGGGATATACACACAACAAGGTGCAATAAAAGTTAAAAGTTAAGACAGGACACCCAGTTGTTGGTTACACAGCATGCATTCCACAGATGTTAGAACCTCTGCAGGAGATCTTAAATTGGGATCAAACAGTTCTCGATTGTGGGGGCCGACGCTGATTTGCTTTACGGGTTGAAAAGATCTACTAGCACGAAGCTGCACCCTGCACACCGACAGGACTTGGTCGGATCTGAGCAAATGCATTTTGCTGGAATCCACGTTGTTGGCTTGAACGAATGCAAGACAAAGCGAGTTGCTTGAAAAATGTCTTGGGCTGTTTTGGCACCTTTGAAAAAATTGAAAGGTTCGTTAATTATGTGCAAATTTATCTCTTAAACCAGACAATCGGCTTAAAAGTTTTGGTGTGTGTGTGTGCGTGCATGCGAGTGTGTGTGCGTGTGTGTGTGTTCTCAGTCCCATCCATCCGTCTGCTTCAGGCAACCGGATGTTTTCAGGACGTTGAGCTCAAGTTGCTTTTGATCTTTTTCTGTGGAGCTAAAAATGGAAACGTGTCGGGCGCTTTTTTTTCTTCTTCTTCTTCTTTTTTTTTTTAGATTACACATGCAAAACGATTCAGAATATCCAATGAGGCAGAGGGGCCCACGGCCCTCGACGTGCTGCCTTCATTCACAAACTTTGTGCCGGTGAAGTGGACTTGACTGCGAGGACGGAACTGATTATGTAACGGTGGCGGCCGAGCCATTCATGAATGAGACGCATGATCCTCGTGATTCTGGTTCACTGGTACCCACAACATCTTTGTGTGTGTGTGTGTGTGTGTGTGTGTGTGTGTGTGTGTGTGTGTGTGTGTGTGTGTGTGTGTGTGTGTGTGTGTGTGTGTGTGTGTGTGTGTGTGTGTGTGTGTGTGAAAGCCAGCGCGACAGGGAACCGTTGTTACATAACAGTGCTTCAATTCACGAGGCGAGGAGGAGCCGACGTTAAATACCGAACTCAGCTGTTCGGTGGAATGAAGTTTGTGCAGCATCAACATCGGTCCCCGCAACCATGCGTTTTCCCCTCTGCTTTTTGTAATGCATGGCATGAGCAAACACTTTATCGGTGATGAAAAATTTATCATTTATTCATTCATTGTAATTTGGCAGCAGATTTATAAATTTGCTATTTAATAAGTTAGCCATGCCAAATTTGGCGCAAGAGCGACCTCATCATTTTATTGGTGCAACGGCTAGTACTAGTACTTGCAGTAATAAGTATTAGTGTCACCCTTAGTGTAGTTTGTAGATCTTCTTGTGTGTGCGATTACTACATGACAATATTCCAGGCTAGGGATGCAAATCGTCGATTCATTGATTAATTGTTAGTTGATTGACCTTATCGATCGATTAACGATTAATTGATAAGCGGCAATTTTCAATGTTCAATTATTTGCCACCAATTTGATTCGATCGATTAAATTCTTAATCGACTATTAATCGACAATTGACTAATTGCTAACATCCCTATTTCGGGCTACTTCCATCAATGACGTTTCTTCCCAGATGAACCAAAACCTTTTTTTGTTATTTCCCTCTCACACAGACAAAGGCTTTTGTTTGAAGGACAAGTGATGAGGCCCAGCTGACGGTTTCTTTTTTACATCCAAACGGTTTCATTTCGGGTAAAAACTGCAGCAGCCCTGCCACAAAAACAGAGACACACGCGCAGCAAACACATCCCGACCAATGAGGATGCGACGGACAGAATCCACCGCCACGTTTTTCCTTTCCCCTCCCAACCGCGGCCTTCTCCAACGCTCCGCTACGTGTTCACCACACTGGGATGGCGTTGGCCGGCGACGGCAGCGTCAGAAGCCGCTCTAACCTACTTTTGGAGAAGACGGCCGTTCCTAAAAATAGCCATTGTTTGATTTGATGGAGGGGAACAAGCACTCAGCTGTAAAAGATTTTTTTTCTCCTTCTTCTTCTCCTCCTCCTTTCTCTCCGCCTCTCCTCTGCTCCTGCTGCGAAACATTTCATTCTCAAAACGGCTAAAAATAAAGCGGGCCTCTGCCTCCCTCACCGTTGCGCCTGCAGTCTCTCCATCACTCTTTGCTCCTCTCCTCCCCCGCGCTATTTTTAGCTGCCCCCAGGATCCCCCATGTTCGTGTTTGTCACTCTCCCTCCTCCCGCCACCGCCTCCTGTTTGTCTCCCCCCGCAGCCAGAGGAGACGACGACGCTCGGCACCTCGGCATCATGTGCTCTCGCGCGCAAGAGTAGCGGGGTGGAGTGAAGGGCACACAGATGCTTAGAGAAAAGGCCCGGGCTGCCGTAGTGAGGTTGAAATATTTGCGTGAGTCGGCCTCCAAACCTGCACAGGTAAACCTGCTTGGTTTACCTGTGCTGCCAAAATTCAACAGCAGACATCCTGCTAAATATTTGTGAGTCGGCCTCTAAACCTGCACGCTCGACAGTTTGGTTTACCTCCTATTGGAATGAAAGAATATGAAAATGATAGAATATATTCAACTAAAACGTGTTTTTCATTAAATAGGAGTTGCTCTTTTCTTTTTATTCACTTACGATGAGCCCAGTAAAAAGATAATCTTGTTTACATTCAGCCACATCAGCGCTGCTTGTAGCAGATCCCCTGCTCTCCGTCTAAGTCTTTGCTCAAGTACCCAAGTGGGTGTTAACCAGTCAGTGCACCTCAGATTCAGTGTTTAATGCACAAAGCACTTTATGTCATATTTTCATTTTTGAGATCTTATTTTGGGGTCTAATTATTGCTACGCCTATTGAGCTCCGAACTAAATTCTGCTTCTTTATCGTAAACGGCAACAATGAAGAACTCACTAATGGCCCAGTTAAAACGCGGCATGCCAGACGGCGACGCCTACCCGCTGTTAACGGTACAAATTTCCAAGACGCGGCACGGGAAGCACAGCCGCATACGTGGCTAGCGGCACGTTCGAGCGAAACACCGGTTCAAATCCGAGCTGCGTCCCTCCGTTTGCACAGGGACGTTTGCCGAGGACGAGGCTCTCCATCAGCTCGCTGTTATATTTAGCTGGAGGTGCGGTGAAGAGTTCCTTGTGAAAGATGGGAGCAGCTAAAAATAGAGCCGCGTTGTTGCTGCTGCTGCTGCCGCTGTTGTTTGTGCCAGGCAGTTCCAGGGCATCCGTTTGCTCGACTGCCGCTGATGACAGAGAGGACCCTGACGATGGCTCCTCCCTCCCTCCTTCTCTCCCTCCCGCCTTCCTCCCCCTCCTCCCTCCTCTCCCTCTCCTTGTCCTCTTTACTCACCCCGGCTGCTCTCCGTGGATCCCATCTCAGCGTACGCCCGGCGCTCGCATTCCGCGTTACCCTTGGAAGATGTCCTGCCCCTGAAACTTTATGCACTTGGCCTCCTCGTGGAGGTCGAGCGTTTCCGCTTCGCCACGCTTCCAGTTGTGTTTTACCTCAGTCCGCACCTTCAAGTCGCGGCAAAGATGTGGCGCTGTTTGCGCCCATTCTATTGGTTTTACCTAAGATTTCCATCTGCTGGTTTTCACCATGGATGTATTATAAGAACTGGATACTGGACTGGCAATATGGTGGCGTGCCGATTTTCCCCAGTGGCCACTCGAGGTACTGCAGCAAAAAATAAAAAAAATCCCATGGGCCCAAAAAGCATTTTTCCCATAGACTGCAATACAAAAATAATCTCCTTTAAACCCCTCCCCCGCCCTGCAACCTTAGCGGCCGTGAGGTGCAGACGACCGCTCATAACAACAAACACCTAGGTTGTCGTTGTTCGACTCCCAGTTGACTCCCAGTCCATGGACCTTTTAAGGCTTTGTGTTCTTTGTGTTCTAAAGTAACTCAAAGCAGAAGTTCAACTTTGTTGTTTATTCACGCCGTCTTTTCACCAGCGATCTTTCTCTCTGTCTGTGATCGTGGTGCTAATGTTGTTAGCGAGCTCCTGCTTCATTAAACACGGTGCTCCAGGTGTTTTCTGCTTCTTCAGCCTTCAGGGAGTCAACTTGCGGTGCTACACCGGGCTTGGCATAGGTACTACATAATTTTCAGTCGTTTCCAGTGCATCTGTGCAAACGGAATGTTTTCGAAAATGTGCATTTCCAAAAAATCCGTCTCTGCGTAAAAGGCCCCTAAATGCTCTGAGTTGCTGCCATGTGATTGGTCGACCAGATGTTTGGGCTAGCCAACAGTTGAGTGAGTTTATTTAAGAGTGTTCATGAAGTAGCCAATGGATCGTTAGTCACGCAAACACAGCAGGACAGAGAAGCAATAAGTAGTGGCCCTTCAAAAGATCTTCTTGGTTTTTCAAAGTCCATGCATTTAATTTGGAAGTTGAACACAGGATTTCCTGCTCATTCTGACTTTGCTCTCTTTCTACTCTGTGTAGTTGTGACGGGGGCCACGGATGGGATTGGGAAAGCGTACGCTGAAGATGTAAGTTACCCTGGAGTCTGAATGCCTCCACAAAACCCGCAGCTGCAGTGTCACACAGGAGGGTTGTGCTGTGTTTGTTTTCAAGCATAAATTAAATGTAACTTTACCTGTGAGCTGTTCATCGGAAGTAGTTGTAAATTGCTCATGATAAATATCTCCCCAGTTCGATCTACAGAATGACTGTTATTAATTGATTCTATTTCTATAAAGTTTCTTTCTCCCCCTTTAAAAAAAACAACAAAAAAAATATACTTTTTCAATTTTCAATCAATCAATTTTTCTTTTTTGGATGTGTATTTGCAGCTGGGTCGCAGAGGCTTCAACATTGTTCTGATCAGCCGCACTCAGGAGAAGCTGGACGACATATCCAAAGCCATCTGTGAGTATCTGCATGGTTTTTGAAGCACTGCCATCCTCTCTTCTTTTTTTCTTTCCACCTTTGATGTGTATTTCAAATTGAAATGTGTAGTTCAGTCTAGACTGAAATGAGTGTGAATGATGCTCAGAATCACACAATTTATCCCATCATGGCTCCATGATGTCGTGTTTGAATATCATACAGCAAAAATAATTCTGGTTTTGCATGTGTCTGTGTGTCCTCAGCAAGTAAATATGGAGTGGAGACCAAAACGATCGCGGCTGACTTTGGCTCATTGGATATCTACTCTGACATTGAGAACAAGCTGAAGGGGCTGGAGATTGGAATTCTGGGTAAGTGAGTCTGCAACTTAGGTGCTGACGTTCATCGCCAGGTCAAAGTTCAAGTGAGAAACACTACAGAAGCAGCGATGACTGGTTTCACACGTTGCTGTGAATTTGTCCAGGCTTTCCGAAGCTCTCTGCTGCCCTCTGAAGACTGAAAGTTGAATAACATGCTGAGCGCTGCAATGCTAAAAAAAAAAAAAAAGTCCTTCTCAACATTATGATGTATTTCACATTTTTTCACAGACATTTTTTCCTCTCTTTGCAGTTAACAATGTTGGAATCTCCTATGTGTACCCTGAATTCTTCCTTAATATCCAAAACCTGGACTCTGTAAGTTTAATATCATTGTTACGCATATGAATCACAAATATCACATTTTAGAGGAGCGTCATGTGTAATATGTTTGTAGAGTTGAAGTCAGAGACGAGGAAGTTTGCAGCATAAAATATATGTTGGATTATTTTAAGGGCTATATTAAATAATAAAAATAAAAATCTGATGTTCTTCCCGTTGTCAGATTATATTATTCGGATTTATTAGCCAAGACGATGTTAAAATAAGGAAATTCTTCGATCGATTTTCCTCTCACATGCTTCCGGGATGAGCGCCTCTGAGAAAATATTAAAGTTTTTCAAACCTTTTATTTTGAAAGTGATGTTTGGTGAAAGACGGTTCAGGTTGTCAACCTTATCCACAGGGGGATTCATTTGTGCTTGGTTCTGAAGTTTTCACTTGATTCCCACATAAGGGAACTTCATCTTTGTTTATGAAGATGTGTTCATTTTCAAGTGAAGTTTGATAAAAAAAAAAAAACAAACAAACAACCTGTAAACCTTCACTGTTAAAACTCAAGTGCTCACACCAACCTGCTGTTAAAAGTCAAGACTGTAGAAGTTAAGCCTGCTGAGGCTTGATCCTCTGTTCTTCTTCCAGTTCATCAACACCATGATCAACATTAACATCACTTCAGTTTGTCAGGTGAGTGAGTGCGGAAGCAGCCCAACGCACTAAAGACAAAGACGGAGACACTCGGTCTCAGACAACAGCGACTCGGCCCACATGCTGTTTCTATTTGTTTTGTGACACACCCTGAATTTCTCAAATACCGTAATTTCCGGACTATAAGCCGCTACTTTTTTCCCATGCTTTCAACCCTGCGGTTTATACAACGGTGCGGCTAATCTATGGTTTTTTACAGCCAACGGCCACTAGGGGACCTTCTCCACTATGGATTTTTGGGCGGGCTCGGGAAAGAGTGAGACAGGCAGTTCGCGCGAACAGCGAAAGCAAAAGTGGAAGCAAATACAGAACGAGAGCAAGACAGTTTGCGCAAAGGAAGTTTTCATGCACAAACCCTCATTGTGGAAAACAAACCAAGAATTGCAAATGATGCAGCTTTTAAGTTAAAGGCAGTCGATCTGGCTGTCAGAGAAGGAAATGGAGAAATACTGATCATTTCTATACCGCAAGAAATGGGTGAACACAGAACAAGTCAATCAAATAGTGTTTCTGAGCACGGCGCGCTCGTCAGTATGTTCTCTTGTCTTTGTGAGCTACGGTGCGTCGCTGCCTCGAGTCCGACTCCATACCAATTAACCGAGGTGACCAGCGGGACCCCACAAACAGGATCCGCGGTGCGAGTCCAGCCGCCGAACCGATCCGCTCCGCAGACCCGTTTCCTGCGGCTTATAGTCCAGTGCGGCTTGTATATGTACACATTTGTTTTCCCCCCTAAATTTAGCTGGTGCGGCTTATATTCAGGTGCGCTTTATAGTCCGGAAATCACGGTAGGTTAAATTGGTGAATGCAGTTTCTTCAAAATCCACTGTAAACCACTCCTGCAGACGAGTAAAGACACACACACACACACACACACCTACTCTCCACACAGTAACACTGGTTTAATAAAGTCTCTTCCATCCCCTGCCATCCTTGTTCAGCAGCTCCCAGGGCCGCAACTCCTTTAGCACCTAATTTATGTCATTCAATATCGTTTTTTTTAAAGTGCTCCCTCGGCCGTCCTCACCCGTTTCTTCTCTCACTCTCGCCTCCCCGAAACACCTCTCCACACTCGGCCCACACACACACACACACACACACACACACTTGGCGTCGGCAAAGGCGGACGCACATGCCCACATCTTGCCCACACACATTAGTGGACTGGCTTGCTGTTATCTGTGTCGTGCCTTACGTCTGATTCTTGTGTCTTCCCCCACCCACCCTGCTTTGCTCTTCATTGCTGATCCCAGATGACCCGGATTGTCCTGCCTGGAATGGTGGAGCGGTAAGTCTCAGCGAGCATGTCCTCACTCACAGTCATGTGATCATTTCCCCCCCAGTTTTGATCGTAAACTTATTTCAAAGGGCTGTGTAGTCCTAGCTTCCAGCTCACAAAGAAGAAATTTGACGTTTCCATATATGTGGCAACTAGAAGTTAGGGAAATAGCTTTGTTGAAATTTTATTGAAATTAAAACCACGGATTAAAACCACACATCATCATCATAGGTGAGGATTAACCCCCCCCGCAGCCCCCTCCACCTTGAATAAACTTCCCAATGAAGAGTAAAACCCTGCAACACAATCGCACTCAAACTTCCGGTGCTTGAATCTCAGTGAAGTTGAGCACTTGAAAACAGCTGGCAGGAAGAGCTGTCGTCGCTGCCTTCTCTCTCTCTCTCTCTCTCTCTCTCTCTCTCTCGCCTCACCGTGTCCGTGTCCGTGTCTTTCCAGGAAGAAGGGGGTCGTCCTCAACATCGCCTCCTCCGCCGGGTCCAACGCCGTTCCCCTGCTCTCCGTCTACTCTGCGTCCAAGGTAATTGCAGCGCACGCCGTGCGTGACCTTTTTTTTTTTGTGCCGCCCACCCCTCACCCCACCCCACCTAGCTGTTAAACCCAGGCGTTATCTGTCCGTGGTGCCACCGGCCTTGTTCAAAGGTTTGGAGCCACTGACTCATTTCTGCATTGAAGCTTCACAAAATAATCTAGTGGAAGCTCTGAGAACATGGCATAGTGCACGAAAATCAGTCGGGATGTGCTGAACACATTATGGGATGGCTTGGACAGTCGTTGCCTTGAGTGTCTAATTGAATGTGATTTTAGAGAACGAATATCCAGTGTGCAAGTGCGGCCTTCTTAACGGACGTCGAATTCCGCGTTGGCTCGCATTCAAGAAGGTGGCTGAAACATTCAGGGGGAGTTTTTGATCCCCACTGACATGACAGCAGTCTTGTTGGCCGCGTGTCCGCGATGCCAATCTCCCGTTCCGCCGCATCGCTCGAGGTCCCGGGGTCGTTCCGGCTCCGGCTGTTTCAGGGTCACTTCTGTTCGTTCCGGCTCCAGCAAACATTGTGGGAGGGGAAGCCGTGCTTCAGCTGCGTGCTCATTTCTCTTTGTTAGTCCGACACCAAAGCGCAGCGTATTTATACCGTTTTGCCGCTGCGTATTTAAACGAATGGCCTCTTCCTGTCCTTGAATCTTACTCAGCACCCCGCACCCGTCCTTTTCTTCTCTCTCAGGCCTTCGTGGACTTCTTTTCTCGAGGACTGGACGCCGAGTACAAGGGCAAAGGCATCATCGTCCAGGTGAGCCGCACTTCTCCTTCGACACGTCGGCGTGCCGGCGAACGTCGCCCACGGGCATGTTGTGCGTTCGTGCGACCAACTTCGTTTCTGTTATTTCCTCTCGTCAGAGTGTGCTGCCGTTTTTCGTCGCCACCAAGATGAGCAACATCCGGCGCGCCACGCTGACGGCGCCCACTCCGGAGCGCTACGTCTCCAGCGCCCTCAGCACCGTGGGACTGGAGAGTCAGACCAACGGCTACTGGCCTCACGCTGTCATGGTACCAAAATTACCAAAAATAACCAAACACTCTGAAGTGCCTTTTTCACCCCCCACTCAAAGCTCGGCCCTGTGTGTGTGTGTGTGTGTGTGTGTGTGTGTGTGTGTGTGTGTGTGTGTGTGTGTGTGTGTGTGTGTGTGTGTGTGTGTGTGTGTGTGTGTGTGTGTGTGTGTGTGTGTGTGTGTGTGTGTCGCACTGGCTGGACTTCCATTAGACGTTTGTTAGCTGCGAGGTTTAAAGGTCCCTCCCTCTTTTCTTCTCAGTAGGCAGCGCAGTTAGCCCTCTGTTTACAGCCACCTGTTGCTTGACCTCACGAAAACAAGGCAGGCGGTCTCGGCGGGGCAGAACAGAATTCACCTGACTGGGCTCTTGAGACACTAATCTGGGGAGGTGTCTGTGCCCCTTGTGACATCACTAGGGGTGGCTCCCCAGTCATGCTCGGAGTCGTTTCTACATGTTGGCGTCAGGTGTTGTGTAAGAAGACCGCATCGAAGTAAATTGTGCACAGCCCTGGAAAACAGACTTAACCTCCTAAGACCTGAACTCTTGCAAGTCGTGCATTTTTATTTTCTATTTGATAATTAGGCTAATTGGGACCTGATGAGTGTAAAAACAAAGAATTCCTCTTACATGATTTGGTTTGGCTTTTTTTGCCTCTCACCATCAGCAGAGGGAGACGCTCATTCTCAAAGATGAAGCTCTGCTCTTTTGAAGTGATTACAGATTTGCAGATTCCTCTCCGTTTTTTAATTAGATTTAATTCGACGACTGCGAACGCCAGAACTGGCACGGTGCACATCTGACTTAGTGGGTGGGGTGGACTCGGTTTGAATTTTAAACTCAGTTTAAGGATATTTTTTCTCGTTGTATCTTCTTTAAAAGAAGCAGTAGACCAATCGGTAAAGACGAGACTCCTTTGAAACGCCAGCGTTTCCATGTCCAGCAGCTGCAGGCCCGCCCGCCCCTAAAGGTTAATATTGAACCGTAACCAGCAACCACTCGGCATGACACAAGACCCGCTGGAAGAGCTTCGGCCAGATGGAACTAAAAAGTCTCTCAGCGGCTTAACTACCCCCCCCGCCCCCCACCCTCCGCCTCCACCAGCCTCCTCTTTATATAATCAGCCCAAATACCTCCACTCCACTCGGCTCCCACAGGTCGATCACAGACAGAAAAACAAGCCACACCTTGATAAGGGAACATCTGCACCTGGTCACACTGGAGCCGCTCGGCGTGGCGCTCTGCACAAGAGCTTCCCACCTGCCTCCTCGTACGAGTTCTCCAAGTTATTATTGTGTCAACAGGCCGCCAAGGCCTCTGTCAAAAGGCAAACATCCCCGAAATAATGGAGCGAGTGGGGAAGAAACGCCTGCCTGTGCTCTGTGCTGCCTCTGCATCCCAGCACGGTAATTACTCCAGGGACCAGCGCCGCTCATCCAGCAGAGGAGTTTTTTTGTTTTGTTTTTTTGTCGCCGCCGCCGTGTTCACGTCCTCCGCCCCCAACTGTGGTCCTCGGTGGTGGAGCCAGAAATGTTTGCGGCAATAAGTAGATACCCGAATTGACTACATGGCTTTCTATTATCATTATTATTATTATTATTATTATTCCAGCTGTTACTGTAGTTTTTTGTACTGATTAAATGTTTTCAGGGTGAGTCCTGTCACCCTTCCTATCAATCAGAGGACAGCAAATCTCCGCCAATGTTAATAATGATCATAAACCTATTGGCTTGTTCCCACTGTCCAGTGCTGAGGGTTAGTGTCCCATTAAACTTCTTCTTTGAGTGTCTTGTTCGCACCAGGAACAAAATCCTGGACAGTCATCAAGTCAGAAATACATTTTAGATAGTACAAAAAGACACTGTACATCAACAAAGATATGACTTGAGATGCCACAGTGTGAAAGTGTAAATGTCTTTACACACTGGGAACAAATTCACGCGGTGAATAATAATATATATATTTTTAAACCTATTGAAGTCAATAGCAGTGTTTCAATTACAGTTTTTTTTTGCAAAATAAAAGCATTTAGCATCTTTCACCGTCTCAAGACAGAAAAAACAGAAAAACAAAAACATTTTTAGCAATACACCAAGCAGAATACACTTGTCCACTATAAACGGAGGTACTCGCCATACGGAAGTCATTACTTTAATTTAACTGCTGCAAGACCTCTCTCAAGAACAACATTTCGTGAAGCCAAAGGCTTCTATTCTTTTTTCCTTTGCTTTTCTACTCCGATCATCACCAGGGCATCATCACTTGAGGATGTAGTCGACTCGACTCCACTTGTTTCTCCTTTGGAGCGAATGAAAGAGCCCCAAACGTCGTGCTTGGTGTGTACAGAAGAGAATTCGCCGGAGAGAAATTCGCAATTTTCGCATCACTTATTCGCGTCGCTCGGCCTATTGCCCGGTGTGTGAGGACCTCCTCCTCCTGCCACGCCCACCGCTGGCCGCAACATAGCTCCGCCATTGGCGGTCTCGATGCGGTGATGTTCGCACCGGTCACAGCGGCGTCCGTTACACCTCAGAGGGTTCCGGTTCATCCTGTTGAGCCACTGACTCATTTTGAAAACACCTTTTTTTTTTTTTTTTTTTTTTTTTTGCTTCTCCAGTTTCCGCTTCCTGTCCCAGGTGAAGTGAAACACGGTGGCGCTCTCTTTCATCACCAGCTTCCCGTGTGTGTGTTTGTGTGTGTGCGCCCGCGTGTGTGAATAATCACTCCCCCCTTCTGTTGTGCGGCGTCGCTCTGCCCACATCACCGTCACGAGGCCCAGTTCAGCCAGATTGCTGCAAAGCTTTTCCAACCCTAGTTCTCAGCGAGGGAATTGGGGGGGCGGGGTAGAATGTGAAAACAAAAAGAGTCTGAGAGAAATTAAAGCCGACATTAGGAGGTTGTGATTCAGCAACGGTGCAGTAAACCAGCTATTCAGGCTATAATACATTTTTTTTTTTTTTTACTGACCCACTTGGTGCAATTTAGCGAGTGCAGAAATGGCTTGACGTTTATCGTTTCGGAATGCGTCAATAGTGGAAAAGTGGAAAAGCTTTTTTTGTTGTTTTTTTTTGCTTCTACTTTTGCAAATGCCATCAGCTGACGACGTGATTTTCTTTTTCTCCCCCCTCCACAGGGCTGGTTGACAACAGGCGTGTTCCCCACCAGCGTGGTCACTCACTACATGATGAAGATGACCACGTCCATGCGCGCTCACGTCCTCAAGAAGCAGAAGAAAGGCTAGATGGGGGACTCCGCAGGGGGGGGAGGAACGGCGCCCTCCGACGCTTCCAGCCGCGCGCCGCCACCGCCGCACCATTCAAACAGAAGCTGCTTTTCCTTCCCCCTTCCTCCCGACTCTGTTTTGATCCCGAGGCCTTCGTTCGAGGTGGAAGCTTTCACCGGCTCGTCGGCCTTCTTCTTGAATAAAGTCCTCGGGGTCAAAACACCGTTGGAGTGAAGGATGGAAGGTAAAACCCGCTCAAGGCCGGAGCGGAGCACCGCTCTCTCACTGTCTGGTTACTGCCAAAGTCTATATCTATCTATCTATCTGTCTATCTATCTGTCTACCTATCGCCACCCTCGTCTCCCCTCAATCAAGTTCGGGGCAGTTCAGTTGTCACGCTGAGCCGTCCTCAAAATTTGCCGATGCCGTTAAGAGAACATCCATCTATCCATCTATCCATCTATCTTCACGGCTCCACCCCCCCCAGGGCTGCTGGAGCCTGTCGCAGCTGTGCTGGGGTGAAGGCGGCATCGCACGCAGGCCACGTCAAGTATTTTTAATGCTAACATTTGAACTGAATGGAAACCCGGGACTGTGCATCACGGTGGACGTCGGGGCTCCGATTGACTTCTCGTACGTTGACCAAGTAGAGCCCTGCAGACGGTACACAATGCTAACACATGCGCCGCCATTTTCAAAAGGTTATTTAATAGAAAGACTTTTTGTTTTTAGCCGTTGCGGACGTGGCAGTTCCTCATTTCAAAATGTTTGTTTTTAAAAAAAAAAAAAAAAATTACACGTAAAGCACTTGGCTATCAAGGACATTGTGTGAGCTATTTTCTGTTCATTGTTGACTGACTTGTCAAAGGGACCACAATTTGAATTGAATCAAACTTGCATAACTCCATGCAGTTACACGAAAAGGGTGCCAAAGATGAGATACCAGCACAAAGAACGTTGTTGTGCTCGAATATCAGAGTGTATCTCGTGTTTACATCCATCAGATTATGGAATCATTGGATCGTCCGGCCTGTCCTGTCGTTTCTTTTTGAAGCAAACCAAAGTGGAGGAATAGATTAACTCTGTGACCACTGAGTGTTTTTGTTTGTTTGTTTGTTTGGCTTCAGAACGCTGCTAAAGCCTCATCTCATTGTTGGCACTGGCACTGCAGTCATTCTTCTCTTCAGCTAAATGTACTGATGGACAAACCAATGAAATTCTGTATCTGTGTTTGTGTCCTCAAGTGTAATAATTTAATTTGTCGAGTTTGTCAGTCTGTTTAGGTTAAACAATGCTCTACTTACCTGTGAGACATCAGATCTGCTGTGTACAGGCAGTCGTCAGAGACCAACTTGATTTCTTCTGTGCTTCCTCTTGTTTAAAGTTTGCTTTGTGTTTCCGGTATTTGATCTGAACACCCCGACTCTGTTTGATTGTGCTGACGGTAGCACGCATGGAATGAGCTTTTTTTTTTTTCTTCTCCATCCTCAACTCACAACCAATAAAATAAGCTCAAATAATCAATCTGCCTCCTCTAATCATTCACCCCAGTTTCATCTGTATTAAATTGTGCCGTCTGATTGGAAGAACTGGAGAGGTCCTATTTGAGCCCGTTTCATTCTAAACCAATCCAAAGGCCTGACACAGGAGAAAATGGGAAGTGACTTTGTTCTATCGTTGGACTTTCTAACGTTAAGATTTTCATCTGGCAGCAGCGGGTGAGCTAACCTTATCGAAGGGAACGGAGCCTGCTAGCGCAAAGATCTGCTTCTCCTTACAGGAAAGAAAATGTTAACGTTTGTGTCTTGACAACGCGGCGGTTAAAGACAAAGCTAAGGAAACGTTGGAGAAACGGGGCCGCATGGTTAGTGGTCTCCGACCTGTACGCCATGAAGTTCAGATGTCTTGATTTCGATAGAGGTTTGGGCTTCTTTGCGGTGTTCTATGTCCATCTAGGCGGAGGCCCCAGGCTGGGCCCTTGGGAGCTCCCATGGGGACGAATTGGACCGTGATGCCGGCGAGGATGTTGGTGACCTGAGACGAGTGGAATTAAATGGAACAGATTTTTCTTGCTTGTTTCAAATGTAACACCATGAACATTTTTGCATCGCAAAGAAGAATTTCAAGATTTTCAGCAGCTCCACCCGGCCTCAACAGTGTATTGCTGTACGTCGATAAACTTTCTCATCCAACAAATTCAGCTTGTTTAATTTTTAAAAAAAAAAAATTTTCCCTTCATTTTTTCCCTTCAAAGCCAACGTCACGGTAGGTCATTCTAGAATTGTGCCGGAATGGCTCCTGGTGGTGGTGTTCCGCTTCCCTTATTCATCACTTTCGCAGTCCGTGTGAAATTGTGCTGCCTCTTCTCTCCAGAACCTCGCCGCCCGGTTCCCATGCCAACTGTCTCCAGTGAGATTATTCCGGTGCACTGGTATGGAAGCTGCGGAAATGTGTCATCGCTGACGGTGTAGGAGGGGAGAGGAGTTGTGCGTGTGGAGGGATGCCCAAAGGAAGGAATGAGTGGGATGCCGAGATGTTTATAAAGAGGAACAGGCCGGTGCTCACAGTCCACAGCTCGTTCAGACTCTCGCACGCACAGTGATCTGACAGGCAGAGGCTTGCGAAATAACAAAACAAAAACTGGACTTCTTCATCAAGCAGAATCCTCTGGGCTAAATTCCGAAGAGCTCTCACTCATTATTACGTCTAATTTTCTTTGATCTCCAGTCTTTTCCCTCTCCTTTTTTTGTTTTTTTATGATCTTCTCTTCCCACAAGTGGAGGCAGCAAAGCAGTTGAACCGATTTCAACAAAGGGGATTAACCTCCTCAAATTCCTCGCGCCGCGTCCCCCCCCCCCCCACCCCCCCCACTCCCGTCTCGGCCACCGTCCAAGCATGGCAACCAGCGTGGACACGCTCCCCGCCCATCTGCTGCCGCTGGTGATGGAAGAGTTCCCCCAGTCTCTGGCCACGGCTTGCGTCTGCAGGGCCGGGCAGCGCGAGCCCCGCCTCCGCTGCGTGCAGTGCGGCATCATCGAGGAGGAGGAGGAGGACTGCTCCACGCTGGAGGAGGACCAAGCCCTGCGCTCCTTCCTGCGGACCGTGGAGAGCCTGAGAAGGAGCACCAGATGAGCTCCTCCGCCGGCGTGTTTGGAGCAGCAGTGATGGATTTTTTGTTTTTGTTGACACACCAGCCTGGTGGTGACCAACAGATGTCCGCGGTATTATGGATGCAGGCTGCGCTGACTCTGTGGGCGGTGATATATATATATATTTTTTTGTTGGTGAAAGCTGCTGGGACACCTTGTACGGCAGTGGAGCTGAAAAACAAAAATACTGGAGCAGCTTTTCAGAACTTTTTTTTTTAAATGGCACTTGGAAATCTATGTTTGAATTGCTATGCATATTTCATCCGTTACTTTAAGCTAAATGTGCTTTCACTGTATTGACATTTTTTCGGAAGATTTCGCAATAATTTCCCCAGATTGCATTCTGAAAAAACAACAACTCTGATTTTCAATAACATAAAGTTGATTTTTAACCTACGTTTTTGGATTTCGTCTTTTCTGACTTCAAGATAAAATATTTGAGAAATGAGTAAATTTATTGCTGAGATTTCTTCTTACATTTCCCCTCGGATCCAGCTTTTATTTCTAAGGGGAAATAAAACGTTCTTACGTTTATCCACGAACTTCCATGTGGTGGCACTGTTGATACACTTTTGCCCCCCCCCCTTTAAAGGCCAACTTGCACAAAACAGGCTGCTGCACACCAATGTCTCCTAATTTCACCCCAGTCTCACTGCACATTAACACATGCAATCTGTGAATTAGCCCTTATGTTGTGGATGTCATTGATCCATGAATTTATTAATGCTTTGGATCGTTTCCAAGGCACAAACACCAGATGCAGAAATAAATCACGAGGCTGCGCGACACAAATAACACGGCATTAATATCGCAGTCACTCCACGGCCTCCTCCCCCAGTGAATGGCGAAGACATGAGCAGGATTTTTATTCTACATCACTGAATCAGCTACAAAACGTGCGCCTGCACCCTCTGTGTACACTGTCACAACAACATTTTTCGCACAATTGGCCTCGATGTCTGCATTTCGCACGGAGGATCATAATGGGCTCCTTTTCAATTTGAGGGGAAATAAACAAATTACCACGGGGCCTCACAAATCAACAGTCATTTGAGCCGTGGTTTTAAAAGTACTTTCCCTCTTTGTTCATTTCCACTAAAACGTCAAAAAAAAAGAGTCTAACTGAAAGAGAATTTTCACTTTGGTTTGCCTTGATGAATACAATCCCAGATATCTGTGGGATGCTGCATCCATCCGTTTTCTAATCCAAGGTCAGACTTCAGTGGCAGCAGGCTGAGCAAAGTGCTCCAGGCCTCCTCCTCACCATCATTACCGAGGGACCCCGAGTCCCCCGGGCCGACTGGGATATGTAATCCCTCAGGCGAGTCCTGGGCCAACCCCAGGGCCTGAGCTTGGCTGGAGGTGCTCTGACCACCTCTGAGGAGAAAGACGTCCTGGAGGCATCCTGATCAGACCCAGGAGCAGCAACGCCACTGCAAGCTCCCTCCAGGATGTCCGACCTTCTCATGCTATCTCTAAGGTTAAGTGCCGCCTCTCTCAAGAGAAAGCCCTCATTTTTATGAGCCACTTGTATCCACAACGTTGTCCATTCAATCACTACCCCAGAGCTCACAGACGTTGTTGAGGGTGTGATCGTAGTCAAGCAGGTAAAGTTAGAGTCCAGGATCCTAATTCACTGTTTATCAGCAGAGAACCATGGCCCGGCAGTGCCGATGAAGACAACCACTTCTGGAGGTGCTTTCTATGGGGAGCCTGAGTCAGAATGGACCATGTTCAAGCTAATTATTATGTGCGGCTGCACACTGTGTATGTTCTTGCTCTCATCTAAATAACTGACTTTATGTCTACATTTTTGAAAGAAAAAAAAAAGAAACAAAAAGAGAAAAAGATGGCCAAGACAATAGCTCTTTTATTTCTTGCTCCCCAGCGATCATCACTGAGGTGTTTTTCTCCTGCCACAGCTTTGTGTGGCCCAAACTGACTTGCATTTACTCTTTAATTAATATTTTATGAGTTTTGTTTTTAATTAAAATTTAATCAACAAATAAATAAAAATTCTCTTTAGAGAAAACTCAAATGATCTTAGAAATATCGCATTATAAATACACTTTTTTAACAAAGCAGTCAAAGGAGTTTTGGTATTCCCGGAAAGTCAAAGCTGGGTTTCTTCAGTCCCATTATTGCCTCGAGGTTTTAAGCAGATGCTGATGCAGAAGATTAAAGTTAATTGAGGCAACGTCCTTAAATTACCCCCAGCTTGTCATTGACTTGTAAAGTTGGGTTTTTCCAAAAAGACTGCAGCAGGTTTGTCTCGAGTCCATTCTAAGCACCTCTGTCTGACTACTGACATGGTTCTCCTGCAGAGACTGAGGTCACCGAGTTCATACCAGCGCAGGGAACACACCTGTTTCACGGTACAGGCACGCCCAAGAGCGTAAGCCTATGAATGTATGGATGCGTTTGGCCTGTAGAGGAAGGAAAATCCACACAATAAACACAAACACGACATTGTTTTCAATTCAGTGCAAAACCAATATTAACTTTTTGAAAGAAGCGTTGTTCTAGAATTTTGTTCAATGTCCTAAGTGCCTTTTAGCCAAACACTCAAGTTGCAGAACCTAATCCACTACTTGCATAATATACCCCCCCCCCAAAAAAACAAATCAAAAACAAAACAAAACAAAAAACAACAAGTTCATATAAGAATTTGGTTAAATTCCCTTTTTATTAGGGACATCAAAAAAACAAAACTGATGTCATTCCTTATTTTTCCATGTGTAATTAACCAATGGCCACCAATAAAAAAGGGACAATATGCAACTGTAACATGAGAGAATGTGTTTCCGTGTTCTGCTGTGGAGTTTACGCAACGGCTCGTAGAGAATAGGACGCTTTTTTTGAATCATCTCAAGCCGTCAGGTAAGTTGGTGTTGTTCTGATGGATATTGTAAGTTTTTTGTTTGTTTGTTTTTAATATGACGACATGGATGTTTGCTGTAGTTTGCTCGAGCTCACTTTGTGGCTATATTTAAATCTTTTTTCAAAATGACACAATATCGGTATGGGCATGTTCGAATCATGTATTTGAATACGTGATTCAAACGTGCAGTACATTCAATGACCAGTCAGAAAATGATTCTATTTAAACTGAACAAAATGTAATCAACAGATGGCTTTGCTATCTTTATATTTCTCAACTGCTGAGCCCCTGCTCTATAATAATATAAGCCACAACTTTATCCCGTTACATTTATTATTAGTCATCCATGTAAGTCTGCTGGTGACCGATCACTGTATTGAACGAGGAAAAAAAATGCTCAAAGTGCTTTTTGATCCTACGGACCAGCCTGTGGTCACTCTTGGCATTTTGTTGTCATAATATAATGGCATATGCTTTGATGGAAGTAATAGTGAGCCTCCACTTGCAATTATTCTTTTGCAGCAGTTTTAGTCTTAGGTCATATATACATAAGCGTGTTGGGGTGGATTACTGTGACTTCCAAGTCACTGCTTGGCTTCAACTTGTTTTTTTTTTCCGAACATGTAGTTGCTTGTGTAGTTAGCAAACATTCTCTCTGTCACTGCATAAAGCGCCAGTGAGAACCCTCTAAACGAATTTGCGTGGAAACCAAAATACCCGCCGCCACTACTGCTGGAAATCCTTGTTTGAGCAACTACTGGTATCACCAGGGGTGATGGAATGCATTTGCTGTTGTTCGCACATCAATTTTTAGGGGTGTGTGTGTGTGTGTGTGTGTGTGTGGGGTGGGGGGGGCACGGACCTACAATTCATTTCCCTGTTGAGTATCTGTTTATTATATTTTCCTATCACTGTCAGAGTCACAGACGAGCTGAGTAGATTTGCTCGCCACTGACACAATGTTGCTGCGCTTCACCGTACAATGACAAACAAATAGGCAGTGTGGATTGACTGTGATGGGAAAGAGTTGCCATTATCCCACCACACCCTCAGCACATACATGAGTACGTACATGATTGGACTTGCCCTTCCATTTCACTCGCCACACTGCAAATGGCTGCCACGGGCTCACTTCGTTTGGGCACGGCAAGCTATTAAGGGGTTATTTGTATAATTTACCTCCTCTAATGCCAAGGCTCAGCCATATTGGCAGTAACATTCAAGGCTAAATTGGGTGTGACGATTGAGTGGAATTAACGTTTGCCGGACTGTGAGCTGACTGCGTGCCTTCTGCTGAGCCCTCACAAAGACAAGAGTCCTAGCAAGATTTGTATGTCGAGGGTTGACTTGGCAACGTCAATAATTGAGCTACTGTTCGCTCCAAGCAATCAGCCTTTGTTCTACTTATGAGACGAGAGACAAGAAACACAAGGCTCTAATATCTGTTTGAAAACACATAAATGAAAAATTCAAGCCTCGACTATTTGCACGTGGTATTTGTTTGCTTCATGCGTTGTTTCAGCTCCTGGTTAAGAAAATGTCCTTGTGGTACTTTGTTCTGACATAAAGTGGCTTCAACCATTTTATTGTGTGAATGCTTGTGCTTCGAATGAATACAGCTTTTGGAGTGAGAGGAAAAAAAAAAAAAAAATCATGAATAATTTCAGCCTCAGGCGAAACAAGCAGGGACTCTTTTTCACAGCTAGGCTTCATTCCTGACTTCCTAAACCGACGAAACCAGTATGAAATGTCTTACAAACTGTAAAAGTTAGAAAGAAATCTTTAGGAGCTTTTATGACCGGGAAGAAGCTGAGACAAAAGGCTCAGCCAGTTGCAGCAAAGCGGCAATGGCAAAAGAAAATTCCCAGACACTTTAGAAGAGGTCACTTAGTCACACTAAGCACCGGCTCATTGTCCTCACATTAGCAGGTTTACAGAGACGGCACAAAAATGGTTGACGGACAGAGTTAATTGAGATTGATTGACGAACAGATGCGCTTGCTTTGCAAAGGCTATTTTAGCCACATCAATGATTTGGCTTACTGTGAAGTCGCCGGAGAAAGTAGTTTATTTTGGGTTCGAGCTCCATCGGGGTGACAACAGTGACGGTGAAGTTAAACCGAAACAAACAAATCAATATCTTAACAGCCTCCAATGTCACAGTTACAGTAGCTTAAAGATGATTGTTTTGTTTTGTGGGGTTTGAGAGGTCCCAGTGGGACTGTAAGGACCTCGTCGTGGAAGGTTGAACAGGTCATCTGAAATATGAACGTTCAGTAGAGGAGCCTGTGACGACACTTAACTGCATTTGGCCACTTAAGAGAATGATTTCCTTGATGCTGCAGAGGCCCCAGAGGATTCTCTGCAAACAAGTTACACATTAGGGAAAAAAGCTGTACAAGCTGCCTTGATGGAATTTAAGGGTCCCATATTGCAGTCGTTTTCAGATCTTTACTTTTCATCCTCGACTCCAGTGGAGAAGCCTCGCGTGGTTAATTACAAAAGACTCGCTAGACTTCCCAGAAAACTGGGTTTGAGTCTGTCTCTGATGACAGAAGCGGCGTCTGGCTGAGATCTGAGGGCCAGGGGTATGTGGGCCTTTTTCCTGTCTTTTGGAGGGACTTCACTGATTATTGTAAAATATGGATGAAGGGAATTTTGTCTGTAATGGGACATGTCTGTGAAGGTTCTCAGTCATCCAGGTCATCTTAAGGTAGAAGGGTTGAGTCGGGGCAACTGGACCTGTTCTTGAAGATCACAAGAACAAGTCTAGTTGGCATTAACTCAACCCTCCTACCTCTGTAATGGGACATTTAAATATATAGAAAAATGCACAGCAGTACTTAGTGAGCAGCAGACATTCTTTTATCTATTATTCACCGCTGAAAAGCACAGTAATTGTATGTGTCCATCTCATGTGATATCGCCCCCAGGCTGTTCTGACCTTTGACCAGACACCAATATCATATAGCTTTAATGTAGTTCTGTATGGCCAGTATTGAATAGAGGAACCTTCACATTGGAGCAGTTGATGCTGAACTGAATGCAAACATTTCCATTTTCTAAAGGCAGAGCCAACTTTGTAAATAGAAAGTCCTCCTTTACCACCGCTTCCGAGTGTTGACGCAGTGCTGCTTCAGTAAAATCCAGTGCCTAATTTGCGTGTCTGATAGAGGGCCGATAAATCCACTAACTGGAACATGCATTTGCTGTGTCTAAAGTTCACTTGCACACGTACCTATTTATATCAAGAAGCATAAAATATTCTCTATCGTTTCCACCTATTAATTATATGTATATATATTAGGGCTGAACAATAAATCGCATTTGCGATAATATCGCGATAGGACAAAACAAGACTTTCCAGCCGCAAAGACTGCGATTTGATTGGCGCGAGTTCCGGTCACATGACTTGCGAGAGGCACGGAGCAAAGCAAAGCAGCTAGTGAGAGGATTAAGAGGTCTTGCAAAAAACAAAACAAAAACACTAGTAGATAAATAAAGGGTCTTTCATATTAATTCATGCTTCATTTTGCTTTTATCTTAACATTAGCCTAGCCTTTTAAAAAAAAATAACAATTTGTGTATAATAAATCTGATATGTTAATTATAATACATATCATTTTTTGTTTGTTTGTGGAAAAATACATGAGCGAAAGATGAAAAATAATCGCAAATTAAATCGCAATCGCAATATTGAGGAAAAAAAGAAAATCGCAATTAGATTATTTTATATATGTTTAATATATCTCTGTTCTATATAGTAAAAAAAAAAAAACAGAAAATCTGATTGTCCATGTTTATTATCCTTGCTTGTTAAAACCAATAGCTGCATTCTCCAACTGGCCTCGATCGAGGGCATTATCTCTCTTGGCGCCAACGACTTCCTGATCTTTAATCACTGCTAGTTTTTCTACTCGTACCACCTCCAATCCCAGTAGAAAACAGGTGCTTTGTGTGAACAAAATACCACGAGGTGAAGCACTCACAGGTGCTGACTGAGGGTCTTCTGCACAACACCTTCCCCGGGGAAGGTGAAGTGACTGGAAGTCACAGCGGAAGCTGAAGTCTGTCCTGCCACCTATCTTCACGCAAATTGCGTTCCAGCTCCTCTTGAAGTTGCGCAGACCCCTTCGCATGCCACGTGCTAATCCATCCAGCATGCTGCGTGTCCACCCCGGGCCTCCCTCCCCTCTCGGGTGAATTTACCTGGAAGACCTCCAAGGAGAGGCACTGTAAGAGCCTCCTAATCAGATAGCCACACGACCCCGAACCGGCTTCTTTTTTGATGTCGGGGTGCGGCAGGTGCGCTCAGGGGTTCCCTCCAGATGTCTGGGCTCTTTACCTTATCGCTGCAGCTGAGCCTCTTCACCCGACGGAGGAAACATAGTTTTTACCGCTTTCTGCCTGTAATCCTCTCCCTGCTGCTCTCCACCCAGAGGCTCTGACCAAAGGGTGATGGGGTTGGAATGCAAATGTGGTGGTTAATCAGAGCCCAGCTCCTGGCCTCGGCCAAACGCTTATGCCCGGGTGACCTCGCTGCATTATTGCCAATGTCACACCGAGCCAAGCGCCAATCTCGCGCTCCATTTTTCCATGACTTGTGACCGAGACCCGGACATAATCGAACTTTCTCCATCGGGCCGGCAGCGCTGGTCAGTTCCCTCTGCCAGCACCTTGAAATACACTTACACAGGCAGGCTGGGTGTTGAAATCCAGTGGGGACCTGCATGAGGTTTTTATATTTTAGTGCCGCTGAGGAAGAATCGGGGCGTCCACGCTCTGAGGTTGATCTAACGATTCAATCCAGTGGTCGCAAAATTCTGCTTCAGGAACAGCCAGGTAGATATTGTTGTTGAAAATAACAGAAGCCCTAGTGTGTTCGGGTGAGGGTTATATTTTTATTATCACGCAAACAAGTGCATTTAATTTGTTATTATTAAATGAATGTACAGCATCAAAATTAAAAGGTAAGATTGGCTTTATACTGTTTATTGCTATCTGCTGACCTGCTTTCTAAATATGCCCTGAAAAACACATCACCCTGTTTTCGCAATATTTTTATAACGACAAACCCTTTGTTGCAGCGACTGTTCTATTTTAAACTGAACTGAACTTCTTGTTGTTTTTTTTTTTTTTTTTTTTTGTGTGTTATTCCAAATAACTTTGTCAACTTTGTCTAAAACCCGGGCTGCTATTTTTATCAGCCGCATTACGTAACCTACTAAAATTGTGTGCGTGTGTGTTTGTGCGTGCGTGTGCGTGCGTGCGCGTGCTTAAGCATTGTCTCACACACTTACCTGTCACTCATCGACGTGCTTGCTTGTTTTCATCCCGGGACACCGACTTGCCTTCCCCTCCACATAAAAACCCAGTTTTACCCTGCAGCTCTCTGCGTCGTCAGCGCATGGCGAGATTCTATTCATCGGAGATTGTACGTTGTGGTAGAATCTGGTTCAAAGAGATTAGAATAATACCTACAAACGGCATCTATTGATAGCGAGATTGTACGACTGCTGTAAACAAACTGTAATGCCATTCAAACAGCACCCTCCGAATCGCTGTCTTTTTTTTTTTATCTAAAGAGGGAACATTTATGCTGATGGACAAAAGCCACTGCTTGTTTTTTTCCCCCCACCCCATTATTATTATTTTTTAATTTCTTCCCCTCTCTGTCTTGCCGGCAAATCACTCTACTTCTTTCAGTCAAAGAAACCCTTTGGCAATTTTTGACTCCTGCAAAAAAAAAAAAACCCTCCCAAAAAAACAGCGATCTCCTGTGTAGAATATTCGGACAGCTTTGAACAAGAAAAACCATTGCAAACATTTTTTCATCTGTCATGAATCAAATTTCATTTTGATGTGAAACGTACTGCCTGCTGGGGGAAAACTAAATGCTTCTCGCTTTTCCCCCACAGGCACAACTAGACTTAAAATTCATGCCGGCGCTCCGGCAGTCGGCCCTTTTGGTTGCACTCGGACATTCTTTGTGATTTAATTCAACTGGATGAGAGTTTTTGAAAATTTTTTTTTGTGTATTTAAATGAGATGACAAGTCTGAGTGATGCCGAGCTGGGACGCTGCTGCCGCTGCTGCTGCGTCGTCGGGCGTCAATTAGTTTGCGCAACGTGCTGACAAAAGACGCTTTGCAAGGTCGCTCGTCAGAAGGGGCTTAAAGGAAAAGTCAAAGTGATTGATTGACCTCATGGAGCCGCAAGAGCGTTTTGCCGGATGATTAGTTGATAAATAATTTGTTGTTTATCTGTTAAGGTGAAATAAATTGTCAGCTACTTCATCGATTGCGCGCCATTCGTCCATTAGACTTTCAGAAATATTCAACGGGAGGTTAAGGCGAGGGCAGAGGGTTCCGTTCCATCTCGGAATATGAAGTGATGATGCATAAATGCCCTTGTTGGTTGCAGCATTGGGTTCACACTTGAGCTGCTCCTCTGCAGGTCTCACCACGTTTCATACAGCTTGATTTCTAATTAAAACAGCCCTTTTAGCGGGGAATGAATACTTGCCCGGGCGCCACCGGAATAAGAGCTACACGAGAGAAATTGATATTAGAGCAATTCATTTGAAACTGAGTTTCACCTACGTGGCATTATTGTCCCGATTTATGGCGTGATCTGCATCTAACCACCAGGGGGCGGTTGAGAAAATGTGGAGTTTCCTATCTGGAGCTCTACAGTGAAAATGTCCCGGAGTCCAGGGTCAGGGTTACTACAGAAATACCAAATGCAACAAATGTGGGTGAAACACATGGCCAAACAGATGTTGTTGTCAGAAGAGTCGTGTCCTCTGAGAATTTAACGGTGATTTGCATGCATGCAGATTTGTAGTGCGGCGGAGTCAGGAATAAACAGTCGCGATGGATCCAATCAGGTATTCTGCTATAAGGGTCAGGAGGGTGACCCTCCAGTCACATGCCTTTCCTGCTTCCTTTTACAATGTCTCCTTAAGTATGTCACAAGACGTATCAGACACTACAGTAGCAACAACAACGACAAAAGCTGTGGCCACATTGCCCTTCATGGTTCTGTTTGGACAGACCTCAGTTAAGATAAACTGCTTGTACACCCAGTTGTGCCCCTACACTAAAGTATAGCAGCATCACTTAAAAGAAAGGCAGCACATTGGACTCTGGCAAGCTCGTGACGATGTTGGCCAACGCGTATCCGGGCTCGGCCCGGTAAATTAAACCGATTGTGCTCACACTTTCTTCCCTCTCCAGCTCGCCTCCGTTCCTCCTCTCTCCCCCTTTCCTTCGCTGAAGTTGAACCATCGAGTTTGACGCCCATTAGACGCCGGCGCTCGCCATCAAGGGCATGGCTGGTGTTCGTCGGAAGAGCGATTATTCCCTCATTCTCCCGTTCCCTGTCCTTCTTGTTTGATTTCCATCAGTGGGGTCTTGTTCCCTCGCTCTCGCTCTCTGCCCCTCCCCCAAGCCCCCACCCTTAATTAGCCTCAAAGCAGACACAAAGGGAAAGTTGTGATAATGAAGCAAGGAGAAGAGAGATTCTAATTTGGAGTAGCACTAACCCTTGAGAGACGAACCGCTTTTTTCCTAATTCGTCCTCCCAAGGCCACACTGGAAGTTTCATTTTAACTATCGTTAAAAGAAGGAAATGGTTGGTTTGCAAATGTAACACACACTGAAGGAATATTTAACAAGAGCCATATTTTAAGAAGCAATTATTCTTCATTCTCGATTGTTGCCGGAGTGCAGAAACATCTTGTGTCTTTGGTCAGTTTGAATGAGGAGGAATAGAGAGAGAAAAAGAAGTTGCTGCCCCCAAAAAAAGGGTGAGCACTGTTGAATGTGCACGTTTGTCACACAGGAAGCTATGTAAATTTAAGATGTCAGTCTCAGGATAATCAAAACAGCAAAGAAGTTCATACATGAAGTTTGACCATGGCAGAGAACGGATGTCACAGTCACATCGGAGAATTTATTTATTCAAATAAAAAAAAATCACAGTCAAAACCAGTGAATTGATGAATATAAATGCGATGCTCGTTCCATTTTTCAGCTCACAAGAAAAATCAGTTCTTTTACAGAGTGTATGGAAGACACAGAAAGTGAATCGATTTGCAACTCGATGTGGTAAAGACCGAATATTCTGCACAAAAGCTGCTGTCAGTCGGAAACACCGTCTAGCAGTTCTGTGTCTGGGAGAGAAAAAAAAAAAAGTACCGTCAACAGTCCAATAAGTGTGAAATAACAAAGCAAAACTGGAGAAACAGAAAGACGGAGGCAGTTTCAGACCAACACTGTGCTGTCTGTGAAAAATGTTATTCGACTCTCTCCTACACGGAAACGTGTCTTCAGAAAAGCCGCGCAGTTCTTCATCGCTGAGCTAACGCAGGCCGAGACGGCTGGCCGGTCAACTCGGACTGATCAGTGATCACCCAGACGACTGGCTCCTGCTTGTGTCCAACAGTTGTCAAGTCCAGCTCCCGGTTTTCTCACACTTCCAAATGTTCTAACGTTCAAGTTTTCCCTCTTTTGAAATCTGCTGCTTGAAAACTCGTCTGAACTCTGTTTGCTCCTGGTGAGGATTTCCAGTCTGCACAGCCCTCTCTATTGGCTTTTATCTCGATCCAAGCATTTTTAATACTTTGTTATTAATTATTGTGCAACTCTACAACGGTTCGCCTATGGAGGCGCCGGCGCAGTTTGAATCCGCTTAAAGCGCGCTCTGATCGCAATCCCGGGAGGAAAGAAAGTGATAAGAGGATTGATTGACAGATCGGCGTGGGGGGGAGGGCGGGGCCGGGTGTGTGGGGGTGGTCTCCACAGCATAAATTATCTCAAAATGTGTGCCATGGAGTTCACATTGAGTGGAGATAATGTCATTCGGTGGCTAATAAGCTAATGGATAGTAAATCCATTTTTTCCCCCAGCCTGGGTATTACCCTCATTGAGACGCAGTGACGAGAGATGGAGGAATTGACAGGGAGATGCTGCTTGAGGGGTGCAGACGGAGCTCAGCACGGTGCCATTTTTGCAGAGGTGTTTCTTTTTTTTGGGGGGGGGGGTCGGAATTGAGCTGAGGCACCAAGTATTTAACGAATCGTCAAGTGCAATAGGCTCGAGATCGATTCAGGGAATGACATTTCTAATAAGCGGTCGGGATATTTTTGAAATTGTGATCAAAGCCGATTTAAAGATCTGTGTTTTTTTTTTTTTGGATGTGTGTGTGTGTGTGTGTCTCAGCTTCAGTCTGCCTGACTCATTCTTAGTCATCGCTTTATGTTCAGACTCAAGGCTGCACTTACCTGGGCATTCACCTTGAGAAAAGCACTGATGCGAGTCTATTTGAAGCAGATGAAAAGCCCCAATAGTCACAACACACGCCCCCAACAAAAACCACTGCTTCTGCTTTATAATCCTCCTTAGATTCATTTCTCCCGATTCCAAAAAAAAAAAAAATCAAACGTCTCGGATGCTGCTCCTAACTGTCCTCCTGATGGCCATGATGATGACGACGACGACGATGCTCGTCTGCCGCCGCGTCATTTACCTGTTTGGCTGCGCAGGCGGCATTGCGGCGGCCCGCCCGCCGAGCTGCGCGGCGTCCAGGCGGGGCCAATAAAAATAATATTGCGCTGGAAAGAAATGGAAGCAAATGAAAGACCTCCTAATGAAAACGGGAAGCAAATGAACGCGTTTTGAAAATTGAACCCACTCATCCAGATCCCCGTGTTTCACTAACGCGCACCGCACCGTCTGACTCCATTTCCCCCTTATCGAGACTCATCAGCTCGGATTAACCCACCTCATGCCGCCTTTTGCGCGTTGTTCTGACTTCCGCGCGCTGCGAAAGGTTTCTTTAAACTTTGTGGTGACTGATAAGAAGCGCAGACAGGAAATCCAATGGCGTTTACAGTCAATATTGTGTCGCTGCAGAACTCTTTGAGGAGGGGGTGGGCAAACTACGGCCCGGGGGCCATATACGGCCCAGTTAAGCCTTTTTAATCCGGCTCGCTGAACTTGAAGAAATTATACTAATAATAAGTAAGTCATAAAATAGCTGGAGTTCATCCAATTTCCGGGGTGTTTCGAGAGTCATTTCAATAAAGAGCTAAATACCGTGGGGCTTCAACTAACTGCTTTTGTTCATTTTCAGTTGTCATTAATGCACACGTTTTCTACATATACCATGAGATATTGTTTCCTCCTATGAGGTGGGTCACCAAAACACTCCATCCGTCTGCTGCTGCTCCGGCTCCCTCTGTCAACTTTTCCAACTCATTGTGGCTCCTCCACCAGTCAAAACGTCTGCCCACCCCTGCTTTAAAGTGACATCATCAGTTTCCTGTTTGTTCCGTATCTGTGCGTACTGTATTTGTTTGCTTCATACTCGCTGGTGTGATTAAACGGTCAGCAGTCGTTCCTTTTGTAACAAGGCAGAGCCACGTGTTATTTGGTTCGATCTTCGTGTGAATGCGCTTGAGTGTAATTTGCAACTCTTAAAAACAGGTGGAAACATGAAAGACTTAGCAGACTCAACAGTTGTTGTCGTTTTGTCTACATGCGTGGTGCGTTTCATGACGTCTCCTGTCTGTCAAATTGCGTTTGCGGAGAAGACGTGCTCACGCCGCAGACCCTGCAGTGCATCAAAGTGATGCAAGTAATTGCAATATTGACATGAGCCAAGTGGAGCGATACATGTTTGGGCGTTTTTTCGTTTTTTTTTCTTCCTCTTTTCTCTTTCCTTGAACAAACAAGTACAAAGAGCCGCGATATTTTGGAACGTATAAAATAAACAAGTGGGTCACACGCAGACCCCTTTAATTGGCTTATTAAAAAGCAGTAAACATGTCTGCGGACAAACCGTAGATGGTTTGAATTCAAGTTTAATAGCAACGTGCAACAGGATGTGAGTTGATGCGAGCGAGAGGAAGACCGCTGGCCGACTGTCTTGTCTTTGCTTTATAGCGTCTTTTTTATTATTATTATTTTTTTGAAGCACTAGCTACTGAAGTTGGACCACATTGGCATTCTACATAATGTTATTTATATGTGTAATGTTATATTATTCATTCTTTATTGCACAAGATTTTTTTTCTTTGCACACAAAAACAGTGCAAGATCCTGTGTGTAGAGGCATCGTCCATCTGAACAAAAACCAATTAAAGGGAGTCTACAGCAGTTCACTAAAGACCGACAATTTCTAATATCCACTTGTTATTCAAAAAGAGAGGTCTGAATCCCAATGTTTTAATTAAACATGCGTTTAAATGTTTCAGCGAAAACCTGCAGCCACGGAAGGAATTTCCCCGAGGAGCTAAACATCTGAAGGTTATCCTTTAAGCGCCAGCCACCTTTCATTACTTCGCACTTTGCAGAGCATAACGATCGCGTGCTCGCAGACGCGAGTCTCAGAGAAACGCGAGTTTGAGAACTCTGACGCCGAACGCCAGCCTGTCCCCGTTAGTCCCCCACACTGAGGAACATGAAACAGGCTCAGCAGGGAGCCAATCAGCCCGGGCGAGGTGAGGAAAGACATCGGGAGCGAATTTCCACAAAGTTGTCCTTGACTATGCAATCAATGTGCTATGCAAAAGAGAAATCAATGGGGGGCTGCTGCACTGTTGCTATGCCGCCGCGGCAGACTCGATAAGGCCGTGTTGTTTTATTAGCCCGACACGGAGTGCAGACAAATTAACAGCGCAGAAATCCCCCGTTGGAGCTTTTCATTTTTTTCTACGCTGAAGAAAATTTGGACGATTTGGAAGTAGGCCAAGTATCAAAATCTATTGACGTCTTAGACAACTCGAGAGAAAAAAACCCAACAACCTCTATTCAAAGACTATTGTACCAAAAATCAGTTCCAAAGGAAGTCCTCCAACCCTGAGTGCATCAGGACAAAAAAAAAAAAACCTTTCACGAGGTTTTATCAAATAGAGGCTTTTTCTAAGTCGTATCCCCTTGAGACACCAGACGAGGTACTTTTTATGTCACATGACTTTGTTTTTTTTCTCAGTATGGCATCGGTAAACTGCTGACGTTTTCCACGAGGGCTGCCATAATCTTTGTACCGGGGACCCTCTGCTTCTGGAGGGTTCTTTTTTGTCCTCCACCCTCCGCCTGGAAACAAACATCCATGCAGGGTCCAAAATCACCTTTCGGCCAATGCAGCTGGTCTGTCGAATCCATTGGTTCAGCTGCCGCTGTCACGCTTTCGTTGGATGGTGGCGGCATGTGATTGGCAGCTGCAGCGTCTTGCCGGCTGTTTTGATCAAAACGTCGAGCTGCTCGCCATTTCATTTGCCGCCTGCATGGCAAGAGACGCAACTGGCTGAAGGTTTCATTTTGTACTGGCTAGCGTTGCGCTAGTCGCGGGCGTGTTGACTCTGACCTCTGAGTCCATGATTTGCAAAATCTCTCAGGAGGGTGTTTTCAGCCCAGTGGACACACCTCAATCCTTCCGTCCTTCCCAAATAAAAGACTGGAGAAGTTTGTGATGATTATTATTATTTATTTATATTTTTGCTCTGTTGTACGGGAGCACATTGCTGCCACTCTCGAAAAAAATAAAAATAAAACAGAGGTCAATATCACGTTATAACGTGAAACTCACGTTTTTTTACGTGATAATTCTCACGTTATAACGTGAAGCTATCAAGTTACTTCTTGATCATTTTCACGGCATTTTCATGTTAAAACATGAAAATCATCACGTGAAAACGTGACACTATCACATTATTTCGTGGTAATTTTAATGTTATGACGTGAGACTGAGCCCTGTTTCTGTCTAGTGTGGCAGCGTACTATGGAAGCGCATCAACTCGAGTTGACAGCGATTCAAAGGATTCTTGGGGTTCCGGAAATGTAGTTGAATCTTGCTCTGTAAGCTGTGCACAAATACAATAAAGGGGACGTTCTAAAATGCTTCATGTAAAAAGCTTAACGTAGCTTAATGACCGGAAAACGGCGATCAATCATCGCCGAAATTCACGTGGAGACCTCTGGTCATGCTCACTTTCACCTCGTGATAGTTTCACGTTTCTACGTGCAAATTATCACAAAATAACCTGAAAGTTATCACGTAAAAACGTGATAGTTTCACATTATAATGTGATACTGAGCCCATTGCGCTTCCATACTGTTGCATGTTTATATGCTTGCTTCGTGTTGTTTCAAATGTCAGAAGAGATCAGCCTATGTTCACAGCCTAACCGTTCTTAATAATACTTTTTGCTGAGCCTTCTGTTTTTCTTGGCGTTCATCCTGATTGTCCTGATCATGTTGGCGGGTTCCAATTTCTCCAGAGGAGCAATTAAATGCTCCGCTCAAGCAATGAGAATTTTGGAGAAATAAAGTATCAGTCGTATCTGCTTGCCGAGATGGAAAAAAATAAAACTTATTTTTCGACTCAAACCGGGAGGTTTTATCGTCCTTCCAGCGAAATGGGAAAAAAAAAAACCCCTAATAGAATGGTCCCTCTCCTACTGCCACCCGAAGACTCTTCATCTTAATAGACCTTCAGATGTTTTAACGATATCACGGTAAAAACTGTTATAAAGGGAAAAAGAAAATCTCTGTGGTCACGGCAAAATCATTAGTTCAAGAGACGATATTCTTCTGAAAGAGAGAGGCTTAACACTTCCTTGATAGAGACAAGAATGCCATCAGTGGAGAGGAGGCAATTCACACTGGAGAGTCAGCCTCGGACAAAAGGCCCCCGTGCTTTCTTTGAAGAATTTAGTGTGAGTAATACGTCACGGTCAAGCCCATGAGTGGTGGTTATTGTTCTATATGTGTTCGCAGCCTTGGCCACATTTTAGGGCGTCACAGATGAATAAGAATTAAGAATTATTGAGATGAGCATGAGGTGAAGATTATGAATTCATGTCACATTTTCACAATGACCCTCTGTCCTCCCTTCACCCCCCCCCCCCCAAACATTCCGCCACTTTGATGGTAACTTTTAAAAAGAACAAATTAAGTTCACGGAAAAATATTGGCTGTGAGCAGCTGCCAATATTTATGACGGCTACCCAAAGGTTTATAGCACTTTCGTCAACGTGTCCTCTTGGCGTTTCCAAAGTCAATTAAAAATCGCAAAAGAAAACTTGCGAAAACCAAGGAGACACTTAATTGGTCACTTATTTACATAAATACAGGATTTTGGGTCGATATTGCCCCCTTTTCTTGACAGAGCTCCAAGTAATGCAGAGTGCTCCACTCATAATTCATCTTGTCACAATAACACTCTTCAGTCTTCAGAATTGCATGTGTGTATGGCTTCAGCGCACTGCACGCAAACATTGGAGAGGCGTCTGCACTGCGCAGCGACGTCTTTCTCATAAAGCCTTTTTCTTTTTTTCCAAAGGCCTTGTCGTGGTTATGGCCCCATGTCGTTCTTGCCAGTCCAGGTGACACAGTGCGGGCAGCCTAACTGCCATGCTGTATCTTTTTATTTGCATATATAAAACGCTGACATTTTTAAAGTGTCTGCCTTGGTTCAAACCGCTCAAAGCTTCATAACGCGGCGTCAATATGAATGATTTAAATACCAAAAAGGCAGACGGAAAAGAGAACGTATGAACTAATCCAAGCAGCTGTTTATCACAGGGACATTAATTGGCCCGTGCTGTTCCCGGTATGACTGTGGCAGGATTATGACAAAGCATACACATACACATTGCTCTGTTTAGTGCTGCGTTAATCTGGCAACAGTGTTCCGGTCTGAGTTGCTGCCTTACACGTGGCTCAACATGACGCCTGCTGATCAATTTCCACACGCCCTGTTGTCTATTTGCAATAGGCTTAGCTGTTGTTGACTTTGTAATGCAGAGTACCTGTAAAAGTGGTCATTTTCCCTTGTTTGTCCTTTAGTTTTACTCTGCTTTTAACGTTTTTTTAACGTTTTAAAGTCCTTTTTGCACCTGGGATATTCAGTTTGCTTCTGGCCCGCAAAGTAGAGCTTCTGCCAGCGCCGCTGGTTTGTAGAAAGAAACACTGGTGTCTGTGTCTGAAATCACCCACTCGTTCCCTATGTTATTCCAACTATATAGTGCACTCATTAGACAAATAAAAAAACCACTCTTGACGCTGTCAACGATGTCATCTGGGACGCATTATTGGAACGTCACGTTGGCAGCCGGTAATAAATATGTAAATAATTAAATGTATACATTAATTTACTCATTTATATGCATATTCATATATATGTGTGACAAGCACATATTATACCACTTTATTCACAAAATTTCCACTTTATTTTGCGTTGACTTTAATCATGAAATTTATACTTTATTCACAAAATGTCGTCTTTTTTAACGTCAACTTTATTCACAAAATTGTAACTTTCTTCATGAAATTGCGTCTTTTTTACGTCATCTTTTTCCACAAAATTTTGACTTTATTCACGAAATTTCAACTTAAAACTTGAAATGAAAACTTGTATATGTATATATATAGACATGTATATGTATATATATACATATATATGTATATATATATATATATACATATATATATACACACGTATATGTATATATATGTATATATATGTATATATATAGGCATGTATATGTATATATATACATATATATGTATATATATATATACATATATATACACACGTATATGTATATATATATATATATATACATATATATATATATATATATATGTATATATATATATATATATAAATAAATATATATACATATGTATATTTATATATATGTATGTATATATATATATTGAACAACAGGACACAAACCAGCTTCCCTGCTCACACACCAGTTAGGAGTGACATCACTCTCCTTGTTCCAGCAGCAAACTGAAGCTGCCTCCCAGAGGACACAGCCGCCATCTTTAATACTGTGCCAATTAATAAAGAGGAAAATTGCTCAGCGCATTTTGGGAAATGTCACATTAGGCCTCTTGCTTCATCGTTCACAGTTAAGGATCTGTCTAATAAACAAATGATAAAAAAACAAAAGTATCGTAAGCCACCAGAGGTCTGACGGATCAGTCGCAGTGGTTCATCATTGTGTCCCGGAGCCACACAGACAAAACATCAGTCGGCTCTGTGCCTTCAGATCACATGATATTAGACGTGTTATGGCATAGATTGACATAGATAGACATTGACGCTCTCACTCAAACATACACTCACAAGAGACGATGCTGGATTTTAGGAATGTCGTGAAAATAGTGGTCGCAAAAAATATGAATGAGAGGAATACAAAGCTTTTGTTCGCGCAAGGTTATTTATTCTGCTTCTAATTTTAAACAAATTGTGTTTTCAGACCTGTTTGTTTTAACACTCAACATGACGACGTGTTGAGCATTTTCTGAAGAGTTCACCGAGAAGGAGACACAGATGATTGAAATAAAACAAACCGGGAAAGGGGAAAAAACAATAGCAGCACTGTGTCTTCCCTGCCACATGGCCCCTCCTGCCTCCTGAGGGATTTACGCAGATTAAATCCACCGTTGACTGTGTTATTTCACAACGATGTCATCACTTTCAAAAGTAATGCCTCCCAAAGGAGTTGTTGATTAATCCATTTGCAAAGCTGCGCTTGCTGTTGTCCCCGCAGCTGCGCTTGCCGCTAACAGGAGGGCCCCGAACGCCGCGACCCGTCCCACTTTATTGAGCGTGAGTCGTACGCTAGTTCGTTAGATTGGCATTTCGAAACTTGATTTGTTTGCGCGCCGCCTTCTCGGCCTCCACCTGGCTAATTGACTCCTGCTCGGGTTTGCAATTCCTTTGCCGCTCCTGGGTGACTCAGCGACGATAAGGGGCGGCGGATTAATCGCATTAGTCACCACCGCTGCTGGTTGCGGCTCGTTCTGTTTCATTGAAGCCGCTGCGAGTTCTACAGTGGGCTTCTCAGACTACTTTTGGTTCTTCGGAACAGCCTGAAGGTGTCACCTCTCGCTTTTGTCCTAACTCAACCCCCCCCTCCCATACCTCCCATCTCGGTATCCCCGCAGGCACCTGATTACTTATGGAATCCACGGAAAATTAAGACAATTTTAAATTGTTTTCTTTTAATTGCAGACTGGATAAGCTAGATTTCCGAGTGAATTGGCTTCTTTGGAAGCTTCCTGCATGCAAACAAAGTCTTCAATTACTTTCCTTGTGTAGAATGCCTTGAGTTTCTTTGCAAACAAAATGTACCGCCATGCCAAAATTGCATAAAATAAAAGTGAAAGCAGCTGCGGTTCCTCATGTCTCATCTATAGGTCCCGACTGACACACTGGCGACAAACTGCAGAGTTCCCTACCTACCCGCCAGAAATGGAACACGCTCCCTCATGTGTTACACAAATGCATCAGCCTCTGCGCACACACACAGGTGCACCCCCTGCAGGCATCCTCTCCTGGAGAGCCGGCACTCACTTAGCGTAGCAGTGGAGAGCGCAGATTGAAAACTCGGTGAGTGGTCGAGAAGCCGCGACACAGACGGAGGCGACGTTTGATGTTTACGGAAAACTCGGTTCGCGCCCCGCAAACACTTCGCTGTTAAGACGATTGGCACTTGGCAGATTGCATCAAATCAGGGTTTTTTTTTTTTTTTTTTGAGGCAGAAGGTTCTAGCATTTTTCCGTTGAGTGTGTGTGTGTGTGTGTGTGTGTGTGTCAGAGGATAACGCTCTAAGCGTTGGAATTCAGCTGGCTAGCTGACATGGCAACAGGCGGCCGTTGATTGTCGCTTTTTGTTCAAGCCATCATCTTTAGAGCTGCAACTATCAATGGCTTTGGAATTGATTGATCTATCGATTGTTTTCTTCAATCTGAATAAATGATGACAACTTGTTTTAGATGTCGGAGCCAGCTCAAGCAACAACAGCACAACAAAGCAATTTATTAGTTGAGCAATTGATTGATTGTTTGCTTCAGTTAGTTGAAGAGAAATCAAAAGAGTGTGTGTGTGAGGTCAGTGTTTTATTATTGTAATCTTACTTTTATTGTACCCTCCGTTTGTCTGCTCGACAAAATGAAGCTAATTTTGCCACGTCTGCTTTAGCTACGTTGGACTTTTTACATTTAGTAATCACAATATAATCACAATATATAGTACGTTAACTTGGAACTAAAATAAGGAAATTTGTCTTTTGTGCATTACAGGAGTGTCTTTTGAATGGTGCCACATGGCTTGCCCCATATGGCAAAACTTATTATAAATTCATAGCGGTCAAAGTCCTCATTGGCCTGTACGTTTCGCTGTTGGACTGCTGGACAAGGTGGATCACTCCGTCTGTCGTTTCTCTCGCTTATTTTTGAGACGTGCAGCCTCGGAAACTCAAGCGCAAACGGTCCGAATTGGTTTCCAGGAAACACAAGCTTGCATTGTTCCGCTGCCTTTTGTCTTCATCGCTGCTTCCGCTCTGGCGGCGGTGAGTCAGCCACGCCGAAATAGGTCGGCAGGTAGTCGTGGCGGCGAGAGGTTTTTTTTTTTTTTTTTTTTTTCCCCGCTTGTCGTTGCAGATTTTTTCAGCGCTTCCGCGGGGGCGTATCTGTTTGCGCGCGTGGAGAAATCGCAGCGGAACGAGAAGAGCCTCGGCCAAGTTGCCGCCGAATTCACATTATATAGATATGACCCATTTGTCTGTCTGTCTGCCTGTCCGTCTGTCTGCTCGTACAAGGTTAGAGCCTCCCCCAACCCCCCTTCGCTCTCTCTGCCTGCTCCTCAGTACTGCCAGGCATAACGAAGCAGCTGAGAAGCACCTACTGGGAAATGTCACGGAACGCGTTGGCCGGGATTGAGGTATGAGACAGATGTGCACATCATCTTGTTTTAAGAGAGAGAGAGAGGGAGAGGGAGAGAGAGAGAGAGAGAGAGAGAGAGAGAGAGAGAGAGTGAGAGAGAGAGAGAGAGAGAGAGGGAGCCAATAGGAAATGTTCTCCCAGGAAAATTTAAGTGCACCCGACCCGGAATGAACCTGGCGGGTCAGGCCTGGCTACATCAGACCGAGAATCAAATGCGCTGCGAGGGCAAAAATAACAGGGCTGTGAAGTGGAAAGGCTGGAAAAATCGCGGAAGAAAAGCGAATCAATAAAAAATGCCACGGAGGCTTTGAGCGCCGCCGTTTGAGTGAAGCGACCCCAGTGGCTCGGAGGAACAGGTTGAGGCTTTCGCAGAGGCGCCACTGGGTGAACGCGCCTTCCTTGCATATTAAACGCCTCAGCTGAAGTCGCCCCCCGAACGCGGCCATTACGCATTCAGGTTTCAATTACGGAGCAACAGGGTTTTTCGCTTTGAGAAGAAGAAGAAGGAGAAGAAAAAAAAAGAGAGGATAGAATGGAGCTGCTGGAATATGTAGCGACTATTGTGATGAATTTTTGACTGGGGATGAAAAAAGGATGAGCAGCCTGGGAAGTGTGTGCGGGTGTGGGTGTGTGTGTGTGTGTGTGGGGGGGGGGGGGATTCTGAAAAGTGGGCTCGTTGAGAAGAGAGGATGGCTAAAAGTAGCCCTCGGTTAAGTTATTTTGAGTGCGTCATTTGAAAATAGAATCCTAAAATAAACAGATAATAGAGCAGTAGAACCATCGGAAAGTTATATATTATTTTGGAAGACAGAGCATGTTTTGAGATCATTCAGACTTGAAGCCCATTAGTGTTGAAAACCGCCTCCACAGCCTTTAATGTCTGGACAAGAGGGAGCAGAACTTTTCCACTCAATACTTGCTTTGGTTGGCTACCACTAAAATATACTCTCCTTTTGTTTTTGCACGTTTTTCACCTTGATCACTCTCAAAACTGTCTGTTTCAGCCAGTTAATTTGTTTCCCCTGCTCACTATCTGCTCCCACTTCTGCCCTTGACAACTCATGAGTTTGTTATCCCCCGGCGTGGAAAAGCAGCCAGCGGCCTGTCGGCCGTGTTTGCTCCTCTAATTGCTCGGAGCAAAAAGCTTTTGGGTTGAACATTCCAACCATGGGAAGGTTTTTGCATGGAGAAAGAGCCGCGCGCGCCAGCAGTCAAATCCTACTGTGTTAAGTCTTGCAGTTTGGCAGCTGCGGCGCTCGTGGCAGGCGTCTGTTCGCTGCTTCCTGCCTCCAGTTTAAAGAAAAACCGCTCGCTGTCACCCGTATAATCACCGCGCTGGCGTGTGCATTTATAGTAAAATGCCAGTTCGACCGCAGAAGCGTCATTTTGCCATCCAAAATGTTCTGCCGAGTGCCTGTCAACTCTCAACGTTGGACTGGGCTCCAGGACGCGAAACACACAAGTCCCAATTTCAAACAGCCTTAATATGTATGTATTTTTTAGACATTTTGACAAAGTTACCGCCAGATAATTCACTCCCAGCTCTTCAGTGCTTAACCGTCCTCATCTCCCTGTTCAACTGCGCCTTCTGAAACCCAACAGTCTTGGTTCCCTCTCGCAGCTCTGTGTTCGCTCCAGCTGCATCGGGCACCTTCTTTTATACAAAAATCTCTTTCAAGCCAACCGCGCTCCGGCGGCTCGGCACCATCCTGCAAGCCTGGCTCGGCGAGCCGCGAGCCGTATAGCTGTTGGCAGCCTAATAGACCTGCATTTTCCCCAGAGCGGCGTATGGAGCTAAACCGAGAGTGGACGAGAGAGAATACGAGATTAAAATTCCCTCTGATGTCCAGAAATATGACTGAAATTCATTGATGCTCTGCAGCCACAGCATGTTTGAATAAATTCTAGATAGGAGTCGGTAAGTACCGCAGTTTACCTTCTGCCCTTAAGTTGAAGGGGGAAAAAAAAAAGAATAAATAAGATCAGAAATAACCTAAATCTTTTACGAGGTCCCCACCTGCCACACGTGTGGCATTAATTCAAATGGGTCGCGTTAAACATTTAGCGGCATCGAAAGATCAGAAAGCATGTTTGAACAACAAACAAAGCTAATTGAGCGAGTTGTTTCACACTGGGCTTTTTAAAACAACAGAGCTGATTTTTGACCTGGGTGTGCGATCAGCCACAGCTGTTTGTCTGATGAGGAAAGAACCAGACCAGGGAAGAGTGAGTGCGTGGCTGCAGAAACCCTGGCAATGTCCCCGGGAGTTTACAAAATGCCAGCTAATCCCTGAGATATGAAACCTAAACCAGTTATCTGCCGAGGCTGCGATTTCTCCAGAATTGCTAATACAATTAAGCAATTATCAATAAGGAGGCCTAAAGGCAGCACCTCCGGTGGAGCGATCAAACACATTAAGCAAGATTATTTACTTGAAAGGGAGGTCATTTGTGACCAAAGAAGGCAATTTGCAGAGTGCGGCATTTTTTTAACGAGTAGAAACTGTCGGAAAATATCTGTTCCAAAAATGAGGCAGAAACCCCCCCCCCCCCCCCCCCAAGATGGAATCACAGTGGCATTGCACCAGCAGAACATCCCAGGAGGAACACAGAGTGGAGCATCTGACAGCCTGGTTTGGCTCCAGCAACCCACAAGTGGTGGCAGAAAAACAACAAATACACTCACAATCAAAGATACAGGAGTAGCCAAGCGTAACCAGGAGTAGCCAATCCAATCCAATATTGCGTTCAATCGATCGCAGTCGATCAAAATGCTTTTTGTGATGGATTGGCTACACTGTCTTCTAGTTTAGCCTTCATCTCAATAGAGTTGAATGCATAAATCAAGTTGTGTGACTGACTCGTGCAGCCATGTGGCAGCTTGAAACGGCACCGGGACATTTTCATAATGGCATTTGAGAATGAAAATTAATCCTATAATTGAATGTGTCTTAAACTGCAGGGGAAAAGGAAACAAAAAAAAAAAGCAAAAACCTTATGGCTTCGAGTGCCAATAGCCTGAAATTTGATTTAATGCTTCACGCTCTGAAAAACTAAACTAAAATGTCACATTCCCGTTTACTAAATGTGTTTACGCCAAATGATACTGGCGGAGGACGCTGAGCCAGTTTACACTGGTCGCTGGGCAAGAGGATTACTTTTTCTTTTTCACTTTCCTATTCTCTCTTGTTGTTTTGTCCAGAAAAAACAACAACAAAACAAAACATCTGCGACCAAGAAAAATGCGCGCGGGTCGAAACGTTTCCCCTCCTGGCGCCATTTCTGAAGCTCTGCTGTCGGCTTCGTGTTTTAATTGGAAAGTACGAGCGAGGCGAACGATTGGCTGTGCACAATGAGTCACGACGGCGGCTGAGTCGGGATGAGTCGGGCCTGGGAATGACCAACGGGCTGCGCCGACGGCGCGTTTGTCGTGACCCAAAACAGCGAGGGAGCATGGCATTGGTCGGACCTCCCATTTGTCCGCCAAAATGCCCATTGGGCCGACCACCCATAACCCTAACCCGAACCCGAACGGGAGGTCGGACCAATGGACAATTTGTGGGACTAATGGGAAGTCGGACCAATGGGCCGCTCCCCACAGTGAGAGTAGGTTGCGTCTTCGCTACTTCCTGCCATTGAGGTCAATCGGAAACATGACGTCCGCATCTTCCCTCGACGTACGCGCCGCCTCTCAGACGATCCGACCGCTACGCCGCCACCTGCTGAGCCTTGTGAGCCTTGTCCGAGCTTTCAAATGAATCTTTATTGACAATTTGCGACGTGTGGATGGACCTTGCCATAACCCGTTCCCCCCTAACCCTAACCGGGCACAACACCTTCATCCTAACCGTAATGGGAGGTCGGACCAATGGGCAATTTGTCGGACTAATTGGAGGTTGGACTTATGGGCCGTTCCCCCCAGCGAGACTAGGTTGCGTCTTCACTATTTGCCACCGTTTGAAAGCCATACGTAAAGTAAGTGGCATGGGCGGGGAGGGGGGAAGGGGAGGGGAGGGGTGATTGACGAGGGCAGAGACAAGTGGAGACCGATGTGGAGAAAGTCGGGTTCCCCTCGAGGAGCTGTGCTTACTCCCGCAGGAGCGACCTGTCTCAAATAAATCATTCAATTTCCACGGCCTATCTCCCTTTAATCCAGTGTGGGAGAGAAAGAGAGAGAGAGTGAGAGAGAGAGAGAGAGATAGGGGCGTAAGCTGTTTGCCTTCCTCCTCTGCCTGTGTGTCGCTTAAAGCCTTTGCTAACTTTGCTCCCCAAAACTTTTTTTTTTCCTCCGTCTTTCTTTTTGACCTACTTAAATGTGACTGTAAATCCGCAAACTGGTGCGTACAGTAGAGGAGGAGGAAGCAGCAGCCTCATCTCGTGTCGATAGAGAGGGGTTTTTTTTTTTTTTTGGGGGGAGAATCCTGCCCGGTTCAACCGGAGTAAGCTGAGCTGAGCAAATTGACCATGCGTTAGCCCGACGGTCATGTTTTCTGTGCACATCCAAGGCAGAATCTTCAAGTGAGGTCTGGACACACACATCTACACAGACACTCACACACACATACACACACTTGCGTCCTATAATTAAGAAGAAATTTAAGACATAATGAATCCTTTTGGACTTCCAGTGAGGTTTATTTTGTGATTTTTCTCACTGACCCCAAAAAACAACGGCAGCTTTTTAAGATGTTATGCTGCAATATTATGTAATCAGACATGGTCCCCATGTAATCTAGTTGTGTTCTTCTGCCTAAATTCTTTTGGAATATTGTGTGTGTGTGTGTGTGTGTGTGTGTTGTTTTTTTTTCTAGTTTTTTTATGCTGATTTTTCAATACAGACTATGACCTGATCCATAGAAGCAGCTGAGAAACTGCTTGCCCTTAATATTCTGGTGCACTTTGTTTGCTTGCAAATTGCCCATTAGTCCGACAAATTGCCCATGGGTCCGACCTCCATTACGATTAGGGTTCGGGTTACGGCTAGTTGAGGTTGGACCAATGGGCAATTAGTCGGAATAATGGTAGGTCGGAGCAATGCCATGCTCCCGTTTTCTTAGCCTAAAATGAAAGGGAGAGATTGTGAAGTGACAAGCGGTTGTTTCCATGAATGTGCCCACCCTCGAATTTTCTCCCATGTACCAAAGAAAAAGGCCTTTTGCCAAAACAGAATTTCTGGAAAACAGAATTTCAGTCTAATATTTGCAAATTCCTGCTGAAGATGTCGGCGTTTTACGTCCCAGTGTGGCCGTCGATGGTCAGACTGGCTTAGCTCAAGTTTCTTGTGACCGCTCAAAAAACAAGCAAAAAAAAAACCAACAACACAATGTCCGCATCTTTCCTCGACGTCCGCGCCGCCTCTCAAACGATCCGACCGGCACGCCGCCACCTTCTGAGCCTTGTGAGCCTTGTCCGAGCTTTCAAATGAATCTTTATTGACAATTTTCAATAGCCACGGCAGACAGCAGGAGCCGACGGGCCGTCGTCACGGCTCGGCCTCAATCCCCTTTGCAGCCCTCGCCCTGAGCCCTTCCGCTCCGGTTTGAGTGTTTGTGTTCAGGTGGAGGTTGCGCCGCTCCTCGTACAGATTACGGGATCGGGGTGAGGCGTCGAGGCTCGCAGAAAGACCTCGAAAATGTTTTTTTTCCACTTCAAACGGAGGGTTACAAGTTGTGTTCCGACCGCGCGGCCGGCGTGATGAAATGTTCTTTGCACCCAATTTTTGCGTATTGTCATCTGGTCTCCCAGCTGCTGTGAAGGAAGATGTCGCGGCAAGCGTATGGTTCTAACAAGCCGCACGGTCACAGGGGAGGCTCGTTTCTCTTGACAGGTATCCGTGTTTATTACACCATCGCCGCTGTTGCTGTGATTTTTCAACTGAAAGCTTCACCTGCGTCTGACTTGTGTATTCCGGCGGTCCGCTGCGGGCCCACGGGGACGCCGGGCGAGATCCGAAGGTCAGCGGTAGTCTTGCAAATAGCGGACTCTGTTCTTTCACTCCCCTTGGCACGTCCTGCGCATCCCGCCTGAAAAGTGCACGCACTGCATAGCAGATCAGTTGACCCTGACTGCAGTGCCTCGCATGATTGACACCGCGCACTAGGAGAGCTCCGGACTTTTACCGGCGCTGACAAGACAAGCGCCTCCCCTCTCGCGCCTCTTTTCTCCACCTCGCCGCGCCCGCAGAGGCCCTTTAGTCTTTCATGTTGGTATCAATTGCTGCAGATATTTGTGAAGCTTGATGGGTAAACTCTCCTGCGCTCCTGGGCGAGAGGCAACAGACTGGAGAACCACCCCCCGCCCCCCGCTGCAAAACAAAGAGCAAGCCTGAACCGTGAAGCGCGTATTGATTTTGATTTGGCTGATGATGCCATCTCGACCCTCAAGGCGGAGGCGAGCGACGGCGGCGGGGGGGATTGTAAAGCGGCGCGAACGGCGCGGCAATCGGAAGCAGGCGTGAGTCATCGCGCGAGCTTGGCTATCAGACAGAAGACCATTCGGGAGACAACCGTAGTCTCATTTTAAAATATTAAGGAGCTGAACTGCAGCAGAAAGGAAGGAAGGAAAGGAACAAAAAAAAAAAAAAAATCTCATTTCCAATGTGCATTTGCCCGAGAAAGGTGGAGTTGAAGGTCTGCGGATGGTGATGATAATGACTGTTAATCAGCACAAGTGGCCCTGCCTCTTAATCTAAAGCAACTTGTGGGCAATTGCTTCCCCCCATCAGTCTGTCTGCACGGCGCATTTCTATCAAACCAAACTCCTTTGTTTTCTATGTCGCATTAGCGACGCGAGTTCTGGCTCAGCTCATCAAGGAAAGTCTTTCTTCCCACTTTGCGAATCCAGTCACAATCGGAGCGGCCGTGACCTTCAATTGATGCGTATGACGCACAAGTCGCCACCTTGCATTTAGAGTTACACACACTGTGTTTGGTGCAGGGCTGTTATAAATGTATCATTGCACCGTTGAGCTTTCAACACAATCGCAGAATGCAAAGGAGGGCCAGGCTCAGAAATTCAGAGACATGAAGTGCGGCGCGACGCCTGGAAACTCCCTCCAAAGGATTTTATTCATCTTCTGACCATCGAGTCCATTAATTCATGAGGAGCATATTGGAAATATGAATTATGAAATATAAAGCCTCTCTGTTGCTGATAAAATCCTCTAATGGGAGTTCCCTGGTATGCAGATCTGGGCACGCGGACCTATCGATCCGTCTCGTCTCATTGGTCGCCCAGCGCGCACGTGATTCACGCAACACTCGTGTCGTGCGGGGAGCTCGCGGTGTAAAGGACTTCCCGTCATTTGCCCGGTCAATTTACAAACATGATCCCGCTGGGCCCCCTTCCGGATTCAAAAATCTTTCCAGAAATAAAAGAAATAAATGCATTCTAATATGTACGAGTTTGTTAAACTGTGTCTTGATCACTGTGCTGTAGCTTTAAAAAGCGTGTTTGGAGTCCGGGGTGCCTGATGGGGTTCACGTCAAACCAGAAAGTTATAATGTATTAAACTAAATTCAAAGCAAACTGAACTATGTACATGACCCGTTGCAGCAAAGCAAGTAAGAATGCAGTGTAAACTCTTGTAACTATTGAGCATTTCATTCTCTGTCTGCTGCTCTCTGCCAGTAAGTACTTCACCAAGCGTTAGCAAGAGAAAATCCGAGAGAATAACAAAAAATAAATTATTTTTCTGTTCGCAAAGTTGCCTCACACGCACACGCACACACACACACACACAATACAAACTCAAGTGCAGGTGAAACCCAGAGACTGAGCAATAATGAAGCTGGCTGTGACGTTTTCAATCACTGACCAGGAAACAGTGCTCGGCGGTGGCGGCAGTGTGTGTGTGTCATCCGCGGGGACACGAGGCAACTTAAAAGGTGTTGCCCTCTGCCTCAGATTGCCCGATATTCCCAAACCTCCAAGACGTCGGAGGAAATTTCCCAACGGGCTGAAAGGCCATTTGTTCCAAAACTCGGCGTTCTGAGAAAAATAAATGAATAAAACTGCCAATTTCATGTACGTCCCAGACAGTATTGAGAGACTACATAAATGCATGGCTTTCACTGTGAAATGCCCAGATACAGTAAACATGCCTGTGCTTTCTAGGGGTTGTTTTTTTTGTTTTTTTAATTCCATTTCTTTTTTTTTTATTGAACCTGTAATGAAAGGAGACGTTGTGGTGCGGTGAATCTCTAGTCATAAATATCTGACGAGGGATTAGCGCGCTGAACTTTGAGGCTAACGCTAGCTGGCCGCCTTTGATTTTGTTGTGTGTCTAGCAATAACACAGTGAGCCGTCGCACTCCCAAGGCTAACAAGAAAATCGCCTTTGGTGAGCAAACGTCCTGTTTTCCCAGGACGTGTCCTGTTTTCACACCGCGTCCTCAGCGACCTGGTGCTTTTATTTTGTGATAAAGCGATAAAATCATGAAAAAAACGATGTTCTATCCGTACAGAGGAGGATTACTTTCAATATGTTAAAATATTTTAGTAAATTTTGAGTTTGGTTTGCGTGTCTCGTCGCCTGGTCAAGTGACCTATTTATTTGTTTATCAAAATATGGTCACCCTATAACAGCCACAACCATTATTTTTTAGTCCTAGTGGGTCTTGGTCACCATCCTCCACACCAACAGATGGGGTCATCCAGGTCAAAATAGAAAAAAACAAACAGACAAACAGGCTTTTATTTTGGATTTCATATGATTTGCAGACGTTTCGAGAAATTCTTCTCAAGGGTGAAGAGCAAGGTCGGACAACGGAATTACCAAAAGTTGCTCCGAGGAGGGAAAAAGAGGAGAGAGATCAAATGCAAAATGCCACGTGAACACTTTCACAACGCAGCGTGCATCTGCTGAGCCAAAGTCCCCGAATTTTAATGCCATGCAATTTGTCCAAAAAAAAAAGAAAAAAAGAAAAAAAAAATGCGCCTGCACCCCCTTCGCATGACAAAAAGCATCATTTTCCAGCTTCCCTTCGCCGTCCTGGGAGTGCAACAGTGAGCGGCATCCTGGTGACTGAGTGACTCCCCGAGTTTCACACTCAGCCGTTAAATCACATCTTTCCTGGCTCGGAGCTTACTCCACTCATCTCTTGGAAGTCAGCCATTTTCAACATTATATCCTTATCTTAGTTAGTGGAGCCCACCAGGAAAAGCTCAGGCAGGCTGTTTGGGACCGCCGGGACTTCTGCACTCGGATGCAAATTCTTCTTTCGCATAGCACTGACACTGACGCAGCTCCAAAAAAAAAAAAAGGAAAAAAAAGAAGGAAGAAGCTTCATTTTATTTTGCAGCATGGTACAATTTACCCCTCGTCACCCTCCCAGCACTATTGTCCCTTCAGCCTATTTCTCCCCTCGGCTCCTTTTCAGGATAAAGCTCTACCAATATGGTATCAGTGCGTGTCCCCGTTGTGCATGAAAGGCACCAAAATGCAGAGTTTGACGATCAGAAAAAACATTCAGCCGAGAGTCGCGGCGCGACAGAGATGCAGCGTTTGCAGCATTTAAAATCCTTGTTCAGAAGTGAGACGGCTCTAATTGTTTTACTGCGCTCCGTCCCCGCAGGAATTTCATGATAATATTATATTATAATACAACATTGAAATGTTTTCCCCGAGATATCATCCATCGCGTTTTGTTCGGCACTAAAGTCGGGCTGGGTGATTTGGGACAAAAAGAAAATCCCATTTTTTTTCCTGCGAAAACTCAATTTTCTATTTCGAGGTTTTGGTAAACCACAAAAGACAATGGAATAAATTATTTCAAATCTTTCGTTATTTGGTTATATTGTTATTTTTTTTTAAAGAAATATAGCAATCAAATTTCCCTATTGGGAATGAAGTGCAACTAAAAGATACTTTAAACCCTCCTTGGATTTAGTAAGATGACCACACTTACAGTCTTCTTGACCAAGCAAAGATGAAACCCTTGGGATTGATGAACTTCCACCAAAATTCACTTGAAAATGAAAACGTCCTTCAAAAACAAAGATGAAGTTCCTTTATTTGGGAATAAAATGAACATTTAAGAACCAAACACCGGTGAGTCCCTCTGTGGATAAAGTGACAACCTGAACTGTCTTTCACCAAACATCGCTTTCAAAATAAAAGGTTTTACCTATCGTCTTGAACAACGATGAGTGAAAAAAGCGCAAAACTTTCACATTTTGTAAAGAGGCGCACAGCCTGGAACCACAGGAGGAATACTGATGTTAAAAATTTTCCTTGTTTTAAACATCGTTTTGACTAATAAATCCGATTTTGATTTAAAATTGAGTAATCGCACAGCCTTACATTAAATGTTATTAAAGGTCAGGGCCACTCATTCTAATATTATCTCGCTTTTGCCAGATGCAGCAGGGACGGGAGGTGGGCGGTTAATAGCTTGTTGTGACGCTCAAACAGCTTTTTAACCATCAAGCAGTCAGGATGTTCCTTCTATGTTTTGCTTTTTCCTTGATTTTTCCAGTTCTCATTTTTTTTTTCTCACATCAAAATTAAAATTGAAGGCTTTTATTAGCAGCAAGGCATGATTAAAGTTTGGGTTTGGCTGCACAACTGAATAAAATATGAGTGCAAGTCCTCACAAAGATAGAGAGGCGGACATTTGTGTGTGTGTGTGTGTGTGTCGTTGTGAATAAAAATGCTGAGCCAAAGTTCAGAAGGCCAGAAGAGCCAAAAGAGGAAGAGAGCTTCACGATGACGCTGGGGGGAAAGGCCCATAATAACATTTGTGTGAGTGTAAAGTAAAAAAAAAAACAACAAAAAACATTAAAACGGATACCGAGGATTCTGTTTCTGCAGTGTGGGTGGATGAAATAATTCTGCTTCACAGTGCCACCAGGTCAGCCTTGTTTTGTGCCAAACTCCTCTGAACCGCTAGCCTGTGGACATGCTCGCTACTCTCTTTGGAGTTGGGGGGATAAATAAAATACCGCTGTTGAGAAGTTTGCTCGCCGGAGAGCCGTGAATATTGTCAATGTGGGGCTTGTCTGCCGTGGCGAAGAAAGTAAGGAACTGTTGTGCGTGTTAACCGTCAAGGGCTTTGGTTTTCTAAAGACGACTGAAGGTTAGCTTATTGGTTTGCCTTGTCGAGTTTAAAATATCAACCGCTTCCTCCAGAAATTTGAGCCCTCTCTTTAAAGGGCAGGTTGTAAGCTGGAGACCCTTGTTCAGCTTGTGACGAGGGAAATAATGTGAAGTCTGAAGATTTTCTTTAAACCGCACTGGGGTCTACACTGATTTGACTCCTTGGGGCGTTTGAGCCCTTTATTGTGAAATCTTGCGGGTCAAAGGGTGACACAGTAACTGAACTAACATATTGTTTTTTTCATTCACCCAACTGATCATTTAAATTGCGTTAGATTTTCTTCTTGTTGAATAAAGGTGATTTTTTTTTCTATATATGAACTTTTTTTTTCTAGATTGATCACTTCTGACACAAATTTATCATTTTTTATGAAAGGTTCTCTCTTAAACTGCAGTGTTTAAAGGAATCCAGGTCTCTAAGGATAGCGTAACCCGCCTGATAGCATGTTTTGTATGGAGGGAATTGTCAGGTGGCTTCCTACAATACTGGGCTTCCTAAAAATTGGCAGTGCAAGATGGCAGCTCACTAAGAATGTTGCTATGTGTAAATGCTTATACATATCTGAGAGCCGTTCTAAGGGTAGGGAAACCAAATGACCTCTATTATACTGCAAGTATACACTTTTATTAAAGTACTTGTGGGCAGTATGTTAAAATGTTACCAATAGAGAAATCATGAATCAAGCCAAGTTTTACACACTGGAACTTAAAGGGAAAAAAAAAATACAACAAAATTCAAAATTTGTCAGACAATTTGTCCGCTAATGGTCGCCGCTGCTGTGTGATCCCGCTGCTATAAATAGTCAACAGCGTGGGCCACTTTCGGTTCTACACGGGCCTGTTTGTGTTTGCCGGGTGGGTTCACAAAATGTCCTGTGTCTACGAAGAAGAAAACCAAAAAAAAAAAAAAAAGAATAACCTAAAAACATACAAGGCCAGATGTTTTCCAAATGGAATCCCGGTTGGCTTGCACAGCGTCCGGAGTTGCTCCAGGTAGCTTTAGCAGCGCGTGGTCACAGCTCCGCTCCCGATGACGCAACAGACGGGTGGAATCAAGGTCAGCCGGCGAAACACAACGCTGACTCTCTCTCCTTATCTGCCCTCGGCTCCCTCGGGGTTGTGCGCAACCTTGTGGACCATGTCGAAACAGATTGAGGGGAAAATAAAACAAACGGCCGAATACAAAAAAAAAAAACGGCGGACCAAAATCTTCAAAACACCATTTTGAGACTCCGTCCGAGACGGAAGGTTGACTCCTGCCCACTTCGAATCAAAACGCCTTCTTTTAACTATGCGGGATTTTTTTTTTTTTTTCCCTTCGCAAAGTGAAAGAAAAAAAACAACTTTGCAGATAGTCTGGCTGCGTTGTTCATGGAGATAACGCCTCTCCTGGCTTTACCTTGAAGATTTGAGCATTGCAGCGAGTTGCAGTTCAGCGCAGTGTGTGTGTGTGTGCGTGTGCGTGCGCGCGCGGCGCACCCTCAATTTTGTTTTCACCTTCAGACTGATGTAAGCCGTCGAGGAGGACAACGTTCACCTCGAATCGCTAATGCATTATTTTCGCAACCTCCCCTCAAGGTGCCTGGTAAATATGCCGACGACTCACCGTTGAATTCTGCATTTTTAATGAAATACAAATCGGATTTCTCCTCTTTCTCCTTCACTTCCCGTCCTAATGGGATAGCGGGACCACGGGGAACTACATCAGGTGCTCCTTTTCCACGGTTTTGGCGCCGTCGCGGCACTCCGGAACGCTCACCTGTTAAATTGTTTGCGGGAGCCGCTGGCAAGGGTTCAGACGGGCGCAGCTCTCCTGCCTGTCATGCGCGGGGCGCAGTTAGCTCAGGAGAGTTTCAGCTGATAAATATTAAAGCGGGCTTTTTTGTCTGCGGCTCCACGTGTTGTGTGCAGCATAGCAAGCAGCCGACACCTGAGTGGACCGTTGAGACTCAAACTGGTGATTCGACTGTCGCCGATGCCGTGGGACAGGAAGCGCCTTCACACACTGGACGTTTCGCAAACAATTTACAGGAACGTAATGTTTTTCTCGGTGTCAACATAGGAACATAAACTGCTTCCTCCACGATTTTTTAAGCTGCCTCAAAAGGGATGCTTCCAATTCAGGTTTAATGTCAGCCATTAATTTTTAGTTTTATTTTTATTTATTTATTTATTTTTTTAGCTTTTTAGCATACAGAGGCTGAATTGAAAAAGAAAAAAGAAAGAAAAAAACACCTTAAAAGAAAAAAAATGTGCCACAATTGCGTTTTAAAAAAATTTTTTTTTTTTTTAGTTAGTATATGTATATAGTATATGTTAGTCAAACTAGCCAATTTGCCAAACTGGACAATTAGTCCGTTTCCATAATGTATTTTGAAAGTTGAGGAATATTGCATTAGGAAACAGAAGGAAACTAAAACAAAATGAATAAAAAAGAATCCCAAAACTTTCTTTAATTGGCAAAAAACGACTGCAGGAATCTTGCCATTCTCACTTGTGATGTCACTTTGCTCTACGTAGCCTCATTTATTTTGTACCCAGTTGATCTCACAAGCCATTATAGTCGCTCCAGTTTTCAGGCGTTAATCATCTTCTCACTTCGGGTTCAGATTGGCAGTCGTAGCACTTGCAGGTGCAAATGATGTGTCATTAAGCTGGGCTGGGGGAAAAAAATAGCAGTCTGGTTAAAAGTCGGGAAAAGACGTGTACGACAACTCTGGACTCTCTGCCTCTGATTCTTTTTCTTTTTCTTATCACACCCCCCCCCCCCATCCCCCCCAACCTTCGAGGGATCGGGATGCGTTTCCGCCGCCACCAATTAAATTTCAATAACTATAAACATAATTGCGATTGTCAACACTTTATTATCTCATTGCTGAGCTCATTAGCCGTAAAATCAGCAGGTCATATTTGTTTTTGCTCCACTCCGCTCCCCCTGTTGTGAGCGCCACGCTGGCAGCCGAACAACTAGCGGGAGATAAATAGTTCACAACACGTGCCACCCAGTCGCGCCATTCCCACCAGCACTTAGGGGAAAAGAGGGCGCATTGGGAAGAAGGTTCAGTGAGCTCAGGAAGAGGCATACAGACAAGAACAGCGGTTCAGTGAACGCAGCAACATGTGCCTTCTCTAAGTAGTGGGGAGTTATTATATGAGGGAATAAGCGTTTATTTCAGCAGTTCAGATTTCTGAAACGGCGACACTTTTCTCCAACGCAGAAAAATCCGTTTTCACACCGAACTTTTGCTTGATAATTTCACTAGCTGCGTTTCTATTACCCCCTGACTTGCGCAAAACCTAAATTTCGCAATAAAGTGCTGCCGCCTCACAGCAAGAAGGTCGTGGGTTCGTTTCCGGGGCCCGGGCCTGGGACCTTTCTCTGTGTGGAGTTTGCATGTTCTCCCTGTGTCTGCGTGGGTTCTCTCCGGGTTCTCCGGCTTCCTCCCACACTCCAAAAAACATGCATGTGAGGTCAATTGAAGACTCTAAATTGTCCATAGGTGTGCATGTGAGTGTGAATGGTTGTTTGTCTCTATGTGGCCCTGCGATGAACTGGTGACTTGACCCTTCGCCCTAAGACAGCTGGGAGAGGCTCCAGCAGACCCCCGTGACCCTGAATAGGAATAAGCGGGTATAGAAGATGAATTTGATGCTCTCATGAGATGGTTTTTTTAGACGCATCGATATAGAGGTATATCACAAAAGTGTCATGGAAACGCTTTTTTCGCATTTGCACAAACAGATGTGATGCAAGAGGTCACGTGACCAGTTCACTTCAAGTGAAAATAGCGTGTTATGTTTGGACGGATGGGGAGACGGAATGTTTTTCATAAGAAGTCAAAGAGAAAAAAACATAACAACCATTCTTGACAGCACACAAAAGTAAACAAACAAAAGCAACATTTTTCAAATTTTCCGAGAATTAGGAGAATTCTCGCAGGACGAGATTTTACGAGAATTACGGCTTACGCACTTCGCACCATTCAATGAAGTCGCAAATGTACTTTGTTGAAATTTTAGAAATATTGCTTTTATTTTGCGAAAAACTGTAATGGAAATGCAGCTTCTGAGGCACGCTCGATGAACATTTAGCAGTTAATCCTCTTTAATTCAAGTTGCGCATCGTGCGCTCTTACGTCTTTTTTTACGTTTGAAATGTGAATTGAATTGAAATTTTGCCCATTTTCTCCACCTAGTTTTCTGACTGTTCCGGGGTTTCACCGCATTAAAGAACTGCAACAGAAGACATTTCACACCCTCCTGTAACTCTCCGTACTCGCGAGTGCTCACGGCAATGTGGCTCCTTTCGCTGGTGGCGACAGAAGGTATTTGACTAAAATATTTTTGACAAAATGCTGCTTCTAGTGGTTGCGAAATGTATGGATGCAAAGTGTTTTTTCTCGTTTCTTTTTTCTTTCCTGAAAGAAGTACTGCGAGTGGTTGGGAGTCCTCCCCACTGTAAAACTCCAGCATTTTGCCGGATTATATAAAAAAAAAAAAGGAACTGAAAACTCCATCAGCGCAGTGATGTGCTGTAAATAGATTACATTTGAATGTCGGCTGAACTTACTTCTCCACAGATGACGGCCACAAATTGGCTCTTATAGCACTCACACAAAAAAAGAATGTGACTGCTAATTACGACGATACCCCCTCCTCCCCCAATTTGTGCGAGTCTGTTTTAAACCTCTAATCCTTATAATCTGAAATCAGATGATCCTTAAAAAACCCCGATGATAGCCTGATGCCTGTAATCCCATTTCCAGTGACAGCAACATGGGCCACACGGAACAAATCTCAGCTGTTTTTGTCTCGTTGTGTTTCTCTTTCAAGTGGCTTAACATGCTAAATAAAACGCCAGACTCACACACCAGAACAGAGGCACACTGATCCTTTCTGTTTGCCTTATCGCACTATTAATGTTTATTTATTTCCTCTGAGCGCCTTCTACGTTCAGTCGCTGGAATATCAGCAGGAGACCCCCGTCGTTCTTGGAGCTGCAGCCGGGTTCCGCGTCGTCATTTTCTTAATTTGAAACCACCTTGCAACTCCAGAGGAATCCTTGCGTCTGCCTGTGTGGGTTTATCATCGTGTTTCATTCGCAGGTTTCATTCCTGCAAACCTCAAACATCCCGCTGACTCGACGGGCGCTGCCGTGCCTTTCCGTTCTCGGGATTTCACGCTCAAGTTAACAGACGTCCGTGTGTCTGCGACTGCGGGAGGTCAATGAATCTGCCGAACCCACGAGAATCCACGCCCGGGCAACAGCGTGACAACATTTTTTTTTATTCCACAAAGTGAATCTGCTGTTCCCTCGGAAATGATCCAGATCACCGACGGGCTCCGAAATCCCGAACGTCTCGTGGCTGAAGGCAGAACTAACGCGCCGGCGGCCTCGTGTCAAAAGAGGCCCATTGTAACGACAAGAGTATGCACCTTTCTTTTTTTAAATTTTTAATTTCAACCCACACATTTCCGCTGCTCCCAGTCCTTTTCATGTCCCCGGTGTGGGTCCGTCACATTAAGAAGCATTTTTAAGCCAATTACTGTGCGGTGAAGGTGGGACGTTAAGCCCTCCTGCTGTGAGTCGACGCCGCCACTGATTCACCGACGGCAGCGTTCAACACATAAGGCTGCGTTTGGACTGCAGGCAAATCTGATTCCAATCAGATTTCTTGTCAAATTTTTAGGGCCGACAGTCCGAACTGATGTTTTTAGCAAGTGTCCAAATGGGATGTGGCTCTGTTCAGACTGGGCCACATTATTGACCCATCTGACAGGTTGCTGTGGCAACGACGTCGGAGCGGAGGCGTCGTCCAGCGCGTGTAGTGAGTGGCGTCATAGAATTGCGACAGCGGCACTTGTTGCGATACATGGCCTGGAGCTTGGCTTGAGTGGAGCTACTGTATCTCCCCACAGACTGATGAGCCAATGAGTTTCCTCCTCTGTACGCGCACTGCTGGGTTCTACTTGTTGCTGTCTGTTCCATTACGTTACAGCCCCGCACCTCCAGTGGCGCCCCCTGGTCTGGCGCATTGGGTCTTGCGTCACATAGAGTGACGTCACGGACGGTCAGAACCGATCAGTGTGTTTGGAGCTGCTCAGACTGAGACGCATCTGCCCAAATGGCATTTGAAACTCCCTCCCAAAGGTGGTTTCAATCTGTTTTGTAAAAAATTGGATTTCATGTGATTCGTGACTGCTCAGACTACAAAAGAGCCATCCGGTTTCAGTCTGGACGGGCTAAAAATCAGATTTTGGCTGGCAGTCTAAACAAGGCCTAAATGAAGATTAGTATCAGTATGATATTTTTACTTTTTTACATGAAAGCTCATTGGTTTTCCGCTTTAACTTTATGCGTTGCTTATTCACAAATAAACAAAGTGCTCTCTCCCGACTTGTGGCCTTGGTAACTTATCGAGGGCGAGTTCCAACGAATAGACGACGAGGACGTAAACACTTTCATAACCTGCAGGGGCGCTCGCAGCGCCTCTTTTAAAACTCGTACGCACCCCCTTTCAAAGGGTCAGTATGGTTCGGTGCGAACCACGAAAAGAAGGGCGGCGCGGTTCCACGGCCGTGTCGTTTTTTCCTCAAGGTGATCTCACCGGAGCACATTCGTTTCAGAATGGCAGCTTGGCAGGAAACGCACGCACTGAGAAAGAAGGGGCGGGCGGGGAGGGGGGGATACAGTTTGTATGTATACAAATGTCAGAAAGCCAAGGCGTGTAATCCTTTCAAGAGGTGCTGGAGGTCTTTCGGTTAGCCTGGCGCCACTCCAGCCGTGAACAACGGGAAAGTGCTTACTCAAAGTTGTGGAGGTGAGTGCTGAGTCCTGAACTCACTCCTGGTCACCCCCACCTCCCTACACACACACACACACACACACACACATGCATTCCCTGGCCTTAAGAGGATTGTTTAGGTGCTGCTCTGTGTGGGTCTTACCGCAGAGGTATATCCTGAGTGGCGTGCACCATTTTATTTAAAACCGCCATGCTTTAGCCGGTTCGCCAAGGATGTGCGGGCGTGAGAACGACTCACTCTGTTGAGGGTGATTCATCCCATCCCGATAAACACAACCAGATTCAGTACCAGAATGTATGTTAAGCCTGAGTTTACCGAAGTTCGTCACCACGGGCCGAAGAAAAGAGCTCTTTACGTCAAAGCGTGAACAAAAAAAGTAACTCACCTAATATCTTAACATCTCTCCTACAGTCATAGTGTATTGAACATATAGGGCCAGGTCCACGAAGAACGGTCGCATCCACAAAGGTTTTTGCGCTAATGACAAACCCCCCCCCCCCGAGAAATGTGCCACACGAGGAGTCAGAAGCGCAAATTGCGCTCTGGTAACCTGCAAGTGACTGGGAGGTAGATCATCAGACATTACACCTCAGTCACCAGAAGTTGAATGTCTGACGGAATACTTTATTTTTTTCTGTTGTCAAATGTAGGGAGGCAAAAACAAGGCCGCTGTCATAAAGCGGAGCCACTGCCTGGGAGGTTTATCAGTGACGTCACAAAGGGCTGGCTGATGTTCCTAAATGCCGTCTCAGCGGCTCAGTCGCAAAACGCATGAGACGCGCTAATAACACGGCGGCACACTCACACGGGCAAGTCGAGCAGACCTGAGCTGTTTACACCCGTTTTGCGTCAGATTACAAATTGTCCTGCTAGCAAAATAAAAATGTGACAAGTTGGCTCCTGCCGCTACCGTGCACCATGTCAAGGCAGAACGTGTGTGCCAGGACGTATGTCAAAGAGGGTTTTCTTTTTTTTTGTTGTTGTAAGAATCGTGCCGTTAGAAATTTCCTTTTTTGTGCCTGTGCCTCCTTTGAAAAGACACGTTAGCTATTCTGTGTGTTCCGCAGCTACTTTTAAGGGGTAATAAGTGTCCAGTGTCTGTCCTCCCACCACTCGTCTGTCTTCCTCTGCTAACAGCAGCTGTTGCTAAGCAACTGCTCACAGCTGCGTTAAAGAATTGATATTTGCATAAAAAACAACAACATTGAGTAGTATTTGAAAAAAAAAAAAAATAATGCTGTGATATGGGCAATTTTACATCAGATTGTCGGATACAGTTTAAAAACTCTGATGCAGTAATTTGCTCTGCATAACTGGCAAATATGATATGATTGCCAGGGCTTAAGGGCAATACACAATCTAAAACGTGGTTAGAATAAAGTACAATAACCTTGGGTCTGAAAATATGGAATGTCAAATATCTATGTCGACTTCAGTTATTCCCTCGTAGTGCTGGTGTGAATGGAAGCCGTGCGATTGTGGTTTTACATGTCCGTCTTTCTGCGTTTATCTCCCGTAATCCTCTGCTCTTCATTCCGTCTGCTGTGACACAGCTGAAGATTGGCTGCCACCGTCGCAGCGCCGCGTCAGAGCGCTCTCCCTCCGTCAGGTTTTGTACTGATTAGTCGGATTCTAACAGATTCTGCCGCTCCTCAAATGTTTAATTCCCTTAAAAGACAGACCGCGTTCCGAGCTTTCAAGGCGGAGCCGTCCTGGACTCTTTAATTCCTGGCGCGGGTCCACGCACCGCCGTTACAGCCGTCAGGGCCAAACGTCTGCGGGGAAGCACTGTGACAAACAACCTCTTTGGAGATTGAAGTAGTTTGTGATGGCTTAAACTGTTTGTTTCTTTTAAAAGGCCCAGAGTGACACGTGTACGGGCGTCCATGGGCATAAAATGGAATGGAAAACAACTTGGTGGTGGCACTAAAATGAAACAACTGTCGGTTTTTTTTTTTTATGTTCACACCAAAGCTTTTTTTTTTTTTTTTTTTTTTTTTCACTTTACTATATGGAGTTCTGCACCGCCTCGAATCCACCATCAAACGTGGATCTGCTCAAGGTTTTGCACTGACATCACAGCTGATATCAGGAGGACGCCAGCCGCTGACCGGGACTCTCGTTCATGGACGCGCACCAAACACTTTTCTAGTACATATTCACAGGTATTGACTTGTTTGCAGTATGTTTTCTAACCACCAGATGCTGTTAAATACTGCACTCTGGGTCTTTTAATCCTTCCTAATCTGAAGCCAACGAGACCCATTAATATTTAGGCCACACTGACGTGAACAATTCTGCTAAAAGCATGTGGATGTTGGAAGGTGGACTAACTCCTGTTTATAGCGGTTGGTTGCTACCACCAACAGCTCGTGTGTCACATGGGACTAGTGTGAGTCAGTCGTAATGCTGCTGCTGACCCAGCATGTGATCTATCGGGATACAGTTTACTGAACCAATAGTGCGGCAATTATAAGGCACCTAATGCCCAGAGCTAGTCGATAATTCATTTTTCTGCTCCGCCACCACAACGACATAAACGTTGCGGGAGAGCCACTGTGGCATGAGACACTCCGAAGCGAAGCGGCAGGGCGGGACGCTCCAGCTCGTCGATGCAACGATAAAATCTACACAGTATTCCCGGCGAGGGGAGAACTTCACCTGTTTAGCGTGAGGCACTCGAGCTGAAACGAGCCGAGGCAGCAGCAGCAGCAGCAGCAGCAGCAGCAGCAGCAGCAGCAGCAGTTATTTTCCCCCCACCGACCGTTCGACCAACACCACGCTGTCTAAAGCAATTCAAGGAACCTGCGGCTGAAAAACAACAACCAATAGCATGTCACACACGCCAACATTTTATCCCCGAACCACACACATTAAATTGCATTTTTTTTTTTTTTTTTTTATCCCTCAGCCTGACTCCCCCCTTCTGTCATTTAATTTCTTTTTTGGTGCCCCTAAACGGATTGAAATTTCACATATGTGCCGCTCACCATTTTCACTCAGCGGAGGCTCTCCTGACATTTTCCAATCCTGTTTAGCACTTTCACAGTTGGAAAGAATTCCAACCAAAGGATGCAGGAGGTAGCCACGTGCTCCAGCTTCATGAGCAGTGGAAGACAAAAAAACTGAAAAACATGCATCTCTGACTGTTAGACCCATTTCTGTGTTTATGTTTATGCTTTCCGGTTGCCACAGTAGGTGGCGCAACTACTTGTTGTGCGTCAAAGGGCTAATTGAGAAGAAGAAATTTTTCCTCTGTGTTGTTTTGCTAGCCGAAGAAGCACATTGTTTTTGACAGTCGTCGTCATTGTGTTGTATGATGGCATGATTTGCTCGCATATTACTGGTAAAAGCACCGCCAATGGACAGGCGACTCTTATGGTAAAAATAAACTGTGATTGGAGCAACAGTGGGTATTTCGAGTCATTCAACTGGAGCTGTTTTAACGACGCTTCAACTATAATTCCGGCTAGCAGCCTCAGTGGCTTATGTTTATTGATTAACCCAACCAAAGTCGCCACATTGCTGACTGTTCGGACTCACACGGGTCCAGTTTGACACATGACCAGTGAATGTGCACAAGATCAGCATGGTGAGTACTCCTCCTGTACTCTTTCTTATGTACTGTTTTTATTCCTTTTTTTCTGATGGAAGCCAATGATGGCTACCACTGGCTTCCTTCCTTTGGGTCCATTTTGTTTCTCCTTCTGCTAAACTTCCCAATGGTTCTGGAGCATAATGGTTGCCAAAGCCTCAAAGAAGAATAGGGCAAAAAATAAATGAAAGCTGAGCTCAGGTTTCACTGAATATTTTATATTGTGAGGTCAGAGCGGGGCCAGAGTGTGTCCTGGTCCAGGCATCAACAACGGCATGACACACACAGACTTAATGTGCAGCAACACTATGAGCGTCTTCAGATAATGTGTTGGATCTATGTAACGTGTTCACTGGGGTCACCCTGTCAGCCAGAGTTAGCTGGTCGGGTGTCTGGCACGGTGACAGACCTCTCAAGCATATTCAGCAATTCTACTTTTGGCCTCTCTTAGAAGTCTCTCCCTGCCTCCCTGCCAGTGCATAAATATGCTAAAGCAAAGAGAATGTCCATTTTCGTTGAGGTTGAAGCCAGATTTCCATTTCAAGGACATCAGGCACCATTTCGATTTATTTGTTCTGTCCAATTTTGTTTTCACTAAAGACAGTCTATCAAAAACAACCCCTTCCTGCATTCACAGCTGTTAGATCAGCTTGTAGCGCTTGCCTCTGCTGCACTCTTACATGTATGCTGACCTAGTTGCATGGTGTGCTAATGCCGCTACTACCCTTTGGTTCTCAGATGTGAAGGTTGCCCGTCATTTTCATGGTCAGGCTGCCACTTAAAACCGATCTCCTTCGTCTGCAACACTTGCAAGTTTGACATCCCTGAGGCAGCGGCAAGTGTTTAAAGGCCAACGAGCATGTTTTTTTTAGGTTGTTTTTTTTTCTTTTACACAGGATTCCAGTGGATTAAACACACAGAAAAATGTCAGAGAATTACTCTTTAAGACCAAAGCCTGATGACATTTAAGGTTTGAAAAAACTTTTTTTTTTAATGTAATTACCACAACACCTGAAGGTGTTCAGATAGCAGCAGCATCAGGAGAAAACTGCAGAACAAAACAGCAGCATTTAGCTTACAGGCCCCATAGTAGTTTTCTGCCTCTTTTTAATTTGCTCTTTAAAATGGCTTTATTGAAATTTGATGGCCTGTTAGTTGCTGTTTTAATGATTGTCTGGGCGTGCAAAAAAACAAAGTATTTCCGTCTGGTTGAGCGTCGGTGCGGATCGAGCTCCCAGAAAAGGTAGCTAGTCCAAGAAGGGCTCAATAGCCGATGTGCCGTAGTGTCAGGTTTGGTCCAACTTGTAGTACCCAGTCAGCCAGGTGACACCCCCTCTCTCCTCCCTCGCAAACAAAACCATTCCAAATTCAATACAAGCCCCGAAAAAAAAATAATTGCCACAGTGTGCCCCCGGCCGTGTGATATTAGGCATTGTTTTATTGCAGGCGTTTTCTCACTTGGAAATGGGTTGGCACTGCAATAAATTTACTTTAATACTGGTGGAAAAAAAATAATAATAATACAGTGATTTCATGAAAAAGCTTTGTCAGATTTGGCTGCGTGTCATTCGTGGTGTTGTACCACCGCAGGGACTGATGGGGATTAAGAGAAGCAGATGTCTTTTTTCGACCCAAAGGTCACCGCTGGCTGCAACCAGCGTGCCGCTCCCCGTCTTCTCCACAGTGGAGTCTGGATGTTTATGTGTTTGTGCGTGTGCGTGTGTGTGTGTGTGTGTGTGTGTGTGTGTGTGTGTGTGTGTGTGTGGGTATGGAGCTGCAACACATATTTTGATTTTCAGCCCACATGAGTCTCACGCTTGTATCTTATTTTAATCCGCACCCATTCCCCTGCCTCTGTTGTTGCCTCTGCCAGTTATCGTCACATCATTTTTATTATTTTTTTTTTTTAAGGTTTTTTTGGAATCAGCAAATGGAGGCGTTGAGGGAAACGTAGAGCCATTTACTCTGCAGCTCCAGTGTGCTAATTTTCACTGCACCAATGTTGTTGTTTTTTTTAAATATTTAAGCCTTAGGTGTTGTTACTCAATTGCTCAGTACTTTTCATGAAGTAGTCTAATTCTTGTTATCTGAACAGGAATACTCAAAATAACCATAAAACATTGCGAAGCTGTCTCCAGCTATTGAATTTGGAATGTTTTTTTCGCTGCCGTTTGTAGGCTCCATGGTTTCTGTGATTGCTCTTTTGCAGATGGAATCCCAGAATTTTGCCAATTCAAACATATCCTATAGTTAAACACAAATTGTTGCAGTATATCATCAAAATGTTTGACTGGAAATCTGTTTTCTGCTGAAACGGGAATGTATTTGTCTGGGAAGTATCAATGAATCACTTCACACACACACACACTTCCAAACCCACCTCTAAACAGTTCCAGCATGTTGAGGCGACTGCTTAGTAAATCACAACACTTCGAAAAAGATGATGAGGCTCAAAGAATGATGATGAGAAAAGATAATGACACTCCACCACGTTTGGTCCAAACCTCCTGAGAAAAACAGGAAAAGCCTGTGCTCCACATCTCTTGTGATGGCAACATTAGAGAGAGAGAGAGACATAAAGCAAAAAGGAAGTTGAAATAATAAAAAAAAAGACACACTTCTCGTCCACACTTTCTATTAGCAACAATAGCTTCAAATCATGAACATGAATAGAGCCGACATCAAGGCTGCGTGAATGTTTTTCTCCCTCCAAAACAAACAAACAAACAAAAAAAATATTTTTTCATTGTTATCATTCAGACAGTGCAGACTGATGATGCCAGTAACTACACTGGGCAAGTATGGCTCTTTATACTGAAGAGTCCGTCTTTGTGAATATAATTTTGAATATCCATGTACACAGTAATTCGGACTGTTTCAATTAGAAAGCCTGCGGTATGGCTGTTTATTTTTAGATTGCCTACAAGGAATGTCCTCAAGAGAGATTCCATCAGAGTACACACTCCAGGTTCATTCATCTACCAATAGCGTGGCATAGTGCAACAAGTCTTGCTGCAAGACTGACGTGGTGGGTTGCACTTGAGTTTGATCTGCAGTTATAAGGTCATGGAAGATTTTCAAGCAACATTTTGTACACAGAAGTGATGTTTCAAACACTCACTTACCTGGGATCGCTTTCTTGGTGATAACAGTCAAGGAAAGGTACCTTATTCCCAGCGTACTTTATAAACTGAACAAGACTATGCCCTCCTTAGCTTAGGACCTTAATCTGTCCTCAACCAATACACAGGGAACAGAGTATACAGAGAACTTGCTTCTGTTTAGTCAGAAACAACCCTTGTTTTTTCACGTCGTTCAAGTCAATCTGATCATATTGTCTTAGAGAAATCAAAGACACTGTTCTATGGGCCTCCACCCATTTGTGTTCACACGTTCAGCCCTGCTGGGACACTTCCGAGAAATCTTCAGGGGTGGATGTATGAAAGGGGCTTACATTATCATTCATTAACCTTCACACTGCTGTGTGATACAACATGCGGTTGCTTTTGGTTAATTCATGACCAGTCAAACGCTATCTGAATATAGCTTTGACAGGGGTTGACTTTCAGTCATACGCCTCCAGGTATCTCTGACTCGGGGTGTTTGAAAGATTACCCAACGTGGAACCATTCCCATGATGCCATCTAGACGATGCATGCTGGCAGAGTGTGGGGGAGTGTAACTTTGGCTCTGACGGTTGTGTTGACTAATTAACTTGTGTTTTCTGCCTGTTGTCCCCGAGGTCTTATGTGGTTCTCATCGTCATATCATATCAATATATCATGTTGCCTCAACATGGACTGCAGGATTGTGGACTGTGTTCTCAGATGTGAATTTCTCAATTACGCTTGAGTAAATCGAGTGATTCTGTAGATGGATAGACATGGTGACTCAAACTACAGTAGATGATGAGATTGAATTTCTCATGTGTGATCTAGAAGGATCACATCCCATTCCTCTTTGAGAGATCCGCTTCCCTTGTGGGCATTTCTTGTTCAGTCCTCTCATGGCTGCTTATTCATCATTTTATGAATATTTCTTGCTCATTTGCCAATAGGACATATGGAAAAATTGGGACAATGTTTTTTTTATGGAATTATTCCTTCTGTAAAATGTAATGGAAAAAAAATCAGTTTTATTTGAATTTGTGTACAGTATGAACTACAATCTCAGGTATCAATAATTGACCGTCATCCTTGGAGAAATTTTTTGGAATCCTTACAAGCACAGTCTTTTTTTTTTGTTTTTTTTGCATCTTTTTGTTTTGCTTTTTAGTTTTTTTTTAACAATTGAAGCACATGTAAAATTATGGTCTGAATATTTTTTTTGCATCGCATTTTTGAAAATATTTTTTTGTAGAAATTTAATTATTTGATGATCACCCTCTCCAAAAATGAGAGAGAATATCCCCACGTACAATAACCCCTCCCACCCCCTCCCACACATAGACAATTGGCAGAATAACACACGAGTTTGATCACCTTGGCTTCAGGTTTCTCACAAAACTCAGGCTCGCTCTGCTGGTATTTCAAGTCCACATTCTGTCTTAATTTCATTCTGGCATTCAGATATCCCATTCCACTTAAAGTCATCCTGCTCTTGTAAATACCAATGCAGGGATCGTCCTTACTTCTTGAACAATTCACAACCCTCATGTCCAAATGTACATATTAAATCTCACCTTGTTTTTTTTTTTTTTTAAATCCTTCCCCGCTGCAGCTAGCATCAACATTGAATCATTAAGCCACCAGAAGCATTGAAAAGGAATTGAGCATTTTAAAAGAAAAGAGTGTCAAGAGAAAGAATGGTTCACCTCGAAGTGCTTTCATTCACAATGCTACCATTGTCTTATAACTCTTTCTATGTATATATTATTTATTATATTATGTCTTTCTTTGCTTAACCATACACTGGCATTTTAATTGGGGTATGTCAGTACATTTCTTCACATTGTCAGCTGATGTGAAAAAAAACAACAACAAAGAAAAGTCTTTTTAGAGAACCACTTTGTACCTCATTGTGGGTGTCAGGTGTATGTCAATAGAGCAAGCAGAACACGCTCTGTTGAATTTTGAATATTTTTTTACATCATTTTTTGATGTAATTCAAAAAACCCAAAACCGTGCTTTCAAAGCTGACGACATGTTTGAGTCAAATCCATTTCACTGAGCTACTTAAGTCCGTAACTAGTGGTGTGTGTGAAATCGGCAGCGAATATAAAAAAAAAAAAAAACGAAAAAGAAAAACCCCAGAGATATTGCAACAGGCGTATCTACCTCTTCATACTTTCTGCACTAGGTCACTGTTACCATGACAACAGTTTGATGGCTAGTTTTGCCTCTCTATTCCTTATCTTTTTTTTCACTCCACTCCCTTCATATCTGCAATATCTTTGTTTGAAGAACCCACATGACCGTTGTAATTCTACCTTCCCCTTCGCCACCCACTGTCCTTTACTTTTCATCCCTAACTCCCCCCTCATGAAGGCTTGTTCTTTGAAAGACAAAATACAAAAAAAAAAAAAAAAAATCAGGGTGTAAACAGACTTCAGGAGAGACAACGTTCTGATGGTCTAGAAATGATGCAACATCAAAGTGTTTGCGTGCGGGCGGGTTTTCTTCCCTCTGACAAAAATGAGACTGAGCAGGGGTCGCTTCAATATCAAAGGCCTCTATCCCCGGCTATATGTTGGGAACACGGAGAGTGGAGTCTCATGCTGTTTTGTTATCAGCTTTCCTCTGTTAGTCTGCAAATGAACTGCTGATACAGATTAATGAGCTATAGCCTATCTCTGCTCTTTTTTTTTTTTCTTCTGGTTTCTAGCGGCTCCACTGACTACCCCATCCAAATTCATCTGACAGGGTCACACTGCATTACAAAGCAACCTCATTTGCCTCTTTATCAGTGTAACAGATGGACCAACAGTGCCCAAGCTCTTGTGACCCTGGGGTGATGGCAAGGTAATGCGACATCGAGTGGACATAGATCATTACTGGTTTAACAGGGAGGCTACGCACAGCAGCCTTATGCTCCCCTTCAGTTTTTCTCCCGAGCAACATTCCACTATCATGCTGCACATGCCAGTGGTTAGGACAAGACTGATGAGGCAGTGCGAGGGGCTTAGAGATGTGGCGAAGTGTCTCTGATGGGCAGACAGAGAAGAAAAAGGGAACAGAGATAAAAACAGATTGGGAAGAAAACTGAGGAAGGATTGACGCAGGAGAGATGGGAGTGGAAAGGTCCACAAGAACACGGGGAAAGGAAAGAAGGGTGAATAAAGGGTAGTTGGTGTGAAGGGAAACTTTATCTTAATTGCCGCCAAGGATATATAGCTGTTGTTTTAGGCCTTTGGGGGAGGGGGGGAGGCGTATTTGCTCTTGCTCTGCCTTGCTTTTCAGGCGCGCTGGCTTCACTGTGATATCAGCCAGGCACTGCCATTAAAGGATCTCATTCTGCCTTGAGAGACAACAAGAGTTGGATGGCAGGAAATCACAACAACCCGACTCTGTACCTTGCTGTACTCTTGTCACTTTTAGTGAACCATTCTTGCCCTTTTGCAGTATTACATAGAGAGAGAGAGAGAGAGAGAGAGAGAGAGAGAGAAAGAGAAATAAAATGAGCTAAAAAGCTATCACAAATTGTTTTTCTTCATTTAGCCACTAGACATACTTTTAATAAATAATCTTTGTTTTTGTAAAGACACTTGTTTAAGTATCATATGGCGTCCCTTTGCTGATTTATCACCATTGTCGACATTAACTTTGTCAAGTTCAAAGTCAGTGTCTGGGTAAATTCTTTCATCTTCATGTTTTGGTCCATTGTATCCAAGTATGAAACTGCTGATATTGATTACTGAGTGAAACTCTTGTTTAAATTTGGGTCTCTTGTACATTGTCTTTTGAGCAGGCTTGAATCAGTAAAGGTTCCTGTGTAGCTGAGCTGTGTATGGTACTGAGCATGGGCGGGTGGTGATAAGTGCTCTTGTAGGTGTTGTAGTGGTTGTAATGCTCCAGAGGGGGCAGTGATAGATGCCTCTCCATGGCAGCGACACCAGCAAGCTCCTCTTCTACAGTGATGACCTCCATGGAGGAAGCAGGTCCATCAGGGTCTTGCTGATTATGTTGCTTTCGCATCTTGTAGAAAATGACCAGCAGAACAGCGGCCATAAGCGTGATGGCCACAAAGCAGCCGATGATGATCTTCGTTGTTTTCATCACCTCATCCAGGCCATTAAGGGGTCCCTCTTCGTCCACATCAACAACGGGAATGGTGTAAGTCCGCTCTGTGGTCCTCGTTGAAATGGGAGTACTTTTCGTGGTGGAGGAGGACACCCAGCCAAATGGTGGAAGAGCCGTTTGGCTATCGTCCCCTGGTGTTTCAATGGTCTCCACAGTGACCGTGGTGAAATAGGTCACACCACTGTTATCCACAGAAGTCACATTGAGCACAGCAGAGGCGGAAATGTTGCCTGCCGTGTTGCTAACCATGCAGGTGTAAGTGCCGGTGTCCTGCATTGTGACGCTCGTAAAGTTGAGCGTTCCGTCATTGAGCACGGACAAGCGTACCTTGTACGCCCCATGTGTCACGAGTGAGCCGTTTGGTGTGAGCCAGCTGATGGATGTCAACGAGCTTGTGCGACACTTAAGCTCTGCACCCATGCCCTCTGTCACGTTCAAGTCACTGGGTGGCTCCACAATGACAGGAACATCACACTGGAAGTAGCTGTGGTCAAGTTCACCGATATAGCGACCCTTAAAGGCTGCAGGACCGTGGCAACGTGCACAGCAGCTGGTGTTTGCTGGGACGGCATCCTTCAGCCACCAGCTCAGCCACAGTATGTCGCAGTTGCAGTTCCAGGGGTTATGATGGAGGTGAACTCGCTCCAGATGATGCAGTGGTGTAAAGAGGTCGTGTGGTAGAAAGGTTAGGTTGTTGTGAGCAAGGTTGAGCTCCACCATTGACTGAAGGTCATCAAAGGAATTCCTCTCAATAGTTTGGATCTGAGCGTGCATCATCCACAGCTTCTGCAGGTTCACCAATCCTGTGAATGAGCTGGGCTTGATGACAGAGATCTGATTTCCTGACATTTCTAGCTCTTCAAGCCTGACCAAGGGTAAAATGTTTGGGATCTCTTTGAGATTACACATTCCAAGGTTCAGGTAGCGCAGGTTGCTCAAGTCCTTGAACGCTCTGTCAGATATGTAGGAGAGTCGCTTGAGTTCCCCAAGATCCAGCCTTCGAAGTGAGGGGACCCGGTTGAAGGCATAAGATGGTATACTTTCGATGGGGTTATTCCGTAACCACAATTCCTTCAGCTTTGAAAGATACTCAAATGCTCCATTGGGGATTGTCGTGAGCCGATTATCAAAGAGCTCCAAGGTGTTGAGGCTGGCCAGGCCATTAAAGGCGCCAATTTCTATGCTGCGGATGTGGTTCTTGCTCAACTGCAGAATCTCCAGATGGCGCAAGTGTTTGAAACTGTCCACCTTTATAACCTGGATTAGGTTGTCTTGAAGGTTCAGATAGCGGGTGTTGGTGGAAATGCCATCTGGGACGTCGCGTAGACCTCTGCGGGTACATATGACTTTGCTGAACTGGTTACTGCAGGAGCAGACGGAAGGACAGGTCTGAGCTCGGACCAGCCCTGCCACCACCAGGATCTGAAGGGCCAAAAGCAGCACAAAGAGGGGGTTGGACAGCGCCCCCTTCAGCCTACGACCTCTCATTGTCTGGCGCTGGAGGGAGGAGATCATTGTGTTCAGCATTCATAGTTCATCTGATGTTGGTGATCTCTGCAAGAAAAAAAAAGAAAATAATCTAATTAGTAACCACACAAATTCAATATGCAAATTTACATTTTTACTTGGTTCTCCATCTAGTTAGAATTTTCTTAGAAAAAAAAAAATCCCCAAAAAAGTTGACTCATATGAAATGCGAGTATCCATTATTCCATCCATCCGCTCTTTTTCTATACCCGCTTCCTTCCAAACTTGGGGTTGTGGGGTGAAATGCAAATATTGTCTTTTTAAATTCAGTGCCTATTGTAACAGTTTGTGAATGACAGTGATCATTATATGAAATCCTAATCTACTTTTAGCAGTGTGCACAGAATGACAAAAGACGAGCAAAACAACTCCAGCAGCTCCACAATGATTGACAGATCTGCCCATCTGTCGAATAGGCTCCTCCTAACCCATAACTCTACCAGATGCCCGGTCTTCACACAATCTCATGCATTCACTCTGCAGAATGAAAATGGAAAAGGCAAACTGATAAGGATTTGGGCTTTCTTGTAAGCCAACATCCCCTTGAAATATCGAGTTTTGAAATACACAAAGCATGTTGTGCTGATCCCAAAATAAATGGCACACTCGCGTTTTTACTCTTCCCTGGACACAGTCACTGGCTGGGTTTCTATCCCCCTGTTTTTCCCTGAACATTCTGGAGAATTGTATTGGAATGGTGATGGAAATGCAAAAAGACAAAACAAAAAAAGACAAAAAAAACAAATCAAATAATGGTTACTTGAAACGATGCCAAATGTAAACAAAGCAGCAAATGAGGAATTTAGGAAATCATTTTTGAATACTGAATGTTAAAGTCAAGGGAAGGCATCTTTCTGGCTTTCCTTACATGGTCTGTTGCAACTGCAACCACAGATGAACATGGTCCAATGAAAACAAACTTTGCCTCAGGCTCATTTGTAACACTGTAGATCTGATCAATTTTGTTGTTTCTACTTCTATATTTCATCTTGTGATGACTGCACCAGAGTCCATTTGTACCATATATGAAAACACATAAAAAAAACACATCATCCATTTATTTATTTATGGTTTTAATCTTTTTTTTTTGGAACACATAATGCTTGATTCGCCAAAGCTTACTTAAATAGAGCGTGGACTTGTGTGGTCTCTTGAAAACAATAGAAAATGAACTGTACATGTTGAAACAACTGTAAAACAACACTGTAAAAGAGCCAGTGCATATATTGTTATAGCATACATTCAGATGACTTGCCATCGACGCCTGTTGTTGAGCTGTACCGTCTTAACAATGCTAGAGTTACGTGGTCATACTAGTTCTGCAAGCCTTTGCCTCCATTCTTCTTCTTCTGTTCTCAAAGCGTCTCTTGCTGTGGTTAATTGCAAGTTTTTGGAATGCGATTCAGTCACAGTAGGACACACAAGCCTTTGTCGTGATTGTTTCCATCCATGCAATGTGTCTATCCTTCTGCCCAGTCCCTGGTGGGATGAATGGCTTCCAAAGGTTCTCTGGAGGCCAACTGCCAGGTTGGCTTGTTCAGACTGGGCAACAATACCAATAATTCAATGATTGAGTATATGTTCTGTTGTGTGTCTGGGGAGGTCATATTTGGAACTTGTTTCACTAATTTACTTGTCTGTCTCCAAATAAAGAGTGAGAGCCATTGCATGGTTAGCAACTGAGAGATTCGAAGAGGCATCGGGGGCCATTGTCTATTTTTTTTAAAATTTAGAGTAGCAGACAGAAACTCCAGTACAGCTAATGTCTTCGCCTAGTGCGCTCAGTGCAAAAAACATTAGCCCTCATGCTGGGATCTCAACTTTAGCTTTACCTAAACCTCTGCTTGGCTCTTCCCACTGTTGTTACCATATGAGGAACTTGCTTCCCTCGGCTCAAGAAGATGCAAATGCACTGAGTTATGACAGGTGTTTGCCGAAACTGTAAAAACTGCTAACTGAGGGGGAAATGTTCTCTGGTGAGGATGAGTGGCTGACTTAATCAGTAGAAATGAGTCTTGCTGAGGCTCAATTTTGCACCAGCCAGGCAGCAGTGCCAGCCGCGGCGGATGAAGACTGCGGAGGAGACGAGTGGCTGCTTGCAAATGAGACGGAATGAGGCTTCCCGCCGCCTGGCGCTCGTTTAGTCTGGCTTGAATTGTGAGGCTGCTGCACTTGTACCTCACGCAAGAGAATCAAGGCTGGAAAACCGTTCAACATTGCTCCTTTCTTTGCTTATAGATCTCAGTGACCATGATTTATGTGGTTTTCACGCTAGCAGCGGTTATTAAACCCTGGGCAGGTGTGTGATTGGTCCTGGCCAGTGTGAAGGCTGTCACACCAACACGGTTCTACCAAGACCCAGTGAAGAGGAGATGGTCTTGTACAGCCAACAGCGGTTTGGTCTGTTCGCAGGGCCTTTAAAACCCTCAGTGTTCCAATACTCCTCAAATATCTGCTGTACTTCACAAGTCTGAGACTCCTGTGTCTCTGGGCTCTATCTTCTTTTTACCCCATGCACACCACCCCGTGTCATGTGACTCCTTGTTGTTCATCACTTGCCCTTGCAATCTTTTTTGCAGATTGTTTTGCAGTAAAAGTCTGTTTTTGAACACAGTAAAGACTTTTGGAGATTTTTGATTCACATGTGAATGTTCTACATTAGGCATTTTTAATTGGCAAAATGCATTTGTACAATTTTGTAAAGGAGCTTAATATAGAAGCACCTGGTGATGCAATTCAGTGAAAAAATGTCAATAGAGTAAATAGGTTTTACAATAAAAAAAAAAAACAGTGTCTTGCTGATGTGCTACAAATATTAAAAGAATTGTGTAAACACAACTCTTCACAGAGGGAGTACATCACAGGCGATGAAATGTAACAAGACATGTTGCATTTTTAATGAACTGGCATTGATTTTTGTCACCCATCCTCCCGTTTGGGTTGTTGACATATTTATTGTTTTCCTCTTTGATTTTTGCCAGATGTTTTAACTGTTTGTGTGCACCGGGGGGGGGGGGGGGGGGGTTATTTCAAAGAAGGAAAAAAACAAAAAACAGACAAACTGCGAGAGTAAACTTCTGACGAAGAGGCGCGTTGAGCTAGCAAGCTGATCGTCTCGCATCTCACAAGAACGGTATTTTTAGAATACTCGATGTAATTAAGAGATTTTACAGCCTTAATTTGATCTCAAACGTGCAGAGAAACGGTTAATTTATCTTATAATGTACCAATCTATTTATAAAGAGCAGGTGTCTTCTGCTCGCAGCCGTTGCTTCGGCGTATGCAATAAAAAGTGGAATCTGGCGAGACTCTTATCATAATGGAGGCAAGTGCGCCGCTTGATGAACTGAGTGCCATCTCAACTCGTTAAGCTCTCTGTGATTACAGATTTGTCACATTTGCATGCGTGTGTTTTTATTCGCCTGGTTTGCGCTGATTCGGAAGCCCGGCAGGCTGCCTGTGCCCCTGGAGACACGAGTGATAGCCAGAGATACAGGCAGTGGGTTGCAGGTGTGTCACTGTTTGAGATTATGCTGCAAACCTTTAGGCCTTGACTGGTTGTGTGAGAATATACGGTGTGACCAGTTGTGTAGCGCTCTATGCAAGGCTAGATTTCTCTGATTTCTCTGAAACTTTTAGGTCTGCATTAATAATCCTTGACTTTCCAGCTTGTCTGAAAACGGCATGTTTTAGCCTCCTGCTAAAACACCCTGTTGCGTTCAGCAGAGGACAAGATGAAAGCGCGGTTGTTGTGTCTGTGTCGTCACGAACCTGTGGGAGGTACCAGTGCCTGTTGTGACATCACAAGGGGCACTGATTACTTGCTGTCTTTTTGAAGTGCACACTTTTAAAAAGCTTCGCCAAGCGAATTCAATAGTAGGTGGATTTTGTTCACCGGCGTCGTGAAGACACGTCTTATTGTGAAGTCAATATTTTCACAGTGCGGGACCTTTTAACAGTAATTAACTTCACACAGTGACTGAATAGCTACAAAAACAAAACAGCAAAGAAATCCTTTGACCTCGGCGCCTCGATAACTGCGACGTTTCCCAAACCAGTTGCCTGATCCCAAAGCCTGCCCACCCACCTTTGAGTGTTGTTGTTGTGCTGTTTAGTCATTAACGCGTCCCTGGGCCACATGTATGTAAACATCTTAAGAATAATTACTTGATTTGTGAAGTGGGTAATTAGATTTCCCTGATTGTGGCCATCTGTCTGTGTGTCTGCCAAACCGAAGGCGAGCCTTTGGAACCCACAGTCCACAGTGTGTGTTTGTGCATGTGTGTGTGTGTCTCCCTGTGCTGGTGTGTTGGGGCCTTGTTTCATGTATGCCTATGTCTCAGGGGCTATCAGTTGCTGCAATTTTAAAATGTTGTAGTGGCCCCCGTTGTAACTGGAGGCCACCGCTGATGCCTGACAAGCAGACTGAGAGTGCTCCACTCTCCACCTATGCTCCACCTGGGGATAAAAAACAGAGAGAGAGAGAGAGAGAGCGACCAGCTCCCCTCCCCCATCTCATCCAGGCTCCAGTGCGCTCCAGTGCTGGTGTTGAAGAAATAAATCTGGGCTGTTGACTGCTGCCTGACTTATCAGCTAAAGTCTATTTCCCTCGGCTGTGGCAGAAATGATGGCCCTTTCGTTGGCCGGACGAGTGTCACTCTGGCAGGAATAAAGAGCCTTTTCCTTCGGGCATTCTTCATCCTCTCAGACGCTGTTATCTAACAGACATTTTTTTTCTTCTTCTGTTTATTTCCTTGCGTGTGTTGTCTTTGGCATGCGTCCCGCAGCTGGTTTTAAGCCGCGTCTTTGCCTCGAACTTAGTTTGTTCAGGTTGCGGAGACTGCTGCGCCTCTTGGCTACTGGAAAGAGCTTCCTAATGTGTCATGCACATGTCATACGCACTCGGGGGTGGGGGGGGGTTCAGCACGCACTTGCACGGCAAAGTTGTTTCCTCCTGCTACCCACGCCCGCCATTTTATCGTGACTCGCCTTTTACTTTCACCGCTTCACTCGGAAATGGAGAGTCGGAAAATGTCGATTCTAGCGTCGGCCATTTTGCGTTGTCGGGTGTTTGTAGCGGCACTGGAAGCGGCAAAGAAATCTAAAATTGCATGCAAAGCAGTCACGGATTTTGCAGCCGTTCGCGGTGGATATTTTATTGGCTAGTGTTGGTCATTGATCGGTGGGGCTGTAAAATGTCTGTATGTGCCATCTGCCCATTGCGGGTTGCCTGGTGAAGCTTGGCTGAGCCGCCGCTTGCAGCACAAACATAGAGAAGCTTTAAAGATGCGCCGTCAGAATCCAGGAGTTTAAAGCTAAAACTGACGACTTTAGTTTTCGCTGAAATGATGTGAGTGTCTTGTTCCCTTGTTGCTGCTGTTGTGTATTTTAAATCTCAGTCGGCGGGAATTTTCGAGAGATGTTGAAGAAAACGTATGCCGGGATTCAGTCAGTCAGTCGGATTGATGTGGACGAGCCCTGAGCACCTTTCTGCTAATTCTTCCACATTAAATGGTCTAAGTTTTGCCAATCCGGCTTTTTTTTTTTTAACAATAACAGACTACAACTCCCCCTGCACTGCTCCAGCCAGAACAATGTGTTTGGCTTTTATATTTGTTGATCTGGGCGCCCCTCCTGGCGGCAGAAATAAATTCAGCGTGCTTCGATGAGGTATGTCGGCATGGCTGCCTCTCTTTGCTCCGACAGCCGCTGCAGAACCCGCCGTGGCCGCTGCAGAACCCGCTGTGGCCGCTGAGAACGATGCAGGCCACGGCTCCTTTTTCCGCCAGAGAGAGACCCCGTGCCAAATTGTGCTCCAGCGAGTCGGTTCGCCCCCAGGAGGCGTGATGAATCCTTAAAATCTGCTCCGTCTGCACTCCAATTAACATACATGCTGTACACTTAACGGGCCGCCGACAAGTGCAGAAAACAGACACGGGCGTCTCGTCTCGCCCTCGTCCAGAGACGGACATGGAATGCGCGCTGGGAAGCTACCCAGTGGAGGCTGGAGGGTATCGGGTCGTTGTGACAGCTGCTCTTTCATAAAAATAGCCGCAAGTGCTTGGTGGTTGCTTGTACCTCGGAACAAGAACCTATCGTGATTGCTTTCGCTGATGATGTTCTGGCTTACGTGCGTGAGCACCATTTCCGTGTTGGAAACTATGCGCGTTTCACTGTTGGTGTCGATTTGTGTGTGATATGCAACCATCTCGTGTTAGACCCGGCCAAGATTGCCCCGCTCCACTTCTTTGCTCTCATTATCACCGGCTGCCTCTCCGAGAGCCACACGTCGATGTTTTGCAAGACATCGATAACAAAGCCTTTAAGCTCAAAAGGCAAACGACGGCGACGGATCGAGCCGGTTGGAACCGGTTCTGGAACTAGATTCTCGATTCTCCTCCACACCTCAACGTTGGTTCCAGAATAATGTGTTTTAGTTTGAAGGGGTTCAGTTTTTTTTATTTTATTTTCTGCAGCCGAGAAGATCAATGTCAGACTTTTCTGCACGCTATTGCACAAACGCCGTCGGCTCCTCTGGCTCCAAAGCTGTGTTAATTGATTTGCGGACACCAGGGGGCAAAAAGACCTGAAAACCAGCCGGCTGATGCATCGACGCAGACACACGCCAAACCCTGCATGGTAGCCATACGACTCTAAGCAGCGAGTGTTCTGGGACTGGCCGAGACTGCCATGAATAATCAGCTTTGCAAGCAGCTGGTCTTCTTCTGCGGATATTAAATGTGAAGTACAGTAAAAATAGTCAATAAAAGCAAAAAAAAAAAAAAAGCTTTCGTTGTTACCTAAAGAACATCCAGCTATTTTTCTTTGCTTTGAACAATTTACATTTATGCAGATGTGCCACTTGAAGCCCCAACGTGTGGGGATTTAGCAGCTTTTAGCGTTGAGGAAACACATTGCAAACAAATGGCTTTGTATTTATCATGCGCAGCCTGACGCCCATGGCGACCCTGTCACATTAGTCGTCGCTGTCAAACCATAAATTGCAATCACACGAGTCAGCTTAATTACCTGCCCTGCAGAGAGCGGACTAACTGCATCGCTCTGCAAACATTTTCCGCTACTCAGCAAATTCTCCCCCCTGGAAGGGGCCGCGCCGAAGTCGGCCCTCGTTCCCGGACGTCCCACTTGATCTCACGTCGTTCTGGCGCGAGGTGGTGGTGTCGACTCAAACTCGCCAAAAACCCCCAAACCGAGGCCATGTTCTGGGCTGCAGTTGGCAAGCAAGTGCTTCTCAATAGGGCCCGGGAAACTGATTGCATTGTCGTGCTGCATGGGGAAAGATGAAACGCTGCACAGAAATCCGAGCAGGCACTTCTGTCCCGGACCAGACCAGAGAGAACAGGCCGTCATCTGCTCCGTCAATCATGAAATATGGGAAGGGGAGGTGGCTCAGCCAACCTCCTGACCTCAGCTTAACCTACACCACACCCCGGGGGCAGCAGCGCTCCCAGATGGCTCTGCCACATTATCGAGGAAAAAAAAAAAAAAAAAGTCACCAGAAATATAGATGACCGGGCTCATTTTCGACACAACGAGATTAAATTAAAAGAATTGAGAGCAATCAAGCTGCCATCTGGAATTATGGCTATGCCGACAATCGGCTTCGGTTGGGACAAAAAAACAAAAAACAAAAAAAAAAAAAAAAATCCCTTTTGGGCCCATTTTTTAATGCGCTGTCAGAAAATGTGCCGCGGCATTACCAATGAGACTGGTACAGAAGGCATTATATTAAATCGCTCACTGTTTTTCTAATTACAACTGTAATTTGTGCACTAAGCAGGCTGATGGCAGACTTGGCTGCCGGATTGTGACGTCTCTGTTCTTCTGACATTTGTTTATTGACGCGCTCTGAAATTGCCGCCACTTTCTGACGAGACTTGGAAACAGCTTGAGGGCGTCAGACTCCGACGCTGAAACTTCTGTCGGGATTTTAATTGACCGCATTTGTAGTGGATGTGCAGCTCAGCGGGTTATTAATTATAATATAGGTATGAAAGGATTTCCATTAATGGGTTCAATCAATTAGGATGTTTTATTCACAGTATTTTGTAGCCTGTGATAATTTTTTACTATATTTATTTAATCTATTTTCTGTATTTTATCAGTGGGATTGTGGGAATCAGTCCGAGATGCGTGGACCAAAGTGTAATCGGCGTTTATCAAACAAAAATGACTCCTGCATATTTTTTTTCCTATTGGGTTTGTCACCGTTTCCGCTTGCTCACTGCTCGACACCAGCAAACAACTGAAGAGCCACACGTTTCACAAACTGCCGCAGGACTTTCTGTCTTTCTCTTTATTTTATTTTTTTTGGGGGGTGGGAAAATTCACCATAAGTTATGCCTGTTGATTTCGACAGTCATGGAAATTGCAAAATCGGACAAAGAATGAAATGTGTTGCTAAACAGAGACACAACAACAATAAATGAACCACGTTACTAGGACCAGGATGCAGAGGCAAGCCAGGTGAATGGCTGAGCTGCAAACTCTGCCCGCATAATTCTGGATAGAAAGCTGGAAGTAAAGGTGCTGGAATACAGATGGACAACATGTTGTTGAGAACACTCTCAATCATGTTGTGTTAAAGTGGCATGAAAGGGGGGAAAGAAATAGAGATAATAGAGCGAATTCAATTAGAAAATCAGATTTTGCCAACACATATTATGAGAAATATTGTGGTGTGTCGCTGCATATCAGTAGTCTGCTTAGCCGTGATACGTTATTCATGCGCCTTCATCTCAAGGTTGCTACCTAGTGGCGTTACTGGAAAGACGGAGCGCGGGAGGGCAAAGAGACACCTTTCAAGTGATAATTCAATTCCCATCCACGTATTACCTTATGCTGCCTCCATTATGATAATTGCACGGGCTAAATAATCTGCAGTGCGGGGACCTCCGTGTTCGAATGCACTCTGCCAAGGCCCTGTCTGGTCTCGGCAAACGGATTAAGACAGGATGCCCTGGGTGGCTGACTGACTGAATGCGAGGGCGCTCTTAGTATTCCTGTCACTTGTCTAGCCCACCAATCTGCTCCCATGACTGTGTTTCTAAAGAGATCCGCAGCATCGGCCTGGTGGTGGGTTGAAGGGCGACGTGGCAGAGTCCAGGGCACACTGGTCTCGGGAAAAATATATATAAACAGATGAAGAAGAGGAATAGGGTCCAGTGAATTATTCTGGCATTAGTCAGGCAGCCGGGGCGACGTTAGTAATTGGGCGCACAAACACGAGCCGCCGCTCTGGCTGCGAAACGTTCTGTTTACCGGGAAACCGAGCTCTGCGTGGACGACGCTCTCCGTGCTCGCGGTGCGAAAAAGAGCAGGTGGCGGCTGGGTTCTAAGCGGGAGAGTACACATAGGCAGCGGTGGTGGCGGAATAATGAGCCGCACACACCCCCATAAGCTGCCTTCTCAGGGTAGTTAAACAGATGACTGCCTCGGCGGGGGAGCCGTCTGGCTGCCGGAGCTGCAGAACCGGCGACTGAACCGCCACCTTCCGAGCGGCATTCAGATGACAAGCGGTTGGGACTTAATCCCTGCTGCCCATTTGGTTTGAGAAATCAAATTGATTTGAGTAAAACGAACGTTGTGTCATTGCAGCCCTTTCCAAATGTTTATTAACACTGCATGTGATTTATTTTGTATTTTCTATGTGCCTCATTCTTCTTCAGAAGCTCCAGAAGCTCCAGAAGCTGGATTTACACTGCAGGGTTCAAGTGACCCACTTCCAGATTTCATTTCCTCTTGCGTGGCTCCGATTGGAATTGTCACAAAAACATGGAAGCGGGAATGAGAGGCGCTTGAAGGTGGAGGTCGTCCGATCGGAGTCGGTTCTTTGCGTGTGGAGATAAGCGGTATGATGATTTGGATCTCTACCGGCGCGCCTGTGGTCCAGGCGTACAGACCGGACTCCCCCCCCTGGCCTTGGCGAGTCGCGGATCGCCGCTTGTTTGCCTCGACCTTCGAATCTGCTTCTTCTCAGGCTTCTCCTCAGGTAGCGCGTGCAACGACATACATACATACAGACCGAGAATGTTCCAATCACCTGGCTGTATCTCTAAACCACCTGACCTAAAAGCAACAATCCATATTAACGATCCATCCCTAGAGTGAATCCCGGCTGTCTGCGGCCAACCAGTCACACTCACTTTCACCCGCGGCAGTTCAGAGGAGCCAATCGGCTTGATGGCCATGTCTTGTTCATGGACTTGCGGGGAGGAAGTGGGAGAACTTCCCCACACAAAGACCACAGAACTGGGACTCCGACAGTTCTATTATTCTCGGTGCGGTGTTGCAGGGTTGTCGCATAACACGTCAAAAACCAAATGTTGATGTTTACCGCCACTGCCCAGCGACCTGCGGGTCAGCGTTTAATCAGGTGGAACTGCAGACATCAGATATCGATATAGACCCGATATGGGTCAGTGTGATACGTAGAAAAACAGCGGGTCCACGGCAACAAACAGGAAGTGTAAATCCAGCCACTTTTCTGCTCTTCACAGCATGACATACAAAATTTGACTTCGTCTGGAAACGTGTTTTATTTCCTCAGCATTTGCAGGAAGCGTTTCCTGCTCCCCCCGGGAGCCGGTCGCCGTGGCAGCAGGGCCGCAACGCCGTCATCCGCGTTGGTCTCGAGACAAAAGGCAAAAGTGTTGCATTAAAAAAAATGACACAATGGCAACGTGGGCGTCAGCGGCCGGCGTTTGGCGCGGCGCCACCTCCCTGCAAAAACGCTGCAGCGCGCTGGAAGGGATTAGCTCACTGGAGTGTCCCCTTGTTCAGTCACAGCCCTCTGCCAATGAATTCCGGCCATTCTAGTTTGCAAATTGACTGAATAGAAGTTGGAGGCAGCACTCTCCGGGGCTTTTGTGTTCACGCTGGGTGACAGGATACTGACAACAGATGGCACAATACGCGCTGCACTCTTTTGTTTGGTCTGTTTAAGATTGCTGCCCACCAGCGCGTCACTGCGTCTGACTGTACATCCTCTCCCTGGAAGCTGAAGACACACACACGCGCACACACACACACACGCACACACACACACACACATATACTGTATGTCTGTCTTCTGTGTGTGTATATATCTATCTATCATATATCTATCTCACACACATATACACGCACACACACACACACACACACACACATATATACATACATATGTATGTGTATATATATATATCTACATTATATGTGTGTGTGTATGTGTGTGTATCTATATGTGTGTGTGTGTGTGTGTGTGTGTGTGTATATATTTGGCCAACAGCACATATATGATGTGACTCGAAGAAGAAAATGACTTCTTTGAAGTTTAACCCTTTTGTTTTGGCGAGGTGAAAAAAAAACAAAAACACTTTTGAGACGGAAAAACAAAGTCAGGTTTTAAGAAGAGCGTTGTTGTTTTTTTTTTACACGTCCAAAAAAACGCACACAATATGAGTTTTGTACACACTGTGCACGTTGTCTACACTCAGTTGCTACTCAAGGAAACACCAAAAGAACCGTCTGACGAAGGAAGATGACCCCGGCTAATGACCTCTGCAGGCGAGGCGACTGTCTCGGCTGCTCAGTAAACCAACCAACGCAACCAAGTCCTCAAGGTCACGTTTAATCCCGCTGTAAACACACAAGCGCGTCGTTAAAAAAAAAAAAAAAGAATAAAAAACTACCATGGAAAGGCGGCACGTCTCGGGCGAGGGATTGAACGCAGGCTAAATCCTCCCCTCTCAAACCGCTTAACCGACTCTAATAAAGTGATAACGACGTGATACGACTATTGATCCCCGCAGTGAAACTCTTTTTCACTCGGCTCCCTCCGGGGAGGTCAGAGTGTGGGGTCATCTTCACACCGAGCACCCCGGCCACCACCCAACCCCAACCACCCCAACCCCCTGGAGCCTCGCGGCCTGCTCGATGGGGGAATTGGCCAACTGCTGAAGGGCAGGACGGGCACGCCGAGCCCATTACAAGGTCCCCGGTGCCCGGTAACAATGGAGAGGATCTTAAATCTCCCCTACTTGGAACGTCTTGGCGGAGAAGAAAGCGGCGATGTGACGCTGGAGGACGCGGAGGAGAGACTTTTATTTGAGGGGAATATTAGGGGAGCGCCATTAGACCGCCGTGCTTCGAAGGCGGGCGGCTCACCTCGTCCTCTTTACGAGGAGAACAATGACAATGACGTCTTCTGTTCTGTTCTTTAGAACACCCCCCCCCCACACACACACACACCCACCTCCCTCTCTCCCAATGTGCACTTGTAATGGAAAAGTTTGCCGCACCACTCGGGCTAATGAATACCTTGCTACCGCAGAAGAATCGCTTCTTTCACACGTCGGTCGGTGAAGCGCCACCACCTCGCCGCCGCAAGTTGTCGGGCGCCATAAATTCCTTCCACGGAGCGCCGCGCCGGCGTGCGTCCCGGCGCGACGACTCGCGGCAAGGAAAATTCAATTCCGCTCGACCGGAATACTATAATTATCTACCTCACGGTGACGGCTGAGCAAAGGATTAAGGCCTGTTTAAAAATAAACCGACGTCAAATATATTTGGACTGGATAAATGAAAGTTGTAGAGCGGACTTTTTTTTTTCTCTCTCTCTCTCTCTCTCTCTCTCTCTGTGGCAAGTTCTTTATTCCCAGCGCTCCCTCGTTTCCTGTTCCCGCTGCTAATCTGTTTTGATGCTCAGGCGCTTGGCGGAAGGGGGGGGGAGGGTTGCCCGGGGGGTATGGGGGGGGGGGAGGTTCTGAAAGTTCCTCAAGAATCAAAGTCTTGCAAAGAATTGCAATTATTCAAGGGGCGAAAGGTCCGTCGGCTTCATCAAAGGAAGTATGTTCAGTGGCCTGTGCTGGCACAGACCATCACAAACAATCGGGTCATTGGGGGGGGGACAAAAAAACGAAACAAAAACGCGGCACCGTTTCCGTCCGTCGTCTCCACCCGATCGCTGTTAATCTTCTGTCTCGCGAGACGAGCGTTGCGACGTTTCCCCGCGCGCGGCGCCAGACGCCCGACAACACCAGCTGTGACTGTGCCAGGTGGGGGCACTGCGCAGAGTTTTCAACCCGCTGAAGGCTGATTGATTATGTGGAGCCGGCGTTGACAGCACACAGTAGGTAGTCCATCTTGTTTTTCCTTCCACTGTCTGTTCCGGGTGAAAAAGCTCAGCCGGCATGCTAATAAGCTATTAATGACTGGTGCCGCGCCAGGAAATTCACCCCCTTGACTTTCTTTGGCATACCGCGCCCGGTGGACGTCACGAGCCAAAATGCGACTGACGGAGGATGCGTCTTCCTTTACTCATTAAAATCCCAGGAAGGCAGAGAAAATTTAAAGCAGAGAGTTTATCATGCGACGGTGGTCGAGTGGAAGCAGGGATTAGAAGTAGAGATGTGAAACGGGCCGTAAAAACTGAACCGAGGTTGAGGTTACTTACAACGTCTTGAGTGGGCAAAACATGTAACGTGGACGAGTGAGCACAACCAAACCACAGGCGCTACTATTGACGCACATTGTGCGTGAAATGATGGGACACGTTACACAATAAAAGCCGTCCGTGACGCAGCAAAAGCACACGATCGTAGCGTGCTAGCTAACTTCGCTATGCAGCAGGTGTTTTATTTTTTTTTACTTTTTTATTACGTATATCCATAAATTTTCTGACTCCATTTTCTTCAAAATGCTTATAGAAAGGCTTAATGAAAACTCACTGTTTGCCTTCAGCGGTCCAAATTTGCTGTCGAAATTTAATAAATAAAAGAAGAAGAATTAGAAGATAAAGAAAAAAAAAGATCACTCCAGGTAAGTGCAAATTGCAGTGTGCAGCTTGGGACAACACCACCTGCGTCGGAATGAGTTTGCCGCACTGCACCTCCTCATTTATCCAACAAGCGCAGAGCAGAGCAGAATGGTGGCCGTTCTGTCACTTCCGCACACAGATTGTTGTGTGTAAATTTGGATGCGAATGCAGCGTTGCGACCGGATTTCACACCAGGTCTGCGCGCTTGCTTGCGATGAGTCCGGACCTGCGCTTCGAACAAATTAGCCGTTTTTTGACGTGTTAGCAGTTTCCTCATTGATGTGTGCAAACCCGTGCGCTTTTATTTATCTCTGTAATGAATTATATGGTGATAATTCACAACTCCTGGCCCCCGCCGCTCAGCTTGTCGCATGCTAATGTGCGTTTTCCGCATTACATCGCAATTAGGACACTAATTACACCCGGCATTGATTTTGCCTTTGGGTGTCGTGCCGTTTATGTTGCCGTGTGTATCGTGACTCATTACATGTGTATTTAAACCTGTTAAACTCGACTCCGATCCTGAGGTAACATGACCTCAGGTTATCTTTACGCGTTTGACGCAGTTTATATTAGTTCCCGGTTTGGCCTGAGGCGGCGCTGTCCCGCTGCTGCAGTGCCGATCGCCACTCGTCCGACGCTGTTTGTGTGTATTCTATTGAGGTCATGCTGTTCTCTTTGGTCAAGGGAGGACACATGATTTGAAATGATGCTTTCAAGAACAAAATTACTGATTTTGGCTCCTACCCCCAAAACAATGACAAACTGGAGGGACGAAGAAACACATTCAGCGTGTTTCACATACGGAGTTCTTTATTATCCTGCATCATTACTTCATTATCATGAAGGAGACGCTGCCTTACTTTCCTCGATGATTTAGTGTAATTAAGAGACCTTAAGTGTTTGGCCAGAGTACCTAATTACTTAACCAGCGGATGGCGGGTCGAACATTAATCCTGAGCCAGAATCTGGCTAATCTTGCAGTCCAACACCAACCTAATATTGCACACAATGAGCTGTGCTTATTACAAGCAGAATTTAATAAGCTTCCCTGCTCACTATCAGTTGACTTCACGTCAGCTTTCCTCGCAAAGCCCAATAAACCCATTATGATATAATATTGGGCTCTGGAATAAAGGTTCTAATGAATTATTGACGGCCGATGAATTGAAGGTTTAGCCTTTGTGTTGCTCGACGTACCTTTCCCTGCTCATTCGGCAGGCTTGTTGTCAAAGGACTTGGAAAACGGGACCCGGCTTCAGAGTTGGAAGGGCTGGGCGTGTCTAAATAGAAATATTGATATCGATAAATATTGATGCTAAATATCGGAAGCATCAATACAGTGGTGAGCATTAGCATTGGATCGATACTTTCGCGATGAGATCGATACTTTTGTTTCACTAGTTGTGGAGGACCTACAACCTGACTTTATTTTTCTCAGACATCTCTGGAAAATGCACATTAAGCAAACCCACATTAAGCAACAGGAATGTGCCAGAGTGAGACAGAGCGTGCGACGTTTAGCATGCTAACGTTGACTCAGGAGCAAGCGCTCCCGGTGCCGCTGACTCAGACGTTCTCATCGCCACTCTAAATAACAAATCTGCAACTTGGAATGCGACGCTGCTTTCCAGCCTGCTCGCCGGTTCCCCGTCGCAACCCGAGCTCATTACGTCCCACGACAGCGAGCGCGAGTGTCTCGCTGACAGCAAAGCGAAGCACTTTGGTCTTTTTTTTTTTCTTTCTCGTTGGCAGCCGCCCGACTGCACGTATTTACAGTCTGGATTATTTTCCAATGTTTTTTTTTTTTTTTTTTGTTTTGTTTTTTTGGTTTGTTGTTTGCTTTGTTTTTCTTTTTTTTTCTCCGACACTCGGGGACAACGGATCGGAACTGGCGCGTGGACCACTGCAACCGAACATCAAACGCCTGGTGGCCAGCTGATGAGCACCAAGCAGAAGAGAAACACACAATTAAGAGTGAAAGATGGAGCGAGAGAGAAAAAAAATAGAAAAACTCCAAATAGCGTTTTTCCTATCTGGGCACCTGATGCCTTTAAAATCTCCCTCTGCATCTATTTTGTGCCTTTGCGCGACTCTTTAGCTGGTAAACGTTGCACAATGTTCATCAGCTGGCTGCTCATCGTTTGCTGCCTGCTGCTGGGCAGGTGGCTAACAGTGGGTGTTTGGAGAGACTTGGCTGGGAGTTTGGCGCCCGGCTGTGGCTGCGAACGGCACGGAATTCGGGGAGAGCCGGGAGACGAAGACGATGCGCAAACTTGTCTTGCCGAGTTGTGTCGATGGCGGACTTAGCCGGCGCCGACAATCCCAACATCGCTTCCCGGTCCCGGGCCCGGCCCGGTTGTACGGGCGGGGTTCTGCCGTGATGCATGTGGTTCGGGATATTCGAAGCAGTTTGAACTGTATCAGCAAAATGTAGCCATCATGTTTGATGGATGATCAAACAGCACACACACACACACACAAACACAAATACACTTGTGCAATGTACATGAGCCCTCTGCCTGAATAATTCAACATTACAGAGTTCCTCCCGTATTTGCACAAGTTGCATGTTGAGGCCCTCGCTGCCTCTTTGGAACCTCGAGTCGCGCCCCAAGACGCGGCGCCTCCTCCGTCTGGCTCGGCTGCATGGCTGCGCCTTGCTCCCACCCTCTTTCCTCGAAGCACCCTCCCCCTCCCCCGAGAGAGAGCCGCTATCTGTCTCCCCGCTGTCCCGGAGCCTCCCTCTCTCTCTCGCGCTCTCTCTGTCCGTGCCTCATCCTCGACTCTCGCCACTAAATAATTCCTTACAGAGGAAAATCTAATCAAATCCTGGCGAGTGTACAGAGAGGTGGGATGAAATGGTGTGTGCCGAGTTTTTTTTTTTTTTCAGGTTATCTCTGTGTGTGTGTGTGTGTGTGTGTGTGTGTGTGTGTGTGTGTGTGTGTGGTGCGGTGGTGGGGTGGTGGGGCGGGGGAGGGGCACAATCATCAGACAGCAACGCTGGCAGTGGGATGGAGGGATGGAGGGGGGGGTTGCAAGTGCATTAGCAGTCAGAGCACTTAGTGTGAGGAATCCATTCATTATTCATTAGCTAATTCACCATGTATAGTAATTAAAATCAGAGCCGGCTTCCAAGACGGAGCGAGCGCTGATAGACTGCCGCTCTGCCTGCGCCACATTTAACTGGGCTGTCTCTCTCTCTCTCTCTCTCTCTCTCTCTCTCGCTCGGCTCGCTCGCTCGCTCTCTCCCCCGCACCGGGCTATTCCAAATCGTGTCTTTTGTGTTTTTAAGTGTGGCAACTTTTGCTGCCAGGATGCTGTCGAGGCGCTGTGATCTCCCCGGCATGACGCCGGGAGGAGGGGGGGTGGGTGGTGGTGGGGGTGGTATCCAGAATATAAATATGCAAATGTGCAGCTTGACCTATAAATAACAAACAAAACTGTTGGCCCTTTTTATTGTGGCTTGTAAACGCGCGGGAATGGGCCCACGTTAGCGGCGCAAGTCGGCGGCAGCTACTCCAAGGAAGGTTTAAAATTCGTACTTAAATAAAAAAACATGTATATATATATATATGTATATATATATATATATATACATGTTTGTGTATAAATAAAAAGGTTGTAATTGTTTTAACAGTTTCATTCAATTCTATTCAGGCGTTACGGCGGCAGGGCGCCATTAAAGAAACAAAAAAACACTTTTATTAAATCTTTACACAGCGGTAATTAGCCAGTTAGCCGAGTGGAACAGGCCGCTGATCGTCCCCCTGTTGAGCCAGTGGGGGACAAAATGCAGCCTGTTTGAGCTGAATTTGAACAACACTGTTGCTTGCTCAGGCCCTGTAGGTGGCTGTGTGCGCGCGTGTGTGTGTGTGTGTGTGTGTGTGTGTGTGTGTGTGTGTGTGTGTGTGAGATGAGCCTTCCAAGCAGCAGCCTAATTATCTCCGAGGCAGGTGGTTTAGATCAATAGCTATAACCTCCAGCCTCTTCTTTTATTAGTACCTGTTAACTATTGGTTCAAATCTTTCCTTGTGTGTGTGTGTGTGTGTGTGTGTGTGTGCGCGCGTGTGTGTGTTTCAGAGGGACTGTGAGAGAGAAGCTGCGATTATTCAGGCTCCTCATTTATTTAGAAGACTAATCACGTTTGGGGATCAGTCGAGATTCCAAACCAGAAAATATTCCACTGAGATTTTTTTTCTTCTTCTCTTCGTTGCAATCACTGGAGCCATTAGCGGCTGCATGCGCTAATCTATAGCGTAATCGCCATTTAGCACGAAGCCAGCCCGCAGTACAGTCACTAATAAGCGTAGTAGCCCAATAAACAATTTCCCAGTGACGCCGTCCTCCGTCTGAGAACGTGCAGTCTGGAATCTTACCTGGAAAATGGAATTGCTGCTTGAGACGATGAACATTCCTGGGCGCACATTCAACTGGCTTTTAAAGGCCCAATCCGTAACATTCATCGCCACCTGGTGGCAAGAAATGGAGTCGAAAACACGTGCGTGTTTCTAGTTGTTCAAGGTCGGTGATGTTTTAGAAAAAAAAAAAAAAAAAAAAAAAGATTTTATAATTATTTTATAATATAAAGATTAACTCATAAGCAGCTGTACACACTGTGACAGCAGGTTTCCATTGTGGACGTTTCCTGACGTGTGCGAGACAAAACACGCCGATCCACATTCCAACATTCAGATTGTAAATCCATCAATCAAACCGCCGACATTCATGGCCGCCGACATTAATGGCCGGCGGCGAAGCGTCTCCCGAGCGTCCACGCGCTCCGCGCTCAAAAACCCGAAATGCCGGAGTTCGCACCGAAAAGACGCGGGTTCGCCGCCTGCCTCCGGTACCATCAGGTGCCGTGATGAAAAATATGGAACCTAATTACTGCGTCGGGGCCGCCGGCGCCTTGATATCCAGGAGGAACACGGCCCATATGTGTGGTGATGAAGACGTTGCCGCGTGCGTCGGCGTGCGCGCGTGTGTGTGTGTGAGCGCGCTCCGCCGCGCTGTCTGCGCCACACGCGCCTGACAGCGACGCTCTGTTCGCTGCGAGCTGAGGGAGGCGGAGAAAAAAAAAAAAAAAAAAGAAAGCAGAAAAGCACCTGCTGATATGTGGCGGCTCTCTTCGCTAATTCTCTAATTCCATTTGATGCCATCTTGGTTGATGATCATTTCATCAGTGAGTTTGCGCGGCTGAAACGCCTGAGACTCGGTTTCACTTTTTTTTTTTAGACTCGCGCACCCCCCCACCCCCCACCCCCCACTGGAGTTCTCACGAGTATTTACGGCTTCCAAGGTGGAGGTAATTGACAATAACGTTGCTGATTGAAATGTTTAAGATCCCTAACGAACATCTGGCGTCGAGCGTTTGAGTCCGACTTCGATTTTCCGGCTTCCGCCGTCCGGCACTTTGGAGGGAAAGAAAGAAAAAAAAAAGAAAAGAGATTGTACAATTCAAGCCGCCAATTGCATTTGGTAGATCACAGCTTTTTTTTTTGCATGAAAGAGCAACGACGATTGAGGCTCAAGGTCGTGCGAACCTTTCCCAATCTTGCGGAGGAAGTCGCTGTGTGACACTTCAACACTTGAGAACGAGGACGCTGCTGTGTCTCCGCCTCCTTTTGCCAATTTATCGTCAGCAACCCGCCAAAAAAACAACAACCACGCAAGAGCCGCATCCGCCCCGGGAGCCGACAGCAACTGCTTTTTGACTTTCCAGCACAGTGCGGCAGCACCTCGCTGTGGGGTGCCCCCTACTTCCTGCTCCCGCTCCGCTGCATCGCCGTAGCAGTTTCCTCCGCCTACAGAGATGAAGGCGGACCTGCGGCTGTGATAAGAAAGGTAAGGGCGGGTGAAAAAGAAACGAAAGAAAGAAAAAAGCCTCTAACACGTCTTACGATCAGAGCTCCCCGATTAGCCTCCGCTGAAAGGTTATTTCACTGACAGTCCTTCCCATCTTCTAATTCAACGCATGCAGCAGCCTCGCAGCAGCGGGCGAAGCCGGCGTGAAGGACCGTCGTTGAGTTGAAAAAAAAAAAAAAAAAACTCTCCTATGAAGCGGCGCCGCACTGGCAGGAAACGACTAACAAGCTTTAAATAACAGCACGCCCACGGCTAAAGCCCAGATTGTCGCGCAAATCAGTCACCTTACAGGAGGATGAAGAACTTCTCTGTGTCTCTTGCGCGGAACGAGTGCGACTGAGGGCGGATTGTCATTAAAATATTGCAAATGCCGCTCTCTCCTCCCAACGGAGACAAAAAAATGTTTGACGCTGCCACTGAAACAGCTCCAACAGATGCTACGGAAGATGCGTTCACGTAGCACTGCGAGCGCTGCACGTTCCAGCGCCCTCTGTGCGGTTTGTGCTGATCTCCTCTTGACTACCTGCCTTTGAAACCGCAAGGCCCCTCCCACTCCCGACAGGGTGTCGGCAGACAGGTCAGCGCCCTGCTGAGGACTGCTAGCTTAAACTGTACAGACAAATCGTTCTGTTTGGATTTCGGTTGGCGCAGCTCGACTTGAAACGCCGGCAATATCATACTAAAACAAACAAAAAAATAACACCAAAAACTGTCTGTCTTAAGTGCATGTTAAAAAAAAAAAAAAAAGTAGAGTTGCACTGTGCTGCGCACAAACGCTAATGGTAAAGTTAGCAGAGACAGAATTCCAATAATTCAATCTGAAATGTATGAACCGATAAAACAGTTTGGACTAAGTCGATATTATTTCTTTTTTTAAGCGCAGAGTTTCGCATGTCTCTGTGGCGTCTCTGCCTAAATTATTAACCAGGATGGGCAACGACAAGCAAAGGATGTCAGACACGACCGACCATTGTTCATTTTGCCGCGTCTCATCCAATGAATGATCTTCAATGAAGACATCAGGCCCACCGGAAAGCTGCAAGAGGATGAAAGCAGAACGGCGGACGGGACTCTTGTTGAGGTCTGAAGTCACTGTTTCGCTCATCCACTCCTCCACCACCCCCACAACCCAAAGGCCCCGCCCCTCCCTGCCGGCGAAAAAAGTAGGTTCCCTAAACCGGCCGTCCCCAACCGTTTTTGCACCACGGCTCAGTTTTTAACGTGAATAAAAAAATAATAATTTAGCGCAAGTTAATTATTCTGTCCGTGCGGCCCGGTACCAAATTACCCACGGAGCGGTACTGGTCCACGGCCCGGGGGTTGGGGACCGCTGCTCTAAACGGCCGGCGTCAAAAACTCCGGCGCCGCAACACTTCTGTTAATGTCAAAGCCAAAAAGCTGCAGTTTACGGTTCACAGGACCTTTCATATAACCTTTTTCCTCACATTTACTTCTCCCGCAAAAGTGTTATATGGTTGCTGTTTTTTTCAATCTCTCTCTCTCTCTCTCTCTCTCTCTCTCTCCCTCTCCGCTGTCTGAAATGTCACTTGCAGCAGCAGCGACTTGGCGACAGGGGGAAAAAAAAAAATAATAAATAAATAACCAAAGCAACCCCTTGCAGCTTCCTGACAGCAGCGCGCTGAGTTGGAAAATGTTGCCGTCGGAGTGGCCCAACCATCCCGCTGGGATTGAATGTTGGTGCGACTGAAGCGTGCGACAATTAACCCCTTGGACGCACTGCTGGGGGAGGAGGAGGAGGGGGGAGGAGCCGGGTGGAGCGTCGGTGATTAAAGCGGTCGCTGACGAACCTGCCTCCCCCCTAAACGACGAATGGCCTTTGCCGCGCGGAGTTTTCTCGTGTAATTCCAGGCAAGAGTGTCGGGCGCCGCCGCCGCCCTCGCCGCTGGCCGCCCTTTGGGCGGGCTGAGCACCTCTCGCCCTCAGATGCTAGAATGAGCCGGACAATTACGCATCGGTACTGCTTTATATTGCTCGTCGAAGAGGAGAAGGAAGTTTGCCGGGGGCAAAAGCAGCATGCTTTGGATGCTTAACTATTGCTTTTGTTGTTGTTGTTGTTGTTGTTGTTTTAGCGACAACTTGAGTATCAAATATCTCTAAGGGCCACAGGTGGAACATGAAGGAGAAATGTTGAAATAAAACAAGGCACTTTCTACCGCACTAACTTGTGTTTTCACGCTTGTCCGCGAAGCCCCAAAAATGAGAATTGACCGCCTTTTACTTCTGCTGCCAGGTGTTTAGAATGCGGGTGTGCGAAAAACACCTTCTGTGAATGAACCCTTCGTGATGTAATAAAGGGCAATGCCAGTTCTCCCACTTCCTTGTGTTAGCTCCACCTTTTTTAGTCCCCTTCTCAACTTGTGGAATGGCCAGCAAATGCAGGAGGTAAAACTGACCCTTTTATTGGCAGGGGGCTGCAAACAGAGGGCTAAATGCACCCCTTGCTTTACTCCCTTTGCTGCTAAGTCACCTTGGTTAGGTTTGCTCCCCTTATTGACTCCTCTGCGACACGGCATACATGCGCCACATTATTACGAGGCCCATCGAGTGTGGAGCTGCTGCCTGCTTGCCTGACTTGAGCTTCTTGAGGTGCTGAGTTGAAACACTTTAGCTGGAGGCTGCGCTATGCCCCCACGCGGGGGACAATTCAGCCCCACTAACTGCAGGGGTCAGGGTTGGAACCCCGAGGAGCCGGGGATCCCTGACCCTCCGCTCAGCCTGACGGCTGCCGAGCCTGCTCCCGCGCTCGCAGCGCAGATTGGAAGGAAACACGCCTTCAGCAGTTCTTCCGCCGACCTGCTCGAGACTGTTTTCACCGCTAGCCTCACGCTAATTCCTCCCTTCCTTCCCTCTATTGCCATTTTTCATGGCGCACCGTTGACCAGTGAGCAGCCTCGTCACACACCGTTGGATCAACGGTTCGGGGTAAGTTTTCATATGTGCGTTTGCTTGGAGCCATCTTGACGTGATTTTGTCTACGTCCGCTGGGGGGGCCGCCACCCCTAAAGTGAACCACCAGTGTAATTACCACTCTATTTTTATGAATTACTTTGCCTATTCTAGATAATTATTAAGACGGTTAGAGTTAAATCTCAGAAGGGACTCTCTGATCAACTCACATGGGCATTCTAAGTCCTCAGTGGAATTAACTCAAGGTGATACACTTACAACCCGCGTAGTGTATTACTTACAACCCCGTAGTTTTGATGTGTCGCAAGTCATGAAAAAAAATGAAAATAAGGACTTGATCTAAAGTGGCGACCCTGCTGGTGTCCATCGCTGGGGATGTCCCAGCTTGTTTCTATGTCTCCAGGAGGGGTTTTGTGAAAATTCTGCGTCCCAATTAATGAATTTCAAGTCAGTTTTGAAAACAAATTTGCCTCGAGGAGTTTGATTTTTGGGATCCAAGCAATCAAATCCCTTCACAGTTATAATTGAATTGGAACAAACATCCACATCAAATGCTAATGGACCACAAATCTGTAAGTTTAAGGGTTTAACAACCCCGTGCCGTTTTTTTTTGTTGTTTTTTTGTTTTTTTTTTAGCACTGCTTATCTAGCTTACCCCAGTATCAAAATTTCGCAGATTCTTTTTTCTTTTCTTTTTGTGCAGCTGCTGATCTGGAAAAAAAAAACAATAAGCAAAGAGCAGCAGCATTTTAGGCGGCGGCAAAGTGTTCCATCTGGATTGGAGATGCGGCGCTCTCTCTTCTCCATCAAGTGTAAAAAGTATCCATTATTTTTCCCAGACAAGCTGATAGATGCCGATCATTCGCTGAACCACATGCTTTACAAAACATTTGTCGCCGGCTAATGCCTATTGATCCCCACAAGAGAGGCAAAGTTGGGCCCCGCTGGCACGGATCCACTGGAGGAAAACAAACCACTTTGCTACTTCAAAAGGGCAAAAAAAAAACCCCAACAAAACAGAACAGAGACATATCACCCAGCTGCTGCTGCTTCCATGTTTTGTTTTTTTTGTTTTTTTTTGAGGAAGACAAAAAGTCAAATAAAAAGATTGATATTATATCAAATGAACTGATTCCATTTAAAAAAATACATCTTCATCCCCGCTAATGGTCCACCAAAAACAGTCCTGTTATGGCAAAACAGACTTTTCCAGTTCTTTGACAGGTCTATTTTGTGTCTTTGTGTTGCGTTGCCATGCCGACCAGCACGCAACAACTACGAAACAATGACAAACAACGACCAACGACCACGTTCTGCTTCACAGGCCGAGCTTTGTCGTCGCAGTGGGAGGAAGAGAAGATTCGCATTTGCAACACGGCACACGTAGAGGGCGCCGTGTGGTCCCCTTATCACCCAGCCTAGCCAATACGCCGCTAGCGCTTCCTCAAGTCTCCAAAGCGGAATATCACTCAGAGCTTCATTAACTACGTGTTACATTTCCTCTCTGTGCACGTGTCAGTGTCCCTACCTGCCGTTTGCTAATCTGACTGTACTTTAAATAGATCGCGCGACCCCAAAGCCGACATAATTGTGATGAAGACCTTCGGCCTGGGGCTCAGCCGCCGTGCAGATAAGAGCCGCCGCACCAGAACGCCCTCTGATCACCTAATGGGCAAAATCTGCCGCGAGTTGCCGACATTACCGTAATTGACGAATCCCATTGTGATCGCGGAAGGCTCCCGTTTGGCTAATGCAAATGAGGTGCGACTAAATTTGATTTTCAACTGGCAGACATATTAATCTCGTCCTGGGAGTGACGGCGCCGTATAGGTTTTTTTTCTTTTTTTTTAGTGTGACCCCCATCAAATATCACCCTGTAATAATGGGCTTATATAGTATTTACCCCGTGTGTCCTCTCTTATCAGTACTTCTGGCGTAATTTGATTTTTATAGCTGTTTCTCTGGCCGTGTCTACACTTCGTCAAAGGTCTCGAGGTTAACAAGGCTTTCTTTCATCCTGTAGAGTGTTTACACACACACACCTACACACACACACACACACACACACACTCTGTCTTGTTCTCCCTTTCTCTTTCCTCTCTCTCTCTCTCACACACACACACACACACACACACAGTTGGTTCGACATGTCGAGGTGTCTCTCTGGGCCTCCTCGCAGCGCTGCACTTTATTCTGGATATGCTCAAACAGAATACACGGAGCCGGAGGCTTCTGGAGGGGAGCCAGGCTCGTCACCTCGATTTTGGGTCATAAACGCAGCCTCCTGCCCGAGGACTGCGGGGCCTTTTAAAACAGGACTCGGCTTGATTGGACACACTTGTGTTGCCACCTCCCGACTGCTAGCAAGCCAGCTGATCACAAGGAAGCGCTCTCGACCGAGCCGCTCGCCTCTGCGGCCCCTCGTACAGTCGGCGGGATCTTGCAGCGACCGTGTTTTATTTTTACTGCCGCCGCCGCCGTCTGAGGGCGAGACGGCTGAAAGGACACGCGGCCAAAAAAAATACTCCGAGAGGAAAGATGTAAGCATTTAAAGGGGTCTATCGGTGTGAAAAAAAATGAATTCTAAAAAGATAAATCCACAACATACAATTGTCGTGTTTGTATTTGTTGATTTTAAGGGTGCCGGAAATGTGCACCTGCCATCATCCACGACGATCTCGCTTATCTTCACCCTGAGATTCCAGCAGTCAGTGCTATCAAAAAAAAAAGGGGATTAGCATTACCAATTTTTGCTTTGTGACCATTAGATGCTGCCAAATCTGACACACTGAATCTTTAAACAGGAATCACAGTAGCACGTTCAGTGTCGAATGGTAAACACGCACCCCCTCCCCTTCCGAAGAGAAATAATGCAAAAATTGCCGGTGTTTCCAGTGAAACTTGGGTTTATCAGTCCCCGTGCATTTCGCGCATGCAGCCGAGCTCACACTGGTGTTTTCAACGCCTAATTTGTTCATGAATAATACAACGTGAACCATTTGGCTCATGAATATGAAATAGATGGAACCACAGGCTCTCCCTATAATCAACAGTCGACACACACAGTCCGCGGCCCGGCTCCCTCCGCTCTGCCGCAGCGCTTCCCTCCACTACATTTAACCAATCGCCGGCGATCGCAGCCCCGGCAGAGCGCTAGCGTCGCTGCAAACTGCCCGTGAATAACGCGCTGGTCGTCCCGTTGACGTCGATTCTCCACCCAAACGCCGACTTTTGCCCCCCTCGCGACTGCGTTGGTTTCGTCGGACAAACGGGCGCCGGGGGAGCAGCCGCGCGACGTGACGCAGAGCCGAGCGGCTGCCGCACCAAAAGCGTCTCCGGCCCGAAGCCTCCTGGCTCGCATCCAGCGCTGCCATATGCCCTTTAGCCAAGGCTGCCTTGCTACATGTTAAATGACGCATGATGATGATGACGACGACGACGACGATGATGATAATGATGATGCAGAGTCTACATATCATCGCCGCCCAAAAAAAATGAAAAAGAAAAACATGACCGGAGGGTCCCGGTGGATGAAGCGGAGAATAAAGATGACGCTTGTCTGGCTCAAATCAACTGTGCAGCCGAGTCAAATGTTCCACTGTGCAGCGCTGCTGCTGCTGAGGAGGAAACGCTGAGATCCTCCCCTTTAAACAGCTGAATTGTGGCTGAAATGGTTTATTGATTTTTTTTTTTTTTGTTCCCCCCTCTGTTCTGTTGTTTAAAAGACTTTTAGAGTGCGTGTTTGGACAAAGGGCCCCATTTTATATCTGGTTGCTTGTTTCTAGACTCCAGTGGAAAAACGATTAATCTACCCAGAAAATGGCACCTTTGTTGGATCCCGCCGCACGTTTGGACGGGTACGCGGAGGGCGGGGCCTCCACCTGACGAGAGGTTTAGTCACTATGCCTAGAAGGGTGTCGGTGCCCGTAGTGACGATGCACAAAAGAAAATCAGTAGAGTAATACTAGTAGGAATTCCATGTACACATTTACATAGTTTACGTAACCTGTTGGAAATGTTCAGAGTATGTGTACAACTACATGAACGCAATTCATAACATACTGTTTTCCACTGTACATCAGTTCGCACCAACAGTGACAGGCTTCATTTATTCCCCCGCTCGAGTTCAATTTATTTTACAATTGTAAATATAGTGTTTTTTTTCCTCTCCTGAAAATAAATGGAACGCCACCAGGTACCAACTGGCGGGAATGTGGTGGCGCAGGGATGGGTCATTATCCCAACTGATGCTGATACTTTGCTTGTTAGAATCACCGCTGCTCAGGTGTTGGGGAAGGTTATTCAAGAGGCAGCAGTGCCTCCTCCGACTCTATTAACTGGCCCCTTTGTCACAGTCATTACCGAGGTGTGAACAAGACAAAGACCTGCTACTCCCCCTCACTTTGCGTCTGTGTCTCCTGCCTGGATAATGAAGTCAAACATGGCGGGTGCCAGTCAGATTAGCTTGCGAAATTTAGCTTTGTTGATACATTACCCGGGAAATACATTTATTTATTTACCGTCATTTACATGCCAGTGGGGGAAAAAAAAAATACAATAGTCGTGAATGCACAGGCCTAAATATTAAAAATAACAAATGACTGAAAATAAATGAATAACATGAAGCCTTAATTGTCGCAAACAGGAAATAGCAACACAACAACATATACACATACATACACGTACAGTATATAGGTGGAACTCCGGATGGAATTTAGCGGCAAGCTAACTCCAGAATATTTACATGTTTAGAGTACTCTGTATTGTTAACATGTCCATGAATGTACATTTGTCCCATCCGAATAAACAATAAACTAAACTAAACTATATATGTATGTATATATTTACTGTAATCAACCCGTTGTGATGTCACAAAGGGCAGTCGCAACTCCACTCGTGTTGGCGCACCGCCGCCGCTTTCTGAGACCGCCTTGTCTTGGTGTGGAAGGTCCAACACAGCTTTTCAGTTTTAGGAGGAAGTTAAAAGTCAGGCTGTAAACACAGGGCTAAACATGTTTCTGTTTTCTGGCGACTCCGCTATAGTCTGGTCTTAGAGTTTCCACCAACTCAAACAATGACACTCCGCGGCGGAAAACAAAGATGCTCAGCAGTCAAACGTCAGCGCCGGGCGAGCAGAGAAGAAGAAGATGTTCCCACAGACTTGTTAAAGCTCTGATAAACAATGTGGCTGAAGACGGAGGGTGCGTGTGAAGGGGGTTACACGTTGCAGAGGCGACTCTCGGCTGCCCTCGCCTTTACACGTTTCCCCTCTCAGTTTCGTCGCGTTTGGCTATTGGCACCAGTGGCTGGTTCCAGCGGCCAATTAAACCAGTCTGAAGATGCGTCCCAGCAAGCGGCGTTGCCCAAGCACGAATACAGCAGAGATGGTTCTCACTCTCGCACCCAATCCGAAGGCGTTCCCTTCCTCGCGTCACGTCTGAGACGCTTCCCGGCGAGCGGCAAGGTCGCAAATGTGCGAAACGCTCGTTGAGGACGCGCCAGCCGAGTGAGCTGCCGGGAGACGAGCTGTACATCCATATGTGGGGGGATTGAATAAATAGGGGAGGAAAAGTTGAGGGGGAGGGTGGTGGCGGGGGAAATTGAAGGGGGAGGGGGGCACGGGCGAGATAGAGACTCATCACGACAGTCATCACTTTAGCTATTATCCGTAATTCTCTAAGGGAATATCCGAGTGAGGCGGAGTAAATTCGAGGTTGATAAGCAGACAATGAGATTTGGCCGGGTTTTGCGGCAAAGCCTTTTCAAGGGCTCGCTTTTCACCTACAGTGGGTCTGAAGTCGGAGCTTCAAATGGTGGGAGGGGGATGGGACGGCAACTCGCACTGCCCTCACTTTAGCCAGATTCATTTTGAGGGCCGGCGATGTGCAAACACGGGCCGCCTGTGGCCTCTCTCAGGGTTAAGATTTGATTCTCTCGCCTCGGCCGTCTTTCTCTAAATAGCAATATGGGATAAACCGTCCCGAAAAAAAGATAGCGGGGGGGGGAAGAAAAAAAAAGGAAAGCAAGGCTGTGGACAATCCCCCAGGAAGTTCCGCGGTGGTGTCAAATCGCAGAGCTGTGATTGTGGGAAGAGCAGCGGAGAGTTTTGTTTCACGAGGGGTAAAAAAAAAATGGGGGTAATTACGTGCAAGCGATGTCGCGCCAAGACTAGCGGCACAGCTCGAGGGAGGCGCACGTCTGTCGGTTGGCCGGCTCAGCGCTTCACGCAGCTCCAGTTGAGGTGGAACTTTGTGTTCTTCACACTCACTGGCCGGGTCTGAGCCACCTTGTTGCCGTGCGTGGACAAGGTTGATGAAAAACAGTCAAAACCCCCAATCTTAAAATAAAAAATAATAAAAATTAATACAAAATTTGCCATTCTCACCGGTGGTCGTTCCCAACTGTGCAACACGGGGAAATGGAAACCCAAGTGCGTGAATGTGCTTGCTCAATTGCAACGACTCCAACCTGACTGGAGCTCAGATACTGATTTCTCACATACTACAAATGTTGCATATGCATTAAAGGTCTAGTGTGTAAAAATTTGGCCTAATTTGTGATTGTTATATCGGTAAAAGCTAAATCTATTGCCTGTAAATTTACTAATAAAAGTGTATATTCACAGTGCAATGAAAGTCATTTGGTTTTCCTACCCATAGAACGGTTCTTATTTATATGCAAGAATATACATAGAGCCAGGGTCTTACGCTATGTATTCTATGGTGACAATCCAGCCGCCTGACAGTGTGCTTTGTATTTACGGTGAACACTTGCGTCCTCAAATAAACCAACGAAGAAGAAGGCGAATGAGATATCAAGGTTTGTGTGCGCTGGCCATTGTAGTTCACTGGCAAGCCTGGGAGAGGGAGTGTCAGGGAACGATCGTGGCTATCTAACATCTAACCTCTAGATGGCACAATTGCAGACACTGTACTTTTAAATGGATTCTCATTTTTATATAAATTCTTTTTTATCGCAGCATGTACGCCGCAAAGCGTTCGTGCCCGGTTGGATTTCATTTCCTTGACCGTTGACTTGTTTTGTGCGGCTGCTCACTGGGAGTGAAAAAGGTGAATGCAGCGGAGTGGACCGGGTCTATTTTGAAAAGATCAGATGTCATGCGGTTTGCGCTGTCCACGTACGCAAACCGAATCTGGCCGAATCTGGCCAGCAAACCGATGGCATTCAGGGCCACTTGTGTCCGCGAGACAAATGGAGCCGCAGCAAACGGTAAAAGCTATTTGACAGTCAATCAATTGTCAACGCAACTCGGCAAATGCAGTTTTCTTTTTGTTGTTGTTTTTTTTTTTTTTTTTTTTCTTAGGAGGAGGAAGCCTCAGTCACAGCATCAGTTTTGCGGCAACCCAGGAATGAGACTCATTACTGCCTTTAAAGGTCCCCTGATGATGAATCGGAGGATGAAATATTGGCTTCTGCAATCAATCTGCCTTTCTTCAGAGCTACCAAGAGGCTGTAATTTCAGGATTAAAGGGTTTGGAGATGACAGATCTGCAATTTACGAGAGACAGTTAAAAGCATGTTTCCAGTTATTAGCACCACTAGAAACATAGATTATTTCTTTCGCAATCTGTATATTGTTCTGAATGCTAACGGTTTGATTTGTGTCGCTCAGTGATCTGCTGGATGGAAGTCTGACGTCAGTTCCTCAGTTCTTTTGGCAAAACCAAATGACGTCTTTGTGGCGGGCTGAGAGAATCGTAAGCAGCTGCGCAGGCTCCTAAAGGCTAAACTGTTTATTTACCATAACAGCCAGAGGTTAATTAAACTGGGGCCGTCCAGGTCCGGTGGAGCCACAGGTGAGACGTGTGGTCAGCCCACTCTGATTTTAGAGCGGCAGGCTCTGAAATTAAAAAGTGAATCTCGGGAGGTGTTAGTCACACGGTGGCAAACATTAAGCCTCTGCAGCAACAACAGGCTATTCATGTCCTGGAAACCCGACGCCTGTGCCAGACGGACTGTCAGGAGCTCAGTAGTTAGCGCTGGACTCCCTTTAAAACCAGACTAAAAGGGAAGCTGACGCTATAGGTACCCCCATGTTGCCTCCACTTTAGTGGAAAATTGGAACAATTCTGAGCATATATTGCTTCCACTGGGGCACTTTTAGTTGCATTTAATTAAATTTCGAGTTAATTAGCCCGAGGATGAAACCGCTGTTCATTAGGAGAGTTCATCACTCTTGCCAGCTGGGACGCCTTTGTACGTTAAAACTGGCCTTCGAAAACAATCAAAGTATATTATCATAAATTGCATTATATATCCTCTTGATGGACTGCTTTTAATCACCTTCCATTATTTGAAAAACAACTTCAGACGTCTGCCAACATGGAGAAAATGTGCATTAAAATCATATCAGCGTATCAACACGCTGGGCGGTCAAACATATTTCGACTCAGCTGGCTTCTTGTTAAAGGGGGCAAGTTGCCCCAGAGGGAGCGCTTGTGCAAAGCAGAAATTTCAAGAGTAAATTGTTTGACTGCAGTAACAATAAAAAAAAAAAATCAGCTATAAAAAAACAAACAAACAAACAAAGACGGCGACATGCGTTGACTGGAATGATTCCCACGAGGCTCCGTCTCAGTAGCGTTTTTTTTCCGCCCGTGCACTCTGAAGGAAAGACTTTGCAGGTGCTGAGGCAAGTGAAGCCGTTGTATAAAAACCATAATTGCCTTAAGGACATTGTTGACTGTGATTATGCATTCTTAGAAACAGTGGGCGGCAACTCACCCCGTTGGACCGTTGCGCCTTGTAATTGCGGAGAAATGATGTTGATTGCGGGTGTTATCGTCGAGCCCAGTCGAACGTGTGTGTCTGTGTGTGTGTGTCTGTGTGTGTGTGTGTGTGTGTGTGTTGGCTTTTGTGAAAGACCAAAAAAAAAGCAAAAAGAAAAGAAGAGAAAAAAAAATCCATAAAGGGCAAGACGGCATTTGCGGAGAGCGGCGGGGTGCTGAAGCGGCAGAAAGGCTGCGCTGCTGTGGGAGGCTGTGGCCGGAGCTGACGGCTGGTTCCTGCCTGAGGCCACCACACACACACACACACACACACACACACAGAACAGATGGTGAAATGCAGCACCAGTGGCTGCAAGTCAGCGGACTCGCCATTAGAAACGTTTCTGCCGTGAATTCTGATTTCTTTGTGCCTTTCTTTGCTTTTTATTTTTATTTCAATTGGCCACCGAGTGGCGCCGAGCCGCGGTGAGTCAGAGGGCGCCAACAAGAACCCGGCCCCTCGCCAAACGTCACCACGTTTGTTAAAGTTTGTTGATGTTAGCGGCGCGGACTTGTGAATGACACAGAGTGGGATTGGCCCAATAATCTCCTTTCTGTCGCACAAAGGCGAAATTTAAGCCGCCGCCGCCGCCGCCACAGTGAATGCTAAGTCACCGCCTGCCGTTCATCGGACTCGTTCACAGGCGAGCGGCTTCGGCTCGTTCAGACGGCCCCCGTCTCTCGACTCGACACAAACACGTGTTTCGCGGAGGTACTAGTGGAAGGATACGGAGCGCTATCTGTCAAAATAGAGCCGCCCGGCGCTCGCTCTAATCTCCGGCATCCGACATCCTACAGAGTGGCAAACGGTTTGTCTACAGGAAGGTGGGGAGGAGCAAAAAAAAAAAAAAACTTACCATAACAAGATTTTATTCATTTATTTGTTTGTTTATTTATTGAGTATGTTGGGATTACTCCTTAAAAGTAATCCAACTACAGATTACTGATTGCTTGTTTAAAAGGTAATCCAATTACTTCTTCAGCTACTTTGTTTCATAAGTAATCAATTACTAATTACTAAAGAATTTTATTAAAAAAGAAAAAGTGACAGTTGAGAATGTCTTGTTTCCTGCACATAACGTACAACGAACAACAACATTCTTAATAATGTTACAACATAAATGTAAATGTATAAATAATGTTAGCTACAAACGCAATCGCTGTTTTTTTTCTCGCACGTTTGCATCATCAATTGGCGACATTATTGTTTTTGGTTGTTCAGACATTTTGTGGACAATAAGACATTCTTAGCTTGCTAAATATTTCAGAAAAGTAACGGAATTGTTACTTGATAAAGTAGCTATGATATAATTACCAGTTTTGCAGCAGTAATACCGTGACATTACTCCAGTACTAAAAAAGTAGTTCAATTACAGTAGTGATTTACTTAGTAGTAGATTACTCGCCAACACTATTTATTTTTACATGCAGGCCAGGGGGAGCTTGCTACTTGTTGTTGTTGTTGTTTTTTTTTTTAAATATATATATATAACCTCCCTACTTTCTCCAGACAGAAGCTCAGCCAGAATTTATCGCCACTCCACTCACCAATCCTCATATCACACTGTTGGTAGGATGGAGAAGGATGCCGAAGGCCAAGGCTGCGATATAAATTAATGGAACGACAAAATAGTGTTGGGGCGTATTGTGAGGCATATGCCTCTGGAAAAAATAAAAATAAATAAATAAATCAAATTGATAAATAAATAAATAAATAAAAAGACCCTGACTGCCCCCATCAATTGCCAGAGGCCTAAGTGCAACGGAGAGGACGGCTGTATGAAAATGAATCAGCGTTTTCTGGCCGATGACAGCTTGACACGCAGGAGCTTTCACAAGCGAGCAGTCATCCACCACGGGACGTCGTTTAGTTAACGCCCTGCCCCCTCCCCCCACCTTTCCACCCTCTCAAACACCTCCGTTATACAAGGGATTTGGGCTCGTCGACGGGTCACTCGCTGGCTCACTTGCGTATGAAAAGAATCTGCCCGCCACCCTCAACACGCCGAGGTCAACTTTCAGTTGGTCTACGAGCAGCCACGCGGTATACTGTGCGCATTGGCCCATTGGCCTGATCTGTCTTACGTTTGCAAGAATGTCTCTGGCAATTTGATATTCATGTAGGATATTTCAATATTAAATGTAGACACCGTGTATTGCATCAAAGTCTGTACTGTAGAACAATCCAAGTTTTTTTACTCGATTCGCAGTATCATTTTTTGACACTTGAAGTTTTTGATTATGCACAGGTGGCTGACGGGTGATGAGCGTAAGTGATGACAGAAAGCCAAGCAAGGATGATAACAGTGTGAGGAAATATGGTGAACAATACAGCAACAGGCGTCACTTTTCATGTTACACAACTGCCGACGAAACAAAATACGACTCCTGATCCCAGCGCCCGCATCGACTCTTTATTGTCATCTGTGGACAAATGAGCAACTATCCAGGTTTTCCGTGTCTCGTACACTGAACGCGATGGACAAACAATACGTAGTTAACCAACCCCTCCAGGAGAGGGTGCCGTTGCCCTGATGTTTAGAGCCAGCACTGCGGAAGTGATTCTATTATTTTAAAACAACAAACAAACTGCCCAGCTCTGTGGACTGTTTCCAACTTTCTGAGACCAACTCGGCCACAATCACTTCCATGACTTTGCAGCTACCTTGAGCTTCAGTAGCAAGTCACCGATAAATCAATGAATACATCGCCGTTAAGCGGAAAGAAAACCATGCTAATATATTGGTTGCAGGTCTCCACTGGAATCCGATCGCTACTCGTCTCAATCGCGCTGGTTTGCCTTGAGGTGGCCATCTTTGCCACCTTGCGACCGATATGACACGAGGACGTGAAAATGTATAACATCTAAATAGTCATTGTAAAACACAGCTCAGTTATGACCATAAAACTGCAATGCTGCTGTAAGAGATGTGGACCTTGAAGCGAACAATGAATCTGATACCGATTTAACTTGCATCCATGTATCTTCTGGTTGTCACAGCGCACAGAAGACGCAGACGTGGCACCAAAGGTTTTGTGTGACAGCGGTTATTTGGGGGAGAGATTCATTTGTGGGTCAGATATTAATAGACGTTGAGACTGTGGCACATAATTAAAGATTGTGACGTGGTGTGTCCGTGAGATGACACTGTATCTGTCTGGCAACCGACATGTTGACTGTCCCTTAAGCATGACTCACATAATGAAAGGAAACAAACTGTGTATAGACCGCCCCATTATTTACACAAGGCTCCAGAGGGAAAAAATAAAAAAGCAGGTCACTCCATGCAGATAAACCTGGGCACCTTGTCACAATAAATTCAGAAATATTAGGTTGGGGAGGAAGAAGACATTGTGAGCTTTTGGAACACAAAAACAGGTTGTCGCCATGCTTCAATGGATGGTTAGATGAGTCACTGTGTTGTGCTGCAGTTGATGGACTTCACGTGTGTCTGGCATGAAAAAAAATCAACTCTTCCCGAGCCCCCCCACCCAACAGTGAAGGCTCGTGTCAGGACTGTTCCACTGAGTGCCTCTGGCATAATTTAGCACTTGGTCATTTGGCAGGTAGATCACGGCTGTCAGGGTGTTTCTGTCCCTCATCTTGTGCAATTTCATTTTCAGAAGAGAAGATAACCTGATTTTCAAAGGGGGGGAGGGCAGGGGGGGGTCTATGTGTCTTTTTATACATTGAAATTTGGTTAGCGTGGAGTTCCGGGCTTAACTGGCACAGTCCAGGTGGCACCTGGTGACCCAATGCCCTGCTGAGATACTTTCTAGCATGTGGCCTTAATTTATATGCAGTCCCACGTCAATCATAGTGAACTGAAATATTCCAGGCCTGGAAGAGAATGCACTTGAGATTTAACTGAATCTTCCTGAAAAAAAAACAAACAGCTGTATATACTCACATTAATTGCGGCTTTTGCAATGAATTAATCATAATTAATCATATTTTAATCGCATAACAATATTTGAGTTGGCGACAGAGGTGGGAAGTAACAAAGCACAAATGTGTTGCTGGACCTATGTCGATTTTTCAGGTATCTGTGTTTTACTTGCATACTTCTTTTTCTGAACATCCCTGTTACCTTTGTGGTTAGTATTTTAGTATCTCTGGTGCTCATAGTAGCTGCGACTTGTTTCGCATTTATATGGTACCGGAGGCTTCAAATACTGCGGTGCAATGCAAACTCGTTGTAGCGCCATCCGCAGAACAGCGCTCTTATCCAGGCTTCCATCCCACTGTTTTTTTTAAAAATGTAAATTTCCCATCCACCGAGCCTAGCAAGGTGGCGTTATCATTGTCACCATCACGTTTGTTGTTAACACAGGTAACCTGCTAGCCCGACTACTACTACTACTACTACGGCTTCCGCTTGTTTGACGTCACTCGAGTGCGTCGCTATAATCCTTATTGCCAGAAACACGTGCAAGTGTTCCGTGCTGTCTAGAGTATAAAACAAAATGCAATCTTTTTTTTAATGCCATGATTTTTTTTTTTGTGCGTTAATTATCGGATGAAAGCAATAAAGTCCCGGCCCGAAAAAAACGATATATATATATATATCTTGCCGGTTTTGTTTAATTTTTAAAGGAGCAACAGGAGGCAACCACCCTCTGAACCTTTCTAATTAACAGAACACATTGGCAGAAATCTCTGCAATTGTTTTTCACATCTGCACGCGCTGTTTCCAATTACCAGCTCTCCTGCAGAAAACGGCTGAATTCTGAATTTCGCTCTGCCGCTGAGCACCGACGGATTCAGTCCTGGACGCCACGTCCTTCCGCCCGTCCGTCTCAGGGGCAAATTGCGGAAGATTTCTTGGAGACAGCAACTGCCAAAGCCACGCGTCGGAGGGGCAAAAGTGTTCAGGTTTAATTGAAATGACTTTGGCTGCTGCAGCGGCCGGCGGCAGCAGCAGCAGCAGCAGCAGCACATTTCAGATGCGATGCCTGTTCCAAAACGCAGCTCGCTCTACCCACTTTCAGCCAACACGCGGGTATTTTCAGCATCAGGGCATTTGAGCACCTCCCACTGATGGACAGCTCCTATAGTCACGTCGCGGAAACGAGGCTGAAGACTGTTTTTTCTTGGTGCAATCAATGTTTCTTTTCTTTATATTTTGCAGCCATTCAGGTTCGACAACGTACAAGCATTAGACATTGGAGACTGGAGGAAGGGTGGGTGTGGTGGTGGTGGTGGGGGGTGGCTGCTAGTAAAACGTGTATGAGGTGTGGAAGGAGTGCATGCTGGGAGCTCGACCTGAGGCGACGTCTATGTGTGTGTTTCGTGTTTTGTTGTTTTTTTTTTTGGCCACGTTCAAACTCCCAGCGCTTTCCATGCGGGCCACGCCGAGCCCCAAGCCGGCCAATCGGGCAGCTCCTTTTGCTGCAAACGTGTATAAGCCTGAGAATACCTGAACTGAATTTGAATTACCATATGACGTAGGGGCCCCCGCTTCTCTCCAGCAGCAGTGTCCTGTCGGCTACGGGCTGCCGTGCACCACACAGTCTGCGCCGGCGGCGAGCCTCGACAAGAAGTGTGGAATGTGTTGCACCAGCTGCCTCCCACCTCCACCTCCTCCACCTCCACCAGCAGCACCAGCAGCACACCTCCTCAACTACCCTTCTGTCCCCATCCATCCTCATCTCCATCTCTCTCTCTCTCTCTCTAAATATATCCTACACACGTCCAGTCAAGGCGCCCTGACACACACACACACACACACACACAAGCAACAGACTGCGACAGTGATCACAGCCTAAAAAAAAAGAAGAAGCAGGACCTGCGGTGGGGGTTTTTTAAAAAAAGTGTGATTCCTTCCGTTTGAGTGGCCGAGCCCGAGCGTAAATCTCGGACTAAACGGCGATGACTAATCGGTGTACGTGGGAACAGCAGCACCTCTCGCGCGCGCACACATACACACACACACACACACACACACACACACACACACACACACACACACACACACACACACACACACATGAGGCTTCAATCGGGACCGGAATCGGCTGAATACTTACGCATTTTCTCGAATAAATGGGAGCGGGCTGGCGAGCAGAGTGGGCAGTGGAAGCGGCGGGAGGGCCGTTCGCAACATTTGCGGCGCGACCGAGGCTCAAATCTCCATGAGAATAAAGGTGGTAGTGGTGAGGGAGGGGGGTCCTGGTGGTGGTGGTGGTGGTGGGGGGGGGTTCTTGCTTCGGATCCGGGGAGCTGCTGCAGTCCGCGTTCCCTCTCTCTCTCTCTCGCTCCCTCTCTCTCTCACGATCACAAGTCAAGATGCGAAAAATGCCAAACATGTAGAAAGAAGAGTTTGCGCGCGGACGTGCGGCGCGCCGCCACCATTCTCCTGGATGTGGTGATGATGGAGGGAACCTCGAAGAGAAGCAGCGGTTTAAGAAAAACGGTGAAGAAGAAAAAAACAACCCTGGAGATATTCCTGTGGACTGAGGAGGAGGAAATCCTGCAGAGTTTTTGACGGTGGTGGAGGTGGAAGAGGAGGAGGGGGGTTGGTTCGAGTCTGTAAAAAGGCCTCCTGTCTCCCACCAAAGCCAGCCAGTCCGAACGGATCCCAGCGGTGCGTAAATCACATAAAGCCAAAGGCAAACTTAAAAGAATAAATAAATAAATAAAAGAAAGAACCTTCCGTCTTCTTTGGAATTCACGGTGCTTTTCTCGCGTGGATCATCCCCCTCTCGCACCCCCTCCCCTCTATTCCTTCTTTCAAACAAATACACGAGCTCACTGGACATCCACGACAATTAACAATTAGCCAATCAATGCCTTGTTGATCAGGTCAGCGAGCAGAAGGGGGGGAAAAAGAAAGGAAAAGGGAAGAGCACGAGGGCGCCTATTGGATCGCATTAAGGGTATCCGTCCCACTGCAACCGTCACACGCGTCGCGTCGGGACGAGCGGGTTGCCACGGGCTGCTGTGAAGAACCGCGCGCCGCTTCCCGTCAAGCGGCAATCCGGCGTATCGATTATATAAGCGCACCTTTTCGGTTTAAGAAAAAATAAAAAATAAAAAAAATACGCGGCGTCAAGGAGAGACCGTCCGGTGCGCGCGGCGTGGAAGCGGCGGCAGCAGCATCGTCTCCATCCTCCTCCTTCTCCTCCTCGTCTTCCTCCTCCTCGTCCTCGTCGTCGTCGTCCGCCGCTGCGTGTTGCAAAAAAAAAATAAAAGCACGAGGCTTTTCTCGCCACCGGCTCCTAATGGTTCCGCCGCTCGCTGCAGTCCATGACTTGAATAGCGAGCACGTTTGAAATCACGGTCTCCACAGGCGTAAGATCCGGCGTGCGCGTGCACGAAGGCGCTCGCCGAGCGCGTGCGTGTGAGTGCGCGCGCTCCCGCCGCCCGCGTGTTGGCGCTTTGTGTGTGTGTGTGTGTAAGGTGGAGCGCGTGCGTGGGCGTGAGCGTGCCCCCCCGCTATTGGCCCCGGGGAGCACTTTTAACTTTGACCGCATGCGCCCCGCCCGCTCGCGCTCCCGCCCGTCCGCGCCATTTAAAATCGCCCAGCGGTCGTTAATTATCAGGGATCAATAGCATTAACGGCGCAAAGCCCCCCGGATCCGATGTCTATTCCCGCGCCCGCGCGCACGAGAGAGAGAGGGGGAGAGGGAGAGAGCGCACGGGCGCGCGCGAGCACGTGCGGCTCCATTGTCGATGAGGTATGGTTGCCACCTACAGGCGTTTCTGTACCCGTCCAGTCATCCACCCCCTTCCCCAACCACCCACCCACACCACACACACACACACACACACACACACACACACCACACCACACCACACACACACACACACACACCCGCACACACGCAAACGCCTTCCACCACCACCAGCAAAAAAAAAAAAAAAAAAAAGTCAGATAATTTCTCCCATCTATCTTTCAAGCGTGACATAGATGTGTGCTCTGACTGTGGAGGGGGTCTACACTATCTATATCTATCCAACAACAACAATTGAAGGGCCACTCTATTCACACTCTGGTCACTATTTCAGCCAGTATGTGGCGACATGGCAGGTGGTTTAAAACCACAGGATGTGAGAGAAAAATCAGAAAACGCAGACCGTCGCCGGAACTGGAAAGATCTTGGAAAATAGCTTGCGGCTAAATGAAAGGTCTGCAATATCGCCCGGCCTAATATCTTCTGCTGCCCGGAATGTGGATCTGTTCAGGGGTTTCATGCTCTTGCTAGTAGTGGCAACTGAACACTGGGTCATCGTGCCTTTCATGTTAATAGAATGACTGTCTGTGGATTGCTAAGCGTCTACTGTTACAACAACCTCCAAGATACTGAGGGCCCGGATCGGGCTTCAAACCCCAGACTCCCGGGTAATAGTAATGCGCGCTAACCATTTGGCCAAAGGGGTATCCCCTTGAGCAAGTAGCTAGGGCACATGTTCAATTGGAGGCATAGTGCCAGGACCCACAACTGTCACGGACTGATTGACACACCTGCTCCCAGTCTGCAATCTACACACCTGTAGCTCATCTCCTGCAATCAGCTCCAGCTCACTTCAGCTCCAACTCAGCAGTCACTCTTTGCCAGATCGTCTTCGCACTTATGCAAGCCTACTGCGACCCAGTTTGCCCTCGCACCTGTCCGCCTGCCTGGCCCTTGGACTGATTGGTTGCTACTCAACTATCCAGTCTCTCCGCCTGATCCCCGGAATTCTGATCCCTCGCCTGACCCGGACTTCGTCTCAGCCTGTTTGCCTGGTTCTGATTGCCGTGAGTAGCCTCTGCAACCAAGTGTAGCGTTCTGCTGCTGTTTCGCTACTGGGTCCCATCCTGTCTACGGCCGCGTGACACTACAATGCGTTTATGTGTACCACACATTAAAGGTAGGTATAAATACTTTTTTTCAAAGTGTTTTCCGGCCGATTCAACCGTCGATGCCGAGTGAAATCGTCCTCTCCAAGCAGCTTAGCAGACACTGCTGCTTGTTCACTCACAGCTCTGCCGATATGAGTGCGCATTAATGCAATCTTCAGACGAGCAGGGCGTCCTTCTGCTGTAATGGATAACTGGTGGGCGACGTGAGGGAGTCTTTGCGTTGCGTTGCGTCAAAAGTTATTCATGACGGCGGGGAGAGAGTGGAAATAAATCACTGCCGGACGAAACGCGATTATTCTCGTTGTGGCTGGTTTGATCGCCATTCCCTGCAAGCTCATATTCACCCGTCAGTTGACCGTTTGAAAAATTCAGAGGTGCTCAGTCAGCCATGAAACAAGGTCCAGCAACACAGCTGGGTAACCAATTACTCATGGCCTGAATATATTTAATTGGACTCAAAATATTCTCAATGGAAACTGAAGTTGTTTTTTTTTCATATTCACTTCATACTAAAATTCTGCGGTTTTGTGCCTCTAATGAGCGAATTTTAAGAGTAAAAAAAGAAAATAGATGAAAACAAATCTCCAAAACCAGATAAGACAGATGAAAGTTTTGAATAAATTATTACATCGATAGAAAGTTTTAGTAATGGTGCAAAAAAGAGTTTATTTCCAACCAAAAACTCTTTTCTTTTTTTTTTTTTCCTTGTTGGAGGCTAATTTGGTTTGGCTTCCAAAGTACCTGGAAGCCAAACCAAATCGTGCCAAAAGCAATAATTAATCCACGGTGATTTAATTTGAGTTTTTTTTTTCCCTGTTTCAGCATTTGTAACTTAAATACTATCTCATACATAAAAAGAACCGTCAAGCGCAATTCTAAAATGTTAAGATGCTTAGAAATGACACAGTAATTCAAAACTCAGACAACGGTGAAAGCAGTGGAAGAAAAAAATATGAGCCAGCGACATCAAAATAAAATCATTGTCCCATTTTTACTCACTGTTCTGGATTTAAGAACGTAGTTCCAACATTTCCATCACATATTTTCTTTTCTTTCTTTTCCTAACTTCTTTCGAAGTCAGAGCTTCCCTCTCTGCGCTCAACTGCAAAGGTAGTTGGTCAAAAGAAGAGGCAATTTCACCCAGATTAAATATAATCCCAGTTTAAGAACCTCAGGCGACGGGAATCTCTGAAAATCAGGGACACGGATGAAGTCTTCGCCAGCTGCTCCGAACTGGACCCTGGTGGCTTTCGCACAGCGCCGTCAGTGCTGCAGCAGTTGGTTCGACTTTGCCAGCTCGCTGTGTCTCCCGTGCCGACAAGAGTTACACAACACGGAGAAGCGCCGTCAGCCCTCAAACCCTGGACACTTGCACCCTGGATTTAATTCTCCTGATCAGTTTTTTTAATTTGTGCTTTATTGAAATGCCAACTTTACATGCCAGAGATGTCCAGCACGAGGAAATGAAAAATTAAAACACACAAACACAGCCTGCATGTGCTGTAAATGAGGGCTTTGGAAAATCTACACACTTGAATCTGCGTACATACAGGGCCAAAATAAATAGACTCTTATAATAGATTCTTACTCAGCTCTCTGTGAGTCCGCGCTGACGTCTCTGTTTCCTGCAGAGGGGCGAGTGGGAGGTTTTTCTGCTAAAAAATGCAGCTCCAGAAAAAAACTAAAAGTCGGTCCTGTTGTCACAAAGGGCCCTCTCACCTCTTTGACACCAAAGAGGTATCAAGCCGGGCGCTGTCCTCTGCCCCGTTTTTTTTTGGTCCCCTTCTAAACAAACGTAAGGTCTGACAAAACATCAATTTTAGCGGGAGGCTGTAAACACAGGCTAAAAATGCTGTAATCTTTTTCTGGACATTTGCAGATCTTTTTTTTTACAGCATTGCTGTGCTGGAGTCTAGGGTGATAAAATGAGGCGTTAATAGGGATCACCTTTCTAGAAACACATTATTGCAATGCTCAGGTAGTTAGGTAGCGACGATGAATGGATGGATGGATGATGGAAAGAATGAGGTTTGTCGTGTCCTCTCTCTTCCAAATACCGGAGCGATCCGGTAAGATCAGTGATGCAGGTGCAGTACGTCTCTAATCACCTTGTGTGTTGCACTTCAAGTATATTTTCAACGGCAATGCAGCTTCAGTATCTCCCTCAAGCTCGGCGATAAAAGCGAGATGGAATCTTTCCTGCTGCCTCCCCTTCCCTCCTCGTCCTCCGCCCCCACCTCAGGAGACGCTTCCTGTCGTTGACTTATTCAGACGAGCCGACTCTAAACTCACTGGAAGAAATTGAGGGGCACATATGGGAGAAGCTGCGTGAATGCGTTTAACAAATTATGGGCAGCGATGGCCTGAGCCCGCCATTTCTTTTAATGATCATTTACTGTCAAAGTCAATTTGGACTCGAGGTTCTCCCCGTCTGCAAGACGTCCCTTTCCCTTCCTTCCTTCCTTCCCTCTATGCTCCATCCATGGGCCTGCTGGGATCGTCGGATTGGCTGCTGTGGTAGCACATGTCCCAGACTGCTTTCTGGGACAAACTTCAAGAAGGAGGGCTTGGGGGGGAAAAAAAGGGAAAAATATAGAGTGTAGGGGGAGAGGGAGAGGGAGAGAGGATCCTGTAGCAGCACTGAGCCTCTTCAATTATTCAAATGGCCGCTGTCCCTCTGCACTTGTTCTCTCGGCTCGGTTTGAATATTAAAATGGCTGCCCCCAAAGACACAGATATCCAGCAGATGAAGCCCACGCATAGAGCAAAGGGCCGAGTCTTCTTGACTCTTCCCGGCGCAGACGAGCCGGGGACTCGGCTGACAGAGTGACTTTGAACGACGGAGATATTCCCGTCACGTTTGGCCTCAATTCCATGAAAGACGGGTTGAGGGACCGACGGCGCCAATAACATCTAGTCAGCGGCGCTACCTGTAATCCCAGCCCCACGTCAAGGGTCCGCCCCCTTATCGGAGGAGCAGTGTGAAGGAGAGCCAGAGATCCACATCAGTTGGCGCCGTCAGACCTGCTGTGCCTTTAACGTGTTGCCTTGTGTGGCTGGACTGGTGGGCTGGCTGGACTGCACTGGTTGGACTGGCTGTATTGACTGGACTGACTGGTCTAGCTGGACGAATTGGGCTGACTGGTCTAGCTGGATGGGCGGACTGGTTGGTCTGGTTGGACTGGCTGGATTGATTAGATTGACTGGTCTAGCTAGCCAGTTGAACTGGTTGGACTGACTCGGACTGGTTTGGCTGGTTAGACTGACTGGAATGGCGGGACTAGTTTGGCTGCTTGGACTAGCCGGACTGGTTTGACTGGTTAGACTGACTGGACTGCTTGGACTGGCCGGACTGGTTTGACTGGTTGGACTGATGGAATGGTTCCAATGAT
>NW_027466052.1:3547500-3885000 GCF_046127955.1 Nelusetta ayraudi | reverse complement strand
CCCGTGCCTCTTGCCATGAACATGTTTCTGGGAGTGTGTTGACTTCCCCCAGTCCAGCAGCAGCAGCAGCAGCAGCCGCCGCCAGGTCAATTAGCCTCCTGCACCTTGTGTGGGTCACAAGCTGGGCTGGCTCAATTGCCGTTTGGCAATTTTGCAGGATTGGATTGCCAGTCTGACTCTGCAATGATGTTTAATGAAGACATCAGTGTCCGCATTCGGATTTTACCGTTGTTCCCCCTTAACAAGCTCCTGACCATGGCTCAATTCACCACGACAAATTATTAGAAAATAAAAACATAAAGGAATAAATAAAGGAGAGCACAAAAAAATAACGCTGTTGCTCTCCATTTTCGTTGCGGAGCCAGAGGAATTCTGCCGACGAAACAATGGCGAGGTAATTAAAGCTGCGGCGCGCTATTGTGGAGCATCGTCAGATCGTCTGCGCCTTGCTGCCGTTGTCAAACGCCGCCGTCCAATAGGCCTTTTTCCGCAGAATACATTATTTGTGATTAATTACGCCAGGTCCCTGTTGAATTTGAATGACCTCCAAAGGAGCACACCAAGTCCTCGTCATGTGACTTCCTGTGCGGTCCCAGATTTCTATAGAGCGTCGTAATGAGCCTCATTTGCATAAACAGAGATAGAGAGAGGGGGAGAGGGAGAGGGAGAGAGAGAGAGAGAGGGACGGGGATGGGGGTGAGCGAGGGAGGCTGCTAAAGTGGGCTGCGGGGGTTGTAGCTTTTTATTAAACTGTCCTGACAGCATCACACAGTGGAAGAAAAAAAATCAGTAACAGCTCTGGATCGGTTTTGATAGTAAAATATGCAGGCGCATTAAGGATGATGTGCCTCGGAAAAAACACAATACGGGGCTAAAACCAACGGAGCAATTATGTAATGCATCAGAGCTGAGATCAGTGTAAATACTGTGAACAAGGACAGTATATATACAATGCAAATGTAAAGGCTGTGTGTGTGTGTGTGTGTGTGTGTGTGTGTGTGTGTGTGTGTGTGTGTGTGTGTGTGTGTGTGTGTGTGTGTGTGTGTGTGTGGCATCGTTAATACTTTCCAACTCTGAGCCTGTGGTCGATACTTTGCTCTCCCCGATCCGTTTCTGACTTAACGCACCGGCCAGTCGCAATAGTTGCGCGGAACGGAAGTCACATCTGTCTCCCCGTGCGACGGCAAACAACGTCCACAACGACGGGCTGACAAGCTCATTAGCCGTCTCTCTCGGCGACGCGCGTCGTCTTGACAAACAAGGAGGAAATTACGAGCGTGGCGCTCTAAAGGACGACATCTGGCAGAGTGTCGCAGAGCGATCAGCGGGCCCAGTCGGCCGGTTGCAGGTCCGCCTCCTCACGTGAGGCGCCAACAACATCTGTGATGCAGCCTCCTCCACTGTCCGGGGATACGTCCTGCACTGGTGATGCTACGTTTGCCACCTTGTCTACGAGTGGGTGACCCTCATTGACTTCATAAACTAGCACTGGGACTGCTTACTATGCACTAACATCCATGAACAACGTGAGGTTCGAAGTTGAAGTCCCTTCGTAAGCGGTGCTGTTGGGATTACTCCATAAAATAATCCAACTACTAATTACTCATTACTCCTTTAAAAAGTAATCTAATGACTCATTTAACGACTTTGTTGCATAGGTAATCAATTACTAATTATTCATTCATTCATTCATCTTCTATACCCGCTTATTCCTATTCAGGGTCACGGGGGTCTGCTGGAGCCTCTCCCAGCTGTCTGAGGGCGAAGGCAGGGTGACACCCAGGACAAGTCACCAGTTCATCGCAGGGCCACATAGAGACAAACAACCATTCACACTCACATGCACACCTACGGACAATTTAGAGTGTTCAATTGACCTCGCATGCATGTTTTTGGACTGTGGAGGAAACCGGAGAACCTGGAGAGAACCCACGCAGACACAGGGAGAACATGCAAACTCCACACAGAAAGGTCCCAGGCCCGGGCCCCCGAATCGAACCCAAGACCTTGTTGCTGTGAGGCGGCAGCGCTAACCACTGCACCACCGTGTCGCAAATTACTAATTACTTTAGTTTTTTTTTTAAAAAGTAACCGTTGCACATGACGTACAACGATGACACAATTGTTTTCGGTTGTTTTCCTAAATTTCAGACATTTTGTGGATAATGAAATATTTTTAGCTTGCAAAATATTTCAGAAAAGTAATGGAATTGTTACTTGAAGCAGCTATGATATAACTACCCGCTACATTACTCAAAAAGTAGTTTGATTACAGTAGTGGATTACTTAGGAATAGATTACTCGCCAACACTGTTTGTAAGTGGCTTAAAAAAAAAATCAATGACAGTGTTAATGTCTATTGAAAGTTGGTGCATTATGTTGTATTTTCACACGTATTTGTGTCGAGTTCCATTGTGAAGCTTTCATATTCTAGCCATCCGCATTGTGGTGTTGCTTTAGCCCACGACACGCTGTCCCCGTTTGATCTGTGGGGTTTCGTCCTTCGTCGCATACGTCAAAAAAAAAAATAAGAAAGAAGAGAAGAAGAAAGAAAAGACTCTTAAAGGGTAAAAGTGATGAGTAATGCGCGGAATGAATTGGAAACCATTTCAGATAAAGGACTTGCGTTTTCAGCGCGAGGCAGATTTTTCTTTTTCATTTGGGCTTTGTAAGATCCGGTCGTCTCGTGTCGCCCGAGTGCTCGGACGAGATCCTCCCTCTCCACATCGGTTAGGGGCTGACTGACGCGTGTATTTATCACGGGCGGAGATAAAGCCGCGGCTTAATATACTGGCGGCGCTCTCTCCTCGGCAGTTCAATGTCTTCCATAATCAGAATGGACAGTGGGCGTCGTAAAAGACCAAAGTGGCGACCTTCCATTTGCAGATTGCCTCCCGCAGAAAAAGCCCGAGCGCCGTCCGCCGGCGTAAGTGGTCGGACGAAGAATTTGAGTCTTTTACCGCAAAAAGAAAGGGGAATAAAAGACCCCTTGGAATCAATGTTTGGATGAAAGGAAAATACACCTGGCTGTCGTCAGCGCCGCGTTAGTTGTCATGACCATAAACTTGTCACTTTAACAAGGCCATTTTCTCACGTGTGAGGCCCAATGAAAGGGGCTGACGGACAGCAGATATGATCGGGTTGGACGGATCGATACGGGCGATCTGATGTTCCAGCCGTCGGTGCCACGCCGGAGTCTAATTCAGATGTCACCAGGAGGATATACTCGGCCGCAAATGGCGACTGGGCCATAAATCGGCGTGACAATCAGACGGGCGGCATAATTCACGATGAGACCAACTCATCTAACGGCTCCATTCAGCGGCCAACTAATTTGATTAATAGAGGTTATGGCTGCTGGGTAACTCGATTCCTTCTAAATCAGTATTTCTCTCTGCCGGCGAGTAGGTGAGGCTCGCGGCTTGACTGAAGACCACCCTGAGGCCCCTTCACAAATCAATACCCACCTCATGGTCGACGCTATCTCCCAAGGAGGGGAGTTAAGATTGATTGTCGTTAAGCACTTTACGGGATGGAAAGAGGATGAGGACGGATCATAAAACGCCCACGCACAACCGCCCACCCGCCCGCCCGCCCGCCTCTCCGAGCCGCAACAGAGTGCAGCCAATCGATAAGAGCAGGATCAGCCGCAAAAATAAATAATTAAACAAAAACGGCAAATAAATAAGGCAAAGTGCGGGAAGGAACGAGTCAAATGTGTCAGAAAAGAGCCGTTTTGAAGGAGCTGTGTTCTTCTAAAAAAAAAAAAATCAAAAAAAAATCAAAATTCAGCGCTTGCTCTTTAGTTCCTGTCGACACGCGGGCCCCATGATGCCAGACGAGGAGCTCTTTCGGATGTGAAGCTCGCAGCACAGCCTTCGGCCGACTGGAAATGTCAAAAACGTGTGGGATCGGTCAATAAAAAAGCATTGTAATGAAAAATGCAAATTCACATCGGCTTCATTATCGCCGCGTTGCGAATCCGCAACGGAAAGAATTCTACTTTCCTCGCCGTTTTGTCACCATTTTGTTTTTAATTTCCAGCCTCCTCGTCCCAACACACTCTCATCTGGCTGCGGGTGTCGGCGCCCCCTTTTGACCTGGGCATGTCACCGCAAGGCTGTTTTCAATTCCTCGTCACTCGTCGAGTCCGTGTCACGGAAAGTCCGGTGTTAACAACACGATCGGACGGCAAATTTATATTCATGGGAACGTCCGAAAAATAAATAAATAAATAAAATGTGTCCCAGCAGGAAAAACAACTCATGGTTTGCATACCAACAAATTTGGGAATTTTAAAAGAAGTGTGACGTTAAAAGGAAACAAATAAATAAATATATCTCTATTATCATTATTATTATTATTTTATTCCGAGCACGTTATTTATGAATGTTTTAAAACATGTCTGCGGGACATCTTTATGCATAACAATGCGACTTTCAAATTTATCACCGCAGACCAGCAGCTTCAGCCCGACGCTGCAGACATTTCTCTTCCTTCTTTCCTCCAGCCTCCATATTCAAATTTTGCAACGTGCCTTTGAACCTCCACGCCCACCCCACCAACCCACCACCACGCCACCACGCCACCCATCCCTGTCAAGAAAAGACCCGGCTCGCCGGTCTTTGTCTCGGACCGGCAAAACTCCTGCACCTCCTGTAAGGAACCTGCTCTTGGAAGCCTCGTGGATGAACAACCCCAACGCTTTGACAGTGGATTCATCATTTGATGAATATGATGAAATGCCTCCAATGTGGAATGGGCTTTGCCGCCATTTTGCTTGACTTTTAATTCCAGCTTGGTGGAAAGGCCGTCCTGCTGTACGGAAATCTCTCGATACTCACGGGCCACCAACACGTGCAGTTTCACGTACAACTTACCAACAAAGACACCCACCTGCCTGTTGGTTTCTTTTTCGGTTTCCTGAAGTTGCCCCAGAATGTCAGAGATCCGTAATGGAGATAAATTCTGCGCTCCAGCTTGTAGTGACCAGCAGGAGGAGCCTGGACCCCGGGCTTCCCAGCGCCTTCCTGTCTGGCAGTCGTGATGAATTGGTGTTGCAGCAGCCCAGACCTGGTGTTTAGCCCACTTTACTTTGTCTCGGCCTCGACACTCTTTGGTTTTGGGCCTTGGGCTCCAAGAACCAGGCAAGCCAGTTTGTGTGTAGCATCGTCATTATGTCTGTGTCTTCAAAGCAGCATAGCTAAGATCCGCCCTGTTTTATCCTTTCATAATTCTGAGATTGTACTTCATGCTCTTGTGTCCTGTAGACTGAACAAGTGTGCGACAAGAAGCCTTAAACTCATTCAAAATCGCGCAGCTAGAATCCTGACTAGAGCAAATAGATACAGTCACATAACTCCTGTCCTGGCATCACTTCATTTGCTGCCTATTCAGGCCAGAGCTGATTTTAAGGTTCTGCTGTTAACATTTAAGGCTTTAAATGGACTCGCACCAGCATATCTATCTGATCTACTTACTCCATACATTCTGCCGCGCTCCCTTCGCTCTCTAAATTCACACCTTTGTGTCATCCCGTCAGTCAATAAAAAGACTGCTGGCTGTAGGGCTTTCTTTCTCTACCGTGCCTCTTATCTGTGGAATGGGCTCCCACTCGGTATTTACTCGGTATTTCGGTTCGGACTACTAGCTAACTGTCTTTGCATTGTTCTTTTTTTTTTCTTTCGTTTTGGTGCACTTAATTTTATTGTAATGTGTTTTAGATTGTACTTGTACTTTTACTGTCAAGTGCATTGGGACCACGTTTTCATGGTGATTTTGCTCTAAATAACCTAACTAACTAACTAGCTAACTTCGTGAGCTGAGTGACCTCTCTCAGATGCCCCAATGCTGATGCTATTGTTCTACTTTTACCAAGTCCATTGTACCACTTTTTTCCATCTTGGTCCCAGGCTCGGTCTCGACAAACTCAGTCCACATGCTACCTGGCTCGACTGTTTTGCAAAGCTCCCAGGTCGTCCGTCTCTCGGCGCGAATGATGGCCCAGTCACGCCGAGTCGTTTTGGAACTGGAATCCATGGAGACGAATGGATAAAATAAAGATAAAGCTCATTGCGGCAGGTGACACGTGCAAAATGAAGCCCTCGCCAAAATGTCTTTTGGCACGTCGGCTCTGCAGGGAGATTTTGTGATTGAGGGCCGCTCGCCCTGCGCTGCGGCGGCGAGATAAATCCCCCCACGGAGGCCCGACTGTGGTGGCGGTGCTAGTGGCTGATGACCGAAGGGCTGCTGAGACTTGATGAATCTAAGAGGCGGGGCGGCGGAGGTGGAGAGCCACAGCAGCATAATCAAGCCAGGAGCCGAGACAGGAGGAGAATTCTTTTTATATAATTATTAAAAAAAAATAAAGAGGGGGGGGGGGGTGCAGCGGCTAATGATGAAGGTGTGTCGCCGCGTGGGGATGAGGCGGCGTGGTGTTTAGTCACTGTCTAATAAATGCCACCGTAGTGAGTTTTTGTAGAGACAGCCAGTGTTGTAAGGCATGATGCAGTGTACACCACCGCTTTTTATTTTAGAAAGAGGAAGTGTTGTTTGAAAGAACCATACCAGTTCGCAACATTTTTATTTGTCTTTTGGACTAAAATGGAAAACATTAGACAATAGTGTCAACTGATGCATCTATCTTTATCCACATTTGACATGACTGATTAAGCAGTAGGAGGCGCAAACTCTCTAGTCATGCACAATTTACCATAGCAGAAGGAGGTGGAGCAATGCGACGACGTCATTTAAAAAGGTGAACCGAGACGCGGGAAGTGCAACGAACAAACCTGCAGAGATCAGAGTGAACGTAGACAACAGCAGAAACGAGCTCCTGTTGTTTCCCCGGTGCAGAGGAGCGCCGTCGCTGGTGTCGCCTGATTTCTAAATGTCATTGCTAATTCAACACATCTGTTTCCACTGTGTGCAGGTTCACACCAGGCGCAGAGCGGCCGCGTTTCAGAAGAGTAAAAAAAAAGCAACGCCCTGGTAAAGAACGCCGCCATTTGTCTTTTTTGACGCTTCACGTGCGGCAGGTAGAATCGTTCAGACAGGAAGTCCATGGTGTAAAAACACGGTGGATCCGGTTGATTTTCATCATAACATGCAATGTGCTGTATTTTGTTTTTCTATGTGCTGTATTTTACTGTGACACGTCAACGTGATGCATCATCGGCTTCAGCGCTGTTCATCTCGGCCGTCAAACAATGAAGCAGATTTCACTTTGAATCTGACGTGACACAAACAAAATGCATGTATACTTTAAATACCTGCATTCAGCTGTTCGGTTTATTATTATTTTTCTTTTTTACACACATCGGTACCCTCGAGACACTGTATGGACGGGCAAAAGAGTTTAGTTTCACTGTTGTTTTCTTTAAATACTCGCAAAACTACCTGGGTTGTCGCTGCGATCTTTCAATTCGCGCGTGATGGAGCTCGGAAACTCTGCTTACGCTCTGCTTACTTCTGGTGTGAATTGGGGGAGAGTGATTTCTGGCCTTTTTTTTCTCCACCTTTTCCTCTTTTCTTTTTCAACACCTTTTCTTCTCAAAGGTGTTTTTTGAAAGGCAAATGTATCACCTTGGTCTGAAAACCCTTCACCTTCCTTCTGTTCGCTCGCACCAAAATCTCCTTCAAAGTGAAAATGGAGATGAACTTGCGGAGCCGTCTGCGGTTCCCTCCATCCACGCTGGGATATCAGCTGGAATCCCCTGTGACCCTGCACGGGATGGACCCCCGGTCCAAAATGCATGGATCGATCTGTGTCATATGTGTACACAGAGAATGAACATGAATTATACATCCGGCTGTGAGCAACGTGCAGTCGCTGTATTGACGCGTCTGTCAGGGGGGAAGGAATTCGCCTGAAGTCTGCTGCTCTCTGAGAAACGAGGTGGGGGGGCGGGGCTGGAGGGTGGCATTAAATATAGAGCGCGCCGTGACAGGTGCACGTCTCACAAACTGTTCCAGGACTCTGCAATTCACTTTTTTTTTTCTTTGTCTTTCCCTGAAAGCCAAACAAAGCGGTTTGCAGAAAATGGAGAGAACTGTCTGTTTCACTGCGTCTTAAGAGAGAGAAATCACAACTGCTGCTAGCCGAGCGGAGAGGAGGAGCGGGAGGGGGGGGGGATCATCAGGGTTAGTTAAAAAGCAAAGAACGATTTGTGACATATCGCCAGAGGAAAGGGGGGCTTAGTTTGACAGCACTGACAACATGAAAGTACAGAAACTTTCGAATGGTCTATTACAGGCTTTTATCTATTCACTTACTGGGAGAGAGAGAATTAAAAAAAAAAAAAAAAAAGGAAAAAGTCCAAGGTATTTCAGACAGTCGTTGGTCCGACGTCTGAAGAATCCTATGTCATTCCTGTGATGCAAAGGGACGTTTTCATTGCATAACACATTCTTACTGTCTTCCGTCTTGGGGGAAAATGGAATCCTTTCTGTGGGGCTGCACCAGTTTCTTCCCCCAGGCTGTTGCTCTGATCAACTCTCATCATTAACGGGGACTCAGAGCAACCACAATCACTGTGCAATAAACACCAGATCACCTGCCTATTCTGCTTATAATACACTGCTTTCACCATGGTCTACCTCCTACTGCTGCACCTATGCATATATTTTGTATATATTTTAGGTATATGTTACATATGTTTAAAAATGCACGTTAATGTATACTTGTATATGTATAATATTTTATATATAACGTATACTTGCAAATAAAATTTTTATTTTATTTTTCCACTAAGTTGCACATTTGTTTACTTTTTTTGTTGTTGTTGACTATCTTCTCATTTTGTTTTGTTTTTTAAGCTAAGTAGAGAGAACAAAGATAAACCACAGTCAAATTCCCTGTTTGGCATGCACCAACTTGGCCAATAAACTGATTGTGATTCTGTTTCTGATATTAGGAAGACACACAAGTCATTCACCCAGAGAGCACTTGACCATTATGGTTCCACCTTGAAGGGGTGGTTGTAAATATAAGACTGTTTAAATACTATTACTGCTCAACACATGGTAAAGTGACTCAACAACTGTCAACAGTTGTGTATATACATTTGCATAGATTTTACATATGTATGTATTTCTGTTACTGTGACATTAATCCGTTCTGCTTCTGAGGTGAAGGAACCCACATCAATCAGAGATCAAACTTGCCGCGTAAATATCAGGCAAACGTGATAAATGCCAAGTTGGAACATCGACCTTGCTCTAATGTTTGATGACACTGACTCGGGGCCTTTCTGTGTGCAGCCTCTGTTCCCCCTGCCTCTGCCTGGCTTCTCTGCAGGAGCGCCGGCTACCTCCCACAGAGTCCTCAGACATGCACATCAGTGGGCTAATTGGTGCCTCTGCATTGTTCAGCAGGGAACGAAATACATACAGCTGTCAAGCATTTGTGGGCGGCCAAAAATACGAGGCGGGCTTTGAGTTCAACGTGTGAAAAATGAGATAAGTGTTGACAGCAATACAACTCACGATAAGTTCAGATATTCTGCAGGCGATGAAAAAAATAAATATGTCTTTTGCATTCCAGCAACATGTTGTACCGTAGCTATAATCACCTTTTTAGTTTCATTTTGGTATCGTTGCTTTCTTTCTTTCCGCTGAACATGTTGCTCTGCACTTGCTTAATGTCACTGGTTATAAATGCTCAGCCGCTAGCATCCACGTTGGGTGGAAGCGGTTTCGGACAGCAATGCTCCATCCAGCCGCCGAAGGTTAAGTGTAGTCTTTGCAATACGTTCCTTGTGCATGTGGAAGGGCTGTGGCGGTGTTTGTTTTGACCCGTTTCGCTGTTTCCACCGCGGCTCGACCGATCTCGGTTTCGGTCGATGTCAGTCGGTCGCGTAACACCCAGTAGCGAGGTGAGCGAGGAGTTTGCACCTTGTCTGCTCCACCGAAGATGAATAACACTGTCGTCGCTGTTGCCGCATTTGTTGAATATGCCGGGTTTGATTTTTTTGCGAGTGCCCTGCACTCTGCTGACATCACAGTTTTTTTGGTCAGTGGAAAAGCTTAAAAACCGAGTAGATAAAACTGAAGCACCTTGTCGGCTATTTCATTTTTTTTTTTTTTGTTTGGTTTATTTAACGTTTATTTTGCTCACTTGAAACAACACCACACGCATCAACATCACCTAATGATGGAACGCATCAACGATGTCGTGATGATGATACATTTTAGATACGCGGTCAAAGCCCCTTTATGCCCCGGCTTTGAGTCCTGGAACTGCGGCGCCATCGTGGTTGGATTTCGTCCCACATCCGTCCACATTTGTTCCTGAGAAAGGGGGCGGGGCCGAGCGCGACGCTCCACACTGTCGGAAGGTGTCGATGGAGTCACGGTCTGCTGAACGGTGCGCGTCTCCGCGCCAAAGCATCCATCACGTTTCGAGGGCGTGCACATCTTCTGTCTGTGTGGGTGAAGAGGAGGCGTGGAGGGAGGTGGAGAGGAGAGGATGCTCTCCAGCCAGGGGGGCCGCGAGAAGGTCTGAGGGGAGGCTGACAGATGACGGATGAGGTGCCGTCATGGTTTCCTAAGAGCTCAGTAAGACCTGTCTCCCCGACGGCACGTCTAAATTATTGCCTCGGCTCTGCAGCCGGCGAGGCTGCAGACCTTCACTGCTGGCTTTTCCTTTTTTTTTTCCTCTCCCTCTCTCTCTCTTTCTTTCACTCTCATCACGCCTCTGTAAACTTTCTGATACTCATCTGCTTAACCCTCCGTGAGAGGACGCTTATACATTAATTAAATATTCAGCAAGAAGCAAGGAGAGAAGCTCGGCCGCCGCCCCTCAGAAGACAGGTTGCTGTGAAGAGCATCTATTTTTAAATCCCGCCTCCCGGCCGCTGAGTGAGAGAGTGTAAACATGTGCGTTTTATGGCCTGAACTATTTGCACAGTGGCGGTGGCGGCAGCAGCAGCGCGGCGTGGACGCGGTACGCCAAGACCCGGGGCGCCTCTCTCTGTGCAACACGTTCCTGGAATAGCCGAACCTCCGAGCCATCGCTGCCATTAGAAAACGCTTGACTCAAACAAGCCCTAATGATGCTTCCTGCGGCACGCTCATTAAAGCACCAGTTAAAAAAAAGAAGAAGAAGAAGAAGAAGAAGAAGAAGAAGAAAAAAGCAGGCGTGCACTGTGATCTGCTCCCTGCGGACAGAGAGCAGATCGTACTCTGGGCCAGCAAAGGCTCCGCCCCCCCGCCCTCCCACTCCTCTCCCTCTCTGTGTGTTAACCGCACCCCTGGACAGCAGAATTGGCAACCCGGCTCAGGCGGAAAGCTTTGGCCCTCTTTGCCAATGTGGCCCAGCCAGTTGAGCTTCCACCAAGTGGACGTCCCTCCCAAAGGGCGCCCTCCGGAGTCCGGATCTGCTCCAGGTTTCTTCCTACAGGGGAGTTTTTCCTGGCCGCTGTTGCGTCTAGCTAGCTCCGGGGCTTTCACTGGGTTTTCTCCAGATTCTGCAAAGCCCTTCGAAGACGCCTCGGTTGTGATTTTGTGCGTTACAAATGTAACCAGGTGGTAAACCTATTTGGTTCTCTGTTATATTCTATCATGTTGTGGTGGACAGCTGCCACCAGGTGGCAGTCTATCCGCTTCGACTGGGTGCAAGTCACGGAGTTCTTCGTGTTCTTTTGTTCTTCTTCTATGTTTTGCCTTACACACGAGCAAGAAAAAGAGTTCAGTCATGGACATCAGAATTGTGCCATGTGTTCGCCGAGTGGTGAAGATTTAAAGTGAAGCCAGTACGGCCATCACGAGGCGGGGTGAAATGTTAAATACACAGGTTTCAGTGTGTGTGAGTGAGTGTGCGTTAGCAACCGTCTGAATGCTGCAATGGCTAACCGCGAAAGCTAAGCTAGTAGTATATTTTAGTTAAAGGTGACTGTGTCGAGGGGATCAAGCATCTACGCAAGTGATTTAATCCAGTCAGTGCAAGTTATTTTCTGTTATTTATTGAAATATGTTTGTTTCTACGATGTGATGATGTTTTTGGATTTTGCGTGTCTTTTTTGTGTTTGTCAATCACCAAGCCACTGACAATTCTTTTTTGGTTGTATTTTTTTGTTCAATGTATAGTTTTGTTGTTCTTGAAGAAGGCATTGTTTCTTTTTTTTGTTTCCTGCTATTAAGCCACTTAAAAGACCTGCACACCTGTTCCATGATTATTATTTTTTTGTACGCCGGTGAATGCAACTTCCGCCGGCTACACAAATAAAAGTTGATTGGGTGATTGAACTTGGTGGAAAGGAAGTCGGGTAGACATTTTTTCTTCGATTGGAAACTATACGCACATCATTTGCGTGTAAGATTTCATCAGTCTCCAGCATCCTAGCAGGAGGCCTTAAGCAAACGGCTAAATATGCAGTTTTCTCAGATGGTTAATCACACCAGGCTACTTCACAGGGTGAAAAAAGATCTGAAAAGTACACGTTCTTAAACTGCTGGGGTTTAGATGTTTTTACCTTTTAAGATCTCAGGAAAGACGACTGTAGTAGTAACAGCAGCGGGCTGTGCTTTTCATGTCAAGGCCTTTGTCATACTTCTTCTTTCGAAATTAATACACCAGATACCACATTTTTATTAGTCAACAAAGCCTTAATAAGTCCAGCAAAAGTCTGTTATATGAGCTTAAACAAGTTTATCCAATAAACCGTGCACTGTTGTCGTTTCATATGAGAAACCAACGAGACGATAACGTAAACAAACTATTCATTGACAGTGAAAGTAAACACATTATTGGCTGCAACAGCAAAAACAATTGAACGATAAAGCCTCACATGATTTACATTATAAATTGCAGATGATTCTGAAATTTACCTTCTGCTCCTTCAGCCATCGGATCTCTGGGGTTTTAGTTGAGTCGGTCCAATCACAGTTCAGCGTCAGTTGTAAGACCTTCTAGGTGGCCTCGACATCGCAGACTCGAAACTGGATTGGCAATCGCATCTGACGGCGGTCCGTTCACTTACAGCGCACAGGAACCTGTGATGTTGGTTCTGCTGGTCTAAGGCAGATTTCATAGAACCTGACAACACAAGCTAGCTGAGATATGATTAGATGAAAAGTCTCCTGCTTCCATACGACAATCGAAGCAGCGCAACCAAATGGATATTAAATGAAATGACAAAAACATACTATGAAGAATGACTTTGTCTTATTTAGGGAAAAAACTAATTTTTCTGAGTATGTTCAGGCCTGCAGTGAAGGCCTTGCTGGGCCCACCGTCCAGCCACTGAGTGATAATAATGACGCCTTCATCCAAACTCCTCAGCAGAGGAGTCAACCTGCGCCGTTCACACCATGAACAAATGGCAGCCGCGCTAAAGAATGCATCACCCTGCATCTACTTGGCACACAGCTTGTTTAATCCAGATGTGCAAGTAACGGGATTATCGGCCAGCGCGCCAGATCTCCAGTGGAGGCATCCAATCATGTTATGTGCGGAACGCGCTGCAGGAACACAGACTCCTCCCACCGAGGCAGGAGCCACGTGCAGTTGGAATAAGGGAGCGTCTTGCCTTTTCTTTGGGTGAGGGTGGAGGGACGTTGGACGTGTGTGTGTGTGTGTGTGTTTGTGTGTGTGTGTGTGTGTGTGTGTGTGTGTGTGTGTGTGTGTGTGAGTGTGCATGTCTGGGTGCGTGTGTGTGTGTGCGCACGCGTCAGAGAGGAACTAAGTCCCCTGCAAATCCATTCACTGGGAATGGTTGTCATCCCTCCAATCCATTCAAATTTGATTTGGCAATCGACAACAAAAAATGTTTGCATGACAGGAGCTTGTTTTCTGATTGGAGGAGGTGGAAGAGGCTCGTAGCCGGAAAAGCTTAACGAGGCAGGAGGAGGAATTTCCAGGATTCACACACTTTTCTGACCTCGATAAATCTAATGTAGCACTTTTTTTTCGGTCAATTTGTCCAATGGCCGAAAGGTTGGCGGTTCAAATCCCGTTCCGTCCTAGTCTGCCATTGTGTCCTTGGGCAAGACACTTAACCCTAATTGCCCCCAATGTGGCATAAAGTGTAGTTTCACATGGAGGAGTTTAAGTATCTCTGGGTCTTGTTCACAAGTGAGGGAAAGATGTAGCGTGAGATAAACAGGCGGATCGGTGCGGTGTCTGCGGTGGTGCACCGCTCCGTCGTGGTGAAGAAGTAGCTAAGCCGAAAGGCGAAGCTCTCGATTTACCGGTCGATCTACGTTCCTACCCTCACTTATGGTCATGAGCTTTGGGTGATGGCCGAAAGAACGAGATCGCGGATACAAGCAGCCGAAATGGGTTTCCTCCGTAGGGTGGCTGGGCTAGGGCTCCCTTAGGGACAGGGTGAGGAGCCCGGTCACCCGGGAGGAACTTGCAGTAGAGCCGCTGCTCCTCCACATCGAGGGAGCCAGCTAAGGTGGCTCGGGCATCTGTTTGGGATGCCTCTTGGATGCCTCCCTGTAGAGGTGTTCCAGGTATGTCCCACCAGGAGGAGGCCTCAAGGAAGACCCAGGACACGGTGGAGGGACTACGTCTCTCAGCTGGCCTGGGAACGCCTTGGGGTCCCGCCGGATGAGCTGGAGGAGGTGACTGGGGCCAGGGAAGTCTGGGTGTCTCTGTTGAGACTGTTGCCCCCACGACCCGGCCATGGATAATGCGGCAGAAGATGGATGGATGGATAGTTTAGACTCAGTTGTTCAAAAAGCAGATTTGATTACAGGATTTATTTGTTTATTTTTTTTAATTATTATCATTCATTAAAGCGCTCACACACAGAAAGCACACAGTGTGCAAGATGATGCTACTTAAAGATACGTTACATTTCTGACTGTGGCGCTGACTCCACTTGAATAGCACATGAACGATGTGCAAGGACGCATTAGCTGAATTTATGACGCTGGCGCATTTAATCTTTGTCAGGAGCGCCACATTTTTCAGCCGGCCCCAACACCTTCGAGGACAATTTGACATTCTCACTTTGCCTATATGGACTTTTGATAGAGCGACTAAAAAGCTCCGGGCTTATATGATGTATTGATCCATCAGACCCCCCCCCGCCCCCATTTCTTACAGCAGTCAGCCACAACCTTTACATCCCCATGACAGATGAAGTAAATGACAGTGACGATGCTCCAGCGGGGCTCCTGATATTCATGTGAATGTTTTTAACACATCAAACCTCAAAATAACCCCCTCCAGCACTCGGCGCCAAGGGACTTTTCAGACGGTTTCGAACCCCTTGCCTCTGCGTGGGTGCCATCTGATTTGCAAAAACCTTTTGTGTCATTCGGTGCCCCTGTACATACAGGGTGGGATCCAGAGGCTTGACACTGCACATGAAACAAGTTTTCCACATGGTCGTGTCCACATGGGTACGTTTAACAAGGTTCTATTATGAAAAACATACTTTTCCTAGCTCTTTAACGTGTCTTTTCACGTTACCGTTGTGCCGGCCAACAGTGAAAAATGAGAACTTGGGCATTTCTTGATGGGCTCGATGGGCACAAGACGGGAGTGGTAGAACGCAAAACATTTGTTTCCAAATGTATTTATTTTTTTCTCCAAATGTTATATATTTTTGTTCCATAGTTTGTTTAAGTACTGAAAACAAACAGATCTACAAGCCAACAATGCATACTTTCGATGTGAGGTGCTTAGAGCTTAGATTAAACTGTATTCAAGAGGCTTCACTTGGGCTCCTGCAAAGACGGTCCATGTCTCTATTGGGTTCCAAGCTCAAAGGTTTGGAAACCATGTGTGTGTTTCACGTTTCATACTGCTGGGAACAGAACACCAGAATTTCTGTTGAATGGAGTATCAAATGTTTGTCCACTTGGTTTTGGTCGCAGATTCTGAGGAGGACATGAAAAAGAAATAGCAGTTGGCCTCCTCAAGATGGCAGATGGAAATGTCGATTTCGGAGTGGTCCTTGAGGGGGGAAAAAAATAACCTTTTGAATTTTCAATGATTTTCCAACAGCTGCGGCACTGCTGATGGGTCTGCTGCACACCCTCAACAAAGGCTATCCCAGATGCCAAAGGTACACTTGTGAAGTCATTCAGAAAGTCTTAATGGACATTGGCGGAAGGCAATGCTGTGTGTTGGTTTATGGCTTGAGAAAAAAACTCTTGAGGATGATCGTGTTAGCCTAAATCAAGATGTGGCAAGGCGCAGAGGGCTCGGGCGGGCTTCGAACCCCAGACTCCCGGGCAATAGCCATGCGCGCTTAACCATTCGGCCAAAGGGATATCCCCTTGGCCAGGTAGCCAGGGCAGTTGCGTGCTTTCTCCTTCCCTCCACACTGGCTGTCCAGTCAGTAGTTACGAAGCAGTAGATTAAAATGAATTTCCCGTTTGGAAGCAGATCAACATAATTCATGACTCTGGCTTCTCTGCGTTTTGATGGCAAAGAAGGAATTTTAAGAAATAATTGTCAATCAATAGTTGTGCTGCCTCTTCATCGCCATCCCGGCTCCTCACTCACTCCAAAATGAATCCCCTGTGACTCGCCCTTCGATAAAGAGAAAAATCTGGCGCGCGGTCAGAATCAAAGGCACATATGGCCGCACATTTGCACATAAAAGGCAATATAAAATTAGATTTTTTTTTTATTGATGATCTTTTCCCGTCCATTCTTTTGAGGATGTGTCGGGAGCCTGGGGGAGGAACGGTCCTCCGCTGAGGAGAAGAACCGAGACGAGAGTCAAAGCTGCACTCGCCAGAACCAAACTTCTAATGAACTCCATATGTTTGAAGTTAATCATGCATGCATCAAAGACGAAGGCTAAACTTAATACGATGCGCTTCCGGGGAAATGCAATCGTTTTTGCAGCTCTCGTAACAGGCGCTGATCACCGGTCGGTTTGGTTTTTATATATATATATATATATATATATATATATATATATATATATATATATATATATATATATATATATATACATATATATATATATATATATATATATATATATATATATATACATACAAATATATGTTGAGCTGGTGACGGTTGTTCTTAAAACGGCAGAAATCTCCACTTCAAAAAAAAAAAAAATACTGGAGAGATTTTCGTTTTTGTTTTTTTTTTGGAGGTTTTTTCAACAAAAAAAATTGAAGTCGTCGACATCTCTATCAGCAAAGTCAGAGCAGACGGGAACACAAGAGGCGCGGGTGAGAGGGATTAAGGGCGGAAGACGGCCCGGAGCTAAAGTGCTGCTGCTCGTCTGATAAGTTTGCCGAGAAGCCGCGTCACAACTTTGGCGGAGACGGAGCCCCGCCTGTTTACGGAGGACGCGAGCAGAACTGTGCTGACGCTTTGCCTCTGAAATCCCACTTAGAACAGCCTGAAGCGTCGCGGCAGATCGTTTCGCGGAGGCCAAAGTCTGATGTGCGACATGATCTCGTATGACTTGGTTTTCCTCGACATGGGATCCCCTTGTGTTTGGTTTGCAAAAAAAAAAAAAAAAAAAAGGCAATTGTTGTTGTTATTGTCCTCGTTGGCCACTGCCCCCAGAAGAACCGCCTCAAAGGAGCCACGTTGCGGCCGCTTCCACATTGAATGAATGAATTTTAGTCGTGGACTTTTTTTTTTTTTTTTACAGGAAATAAGGTTTGGAACTGTTCTGACTCTCCCTCGTCCCTCCCCCACCCGCTCCCATCCATGGCGGTGCCTTGGAACAGCCCTTGTGGTTGGCCACTGCCAGTGCCGGCTAGCCAGGGGTTGATGGAATCGAGCTCTCATGCAACGACGCCTTGCTCCCATAAAAAAAAAAGAAAAAAAAAAGTCTTGTTCGATTTGCTTTTTAAGCCTCTGATCAGCCTCCGTGAAAATGAAGAGGGGAGGAGGTGGGCACAAAACAAAACCAAACAAAAAAAAAAAACACAATAATCCAGACTGAGCGGTCTGACATTGCAGTTATTGAAGCGTGCAGTGCCACTTTGCTTATTTCACTTCTGGCCACACACACACACACACACACACACACACACACACACACACACACACAAACATATATATGTAGAAGATACATATATATATATGTGTGTGTGTGTGTGTGTGTGTGTGTGTGTGTGTGTACGGAAAAATCTGAAGGCCGTCTGAAGTGGTCAATTCACACCCCTGACCACTTGGTGGCAGTGAGAATATTGCAACGTCCCCTTCTGACACACGGCGCGGAGACAACCCACTCTTGACCTCAGCCAACCAAGTGTGTTGCCTTCACTGGGCACCATTCAGCAACACCATGAGCGTCAAATAAACAGTGGGATGCACTGTGTTCTCTTGTCTTCTGTTCTGCTGTTACGAAACTAATTGGCTGTTGTCTCTCTTGATGCATGACCTCGGTGGCTTCACTCAGAAGAAAAAAAAGTTGCGGCAGTTGAGTGTCAGAAGTTTCTTTGAAGAGTCCAATTTGACGACGCGATAGCGGCCACGCGATTCAAGTCCATGTGGACCAGCAGTAAGGTGTGAAGCGGTGCCTTCGAGGCCACAGCCGCTGAACCGTTCACATTTATTTGCACCCCAGAGCCGCGATGAATCATGCGGGAAATGTGTTGTGAGAATTACGTTGTGCTGTTTGAGTGCGAATATGTGCGCGCGCGTTAGTGCGTTCCGGGGAACGTTTCGTGTGCGTTACGTGCCAGGTTGCATTCGTGGCTGTTTAGCAGCTCCGTGAGTCAGAGTGGACTCGGTTCGACTCAGGACACGGCAGCGGGGTTTTGTGGAAGGCAGTGTACGCTATGAGGTTTATGTCAATCTCGCCTTGGACATGTTGTCTCCTCGTCAATTAGTTCGTGTTGATAACAACATTAAGGACAAAAAAAAAAAACAATGCTCTTAAATTGATCGAAAATACGTCACGCTGATTTAGAAGATTATGTAAATATTTTAGATAAATTACCACATAGGTACAGCATGAGTTCACCTGTTAGCCAAACTGTGGAGCAGAAAAAGACTATCTTCATTTTAATATTTAGATTTGGTGAATGACGTCACAGGAGCATGACGGAAATCTTACGACTTAACTGGTCAAAATGACCGTTTACAAAACATTATATATATATACATATATGTCTGTAGAGAGAGAGAGAGAGAAATTTCCTTCATGCCCCTGTGACATCATTCACCAAATTTAAATATTAAAATGAGGATAACAGTCTTTATATATATATATATAATATATAAAGTGCGCACACACACACACACACACAGACAAAACAGACAACATATATATATATATATGCTACCCACTGGGGGGTTTTTTTCCTGTCACACGTCATCTCTGCATTGCTAATGAAGTGACAACAGGCAAAATGTAAGAGAGGGACATCAGGAGCTGCGCCGCCATCATCTTTTGAACGTTGACCTTGACGTGCGTTACTCAGCAAAAACTGGTTGTGCGTCCGTGCGTGCTGACTGGCAGACACGTCCAAGCCAAACCGTGCCCGCGTCTGACTGTCAGCTCCTCTAACTGATACGGCCGTTTGGCCTGTCACCAGGCTTTTACCAGAGCCAAAAATCATCAACACATTTACACTTTAATCAATATCATCAAAGTGCGGCGCCCGACGTTGGGCGTCCCTTTTCTCCTGAGAGATGTGTGCCAAGTGCATTACTGCGACTTGAATGTAATTAATGGTTTGAACGGCGTCTCGACAGGATTTGGACCTTTATAGATCTGTCGATTGATTGAACAGACCGGCGGGACGGTGGAGGGAAGGGGAAAAAAAAAGAATCCCGCACTGCTTATAATGAGATGGCCTGCTCGGCTGCTGATAACGTGCTCCGAAGAAGGATGCTAATGGCTGAAGGGGATCAAAAACAGCGATTTCATTTTTATTTGTTTGTTTTTGTCGCCGAGCCGCAGAACACACTGGAGCGCGGAGGGGTTTTGGTGCGAGCGCTGGGAGCCGGGAGAGCCCGTGGGAGGAGGAAATGACGCACTCTAAATGTAGATTAGAACATATGTGCAAAGATAAAAGTGCGGCGCAGCGACGAAACAGTGCTTCTGGTACCACATAATTGGCCAAGTTGGGCACGCTGTATGCTAAAGTGCACTTTGTCACAGAGCTAATTACTTACACAAACATAATTTAGAGCCGAGACCCGAGTTACAGTCAGTGAAAAAAAACCACAAGGACCTCTGTGTTTTTATTTGATATAGAAAAAGATTTAACTTTACATTAAAAGCGGCTCCCCCCCCCCCCCGGCTGGACGCCTTTATCGGTCGAACCCGGGGCCAATATTGGTCCAGCTCCACGTGCTTTAAGGCCGCTTTGGTCCAGACCTAACGGGACGGCTCGCAGACCAGATTAAAATTATCTCTGACACCTCGGTGAAACCTTTTCCTACACGAGTTCATTCTCTGCTCCCCTCAAAGTGAAAACCCGAAGCCCAATTCCGTGGCCTTATCTTTGCTAGCACATACTTCAAATGCACCAGATGGTGCAAGGAAATATCAGCACACCTGTGGCCACAAGGTGGCGTTAGGGTTGGGGTTAATAATTGAGTGGGTGTGTCTCTGAAGGGCCGAGGTCAATGGAAGCGGGGGAATGATGGCACATCAGGTAACACGGCTGTTTGAATCAAACTTGCACAGACCTCACTCACCCCTTCCTTCACCCGAGTGGCCAGGACAGCGGCCACCCAACTCTGCGCTAGGATTTCTGCCCTCCGAAGGTGCACCTTTGTTTTCATACAAGCTACAGCGACGACTAGGGGGGGTGTTTGTCAAGATGGTCCCCAGTGTGTTGTGTTGTGATCCAAGAAGTCCTGCAGTGTCGGATCTTCTACGCACAGAAATCTGAAGGTCCTGCTGTCAGACCCTCTATTCTTTGAGTAAATTATTGATCCAAAAGTCTATTTAGCGCTGCAAGGAAACCGTTTATTTAGCATCTGTTTGCAGTCTCCTGCTAAAGCCTTGGGTTTTAGCAGAAGTTTCAGTCGCTTAAACTCTGTGTTTTGGCAAATACTTTTTAAAAGGCAGAGCAAGAGAACAAAGTGGAGGTTGGTCTAATTTGTGGGGAGGGATAAATAATATAGGTCCTTTAAAAATTAAAGACTTCAGAATGTGCAGCATATTGAAAGTAAATATGTTTTTTTAATAGAACCAAAAAACGCCATTCAAGTCATAATCTGCACTTTATTTTACAGCTCAAAGCAAAAACAGTTTTATCATCTCAACGAATGCAATTAATATGCAAATCTTCATTTTTTAACTGCATTGAAACTTCGACAGGAAATGGTTGAAATCTGCAGCGCCGGGATCTAAGCGCCGCTCACACACTGGTCGCAGCACACACAGCCTGTGGATCACAGGCGTCAGGTCGTTCAGTCTGCTCCAACAGTGAATCTGCCCCGACCATCAAATTTCATCAAATTTAAAGCTGGGCGGCATGAAAAGAGACTGATTACAAAAAGGCTCCGCTGATTGAACTCCGCTGACCTTCTTCCTCCGGTGGGAAAAAAAAAAAAGAGAACCCCCCCCCCCCCTTCCCCCGGCGAACTGATGTCACACGATTCCCTTCTCCTCCGTCGGGAGCGCCGAGGGCTCCAGTCCGCACTGTTTCATCTGGACGGCCACGTCGAACAGGTAGTCGTAGCACTCGCACCTGGACAGGGAGCCAACGCGGTGAGCGTCGGAAGGAGGAAACAAACGAGGGACAAGGTGACGATGGGGGGATGGACGCTCACATGGTCTTGGCTTTCTCCCACGACTCGCCCCACACGTAGACGCCATGGCGGCGGACCAGCACCGCACAGGATTCTGGGTATTCCTCCATCGCCCGAGCCATCCGATCTTTTAAGTCCTTCTCCTCGGGCGTGTTTTCAATAATGGGCACCACCAGCATGTCATCGTACCTGAGTCAAAGTTTTAAAAAAGGGGTAGGATGTGGGGGGGAGGGGTAGATAGAATAATATGATACAATAACACAGCTTTGTCCGTTGACCTCGCAGTTTCGTGTCTTTGCTTTAACAGCTCGCTCAGAGGTCAACTCCAATCATCTCCGTCATCCGTCTTGCCAAGTTTGCTCGCCGCAAAAATCTCAGTCGTAAAATCTAATGGATTCCATCACCGGCGAGCTGCGGCTTCACCGTGATGGAACGGAGGACGGGACCTCAGCCGGGCCGCCTCCAAAGCCTCCAGGAGAGGCGGAGAGCGCGGCCGTGAGCCTCTGAGCTGCTAGCGAGATTCGCCGGCGTTGCAGCAGCAGCAGCGCCGCTTCTTATCCGACCGGGACGCCTCGTCCACGTCAGGAGAAGAAAGAAGTGACGCTGGAAACTTTTCTCGGTGGGGGGAAAAAAAAAATGCTTCCGATCGACTTCTGACAGCCTTTGGTTTTAGTTTAGCGGCGGCTCGGTGAAGGTGCAGAAAAGTGCAGCCCTTTCACCGTTCATTCAGAGTTAAGACCTCATCGCAGCAGGAGGCAGACTTGTTAGCAAACATTCAGTGGTCGGCGGGGAGAAGACTGTTGCTGAAATCACGGCCACACTGCCGTCTTTTTCACGCGGCCATATTACTTTTGACCTCGCCGCTTCGAAAATGACTTTTGTGAAACCTCGATTTCCTATAAACGCTAATGTGGAAACATTCCGGCGGCGTGATGGATGAGCCTCAATCCATCTTTCTCTCTGCTCGAGGCCGAGACACATTCTTGGGTTTTAACTACCGCTTTGCCTTGAGCGAAAGGGAAAAAAGCCGCGGCCGTGGCTCCCAGGCAGATGCTGTCCGAGACACGGCTGCTGCTGATGTGTTGGTACCTGCAGATATTACTGTGCTGCAGGTCCTCCCATTTTCAGTTTAAGCATTGCTCTGACGTAAGTAAGGAACCTGGAGACTGAAAAGGGGACAGTGCCTCACCTCTTTATTTATCTAAGACGTTGCTGAGCTAATTTAAAACAGACAGACAGACAGACAGAAAGTCAGGCAGGCAGGCAAATAGACAGAAGAGACAGACAGGCAGATAGACAGACAGGCAAGCAGACAGACAGACAGACAGGCAGACAGACAGACAGGCAGATAGACAGACGCAGGCAGACACGCAGATAGACAGGCAGGCGGGCACAGACAGACAGACAGGCAGACACGCAGATAGACAGGCAGGCAGATAGACAGACAGACAGGCAGATAGACAGACACGCAGATAGACAGGCAGGCAGATAGACAGGCAGGCAGGCAGATAGACAGACAGGCAAGCAGACAGACAGACAGGCAGGCAGATAGACAGACAGGCAAGCAGACAGACAGACAGGCAGGCAGATAGACAGACAGACAGATGCAGACAGACAGACAGGCAGATAGACAGACGCAGGCAGACACGCAGATAGACAGGCAGGCAGATAGACAGACAGACAGGCAGATAGACAGACACGCAGATAGACAGGCAGGCAGATAGACAGACAGACAGACGCAGACAGACAGGCAGGCAGATAGACAGACAGGCAGATAGACAGGCAGGCAGGCAGATAGACAGACAGACACGCAGCTAGACAGGCAGGCGGGCACAGACAGACAGACAGACAGACAGAGCCTTCAAAATGAACGCCGAGAGCGTTGTTATTCGTACGTGCGTCGAATTTGGGGCGACAGTTCCGATAAACGCTAGATAAGGAGAAACACTTTCGTTTCTCGCCAACGCAAAACAAACAGTTTGGGGAGGAGCTCCGCCTCCACCTTACCTGCCTAAACAGTTCACCTGCCCTCTAGCTCTTCACTTGTTTGTTTTTGCTCCCCCCCCCCCCCGCCGAAAGGAGCCACGATCTCTGCGACAATTTACAAAGACCTGAGAAAAACGTCTGCGCTTAGAAGATGCCTGACGCTTGATCACATACCGATAGTTGGTGCCTGAGGTGCCTCTGCGAATCCCCTTGATCATCTCCTGGTGTGTTATCCTGAACTCTTTGCCAGGAAACAGCAGAGTTACCATGACAGCAGCCTTGGAGTGGGTGTGTATGACTGCCTCAGCCCCTGCATTTCAGAAAAAAATGTGTGTTTCCACGTCACTCTGTGGGTGTGTGTGTGTGTCAAGGCTCTAGATTTAGAGTGGTATTTTCTTTATGGTGGATATATATATATATATGTACACATACATATTGTTTTTTGTTTCCGCTCTCTATATAGACACATAATCACACTGGTGTGTGGCGGTTCAAAACAATGTGGACCTTTGATTTCAAAATGCCTCCGGTCAACGTCACCCAAGTTGCGCAACGTTATTTACCCAACAGGAATTCAGGCACCATCCCATGATAAGCCCCCTTTCCTTCCCACTTGGCCCTGCTCCTCCGTCCCTGAATTCACGTTCAGTTGAAGGCAGTTCAGACTCTTGTGCAGATAAAGGGCATGCTTGACCTGCCAAACTGGCCTCCATACAGACTTTCTAAATTTCCAACAGTGTGATGCGAGAGATTTCCTCGAATGTCTCGCAAATCTATGCCGATTGATGGCAGCCAAAACATTTCATTCGACATCGTTCCTTAGAACAGTCGTTTTCAAAGTGGGGGCTGCCGGGAGATGCTGTACATTGACTGCCAATGGCTCTTTGTTTGGTGGATTGCATGATTGAAATTTGAAGAAACAAAACATATTGGCAATTTCACAATAGATTCATCGAACAAACAGGGGCCTCAGTAGCGCTGTGGAGGAACCACACACAGCCACAACAGCCTGGCATCCCCCCCCTCATGCTGGCCACACACTGCAAGTGGGATGGCATCCCATTCTTCAACCAGCATTTGTCGCAAGTCAGCCAACTACTGAGTGACCACTGTGGCACAACCCATTTGGACAGGTGCTGCCAATCAGGCGCCTGATTGGCAGCACCGGGTGGAACCAGAAGCCCCCCCAAAAAAAGGGTCAATAGCAACAGCTGATGAGCTTTATTTAGATTTATCTCATTTTTCATGGGCGCTACCCTGATACTGGGCCCTGCTGCTCACCACAAATGCCTGTTCCTTACAAGTGTGGCACCATTTAAAAGGGGAATAAACAGGCTTTCCAATGATATAGGATTTATTTCCAGGAAGCATTGTTACAACAAAGGAATAATCTAGAAAAACGCAAATTTCCTTGCTTTTTGTGTTATGTCCATGTATATCACACGATTAATGCAACAGTATCATTAATAAAGCCTCACCTCTCAATGTGTAGGCGTTCATGAAGAGCGGCGTGCACTGACTCTTCTTCAGCCTCTTCCAGGCGGGCGGACAGCTGATGTCCTTCTCCTCCATGTCACACACAAACAGGTCCTCCGGCTGTGCGACACGGGGGGCAATGGAAAGATCTGCTTTACGGTTTGAGCACCTGTCATTCAAGACCAAACCGGGTCGGGCCGGCATCCCAACGTTATGCTCACCTGTATTCTCTCTTTCTGAACACCTGATGGCGCAATGTAGATGTGCTCCCTGGACAGAGGCAAGAGAGTCGAGGGCGTTAATGCAAAGGAGATGGATGAAATAGTGTGTGTGTGTGTCAGGCCATAGTAGAGATCAAGGCCTCGCATGCTGCAGCTGACCTATTTGTCTATAATTCCGGGTGTTACCGCATTACGTGGCGTGTCAAAGCTTTAAGGTGTGCAGTGCAACAAAGTCTGCAGTAAATAAAATGCATGCAGCCTTTTTTTTTTTTCCCGTTAGCCTCCTCTATTGAGTGCTGTGTTCTGCAATGTTACTGCGAACTTTGAACTGTTGCAGTGTTTTAAAACTCTTTTGTGCGCAGTATTTATTCCTTCTTCTTTCAAACTCTGCTGTCCTGCACTTTCTTTAGTCACCGCGGTGCAGTTGTGCAATAGCAATGTTTATCGTTGCTTGATTTGTTTAAGTGGTTTTGAATAATCACTCTGATTGCGTGCCGTTTAAACTTTGACCGGGAAAGAGATCAGCTGTTTTCTCAACGGCCACTCAAAGCCTTTTCCAATGGTCGGTTGGGTCCGATTAAAAGCTTGTGACAACAGTTTTTGCTTTTAACGAGAATCAATTAATCACTTCATTTTATTTTGGTAAAATTGCTCAGATTTGAGATTCTTTTTTTTCTGTTGTGTTGGAAAACGCAATTGGCTTCAGTGCGAACAACAGACGCGGGAGACGGAGGAGTCACTTATGGATTTTCTGAGGTGCAAGATTTGGCGATACCGCCTCAGGTTGTGACTCATCTCTGACTCAAACCACCGATACCAGGAGAAGAGAACAAGCTTGGAAACGTGCGCCACGAGAAAATATGAAATATACTAAAACTAAACTACAAAAACTACACTCAGAGAAAATAGCCTCTTTTTTTTTCCTTCCAGGAAAAAAAGACGTTCTGTTGAGATTAATTTAATAAATCACATTCTTTTGTCTGACTTATTGAATTAAAAAATGCCTTTATTAATTATTAATTATTTGTGGGTTAACGATCTGCTATTGGATTTATCAGATCCTAAAGACGACGGGGACAAAGACTTCCAGCTAGTTTCTTTTTTTCCCACATTCATGGCAGCCGTGCTTGGCACAGCCTAGCAGTAAACACCGAGAACTGCGCTTTTTCCAATTCAAATCTGAACAAGATGAAAAGAAACTCTTCCATAAATCAGTCTGCCATTGCAATTTGTTTCCCAATCTAAATTAAATCTGGCACGCAACGAGCTCATTCCGAATTCCTCATTTCATTTCATTTTCGGTTTCATCACCATCAATAAATGTGCTGCTCTCTGTTCCAAAAAAAACAGATTTTCCAGTGGTGGGATCACTTCAAAGATGTTTGTAAAAACCTGCCGGGGCCTCAGTTCAGATTCTGCTCTATTAGCTGAACAACTGTTGGCTTCATCAGAGTTTTGCAGGATGGGGCGTCCGGTCAAATTAGGAACTGACCCGACACCAGTGTCCTCGCAGCACCTCTACATTTCACACATGATGAGTAGAAAATTAAAAACATGCTAGGGTTCTCATGAACTTCTGGGACAGTCTCTGGTAGTTTAAATTACTCTGCAGACAACTTGCACGGGCGTACAAACCCTCGTTTGAGGCTGATCCCTCCGCCTGTCCCCGTGACCCATCCCAGCTGGTAGAAGAGCCTGCACAACTCGGGGATGAGTGAGCAGGGATGCTCCTTGTCCTGCAACAGTGCACATGGGTAAGTAAGACGATCACTAAGAATCAGACGGACTCATCTCCCCACTGTCACAGACTGTTGGGACACTGGTTGCACTCGGACCATCGGTGAGCCAAGAACGGCTACGGCCGCTGCTTTCAAATATAATGGAGGGCTTCACCCCCCCCGACCCAGTGTAACACTGCCTGGTTACTCATCCAGTGCGACCTGTTGAAAAGGCCGGCGACTGGAGGTTGGCAAGAGGGTCTTTTCACAGCTGGATTACCAGCTTGCTTTTGATCGTTTGCGTGAATATGTGAGATTACAACACCTGCAATCAGATATAAACAGTTGTAATAAAAAGATTACTATATATTATATATATATTTACTACATTTATTAGCTTCCACACATCTTTCTTTCCCATTGATTTTCAATGGCATTAATATCAATCTATTACATGGTACTCGCCTGTTGCGCTACATGGCTTGGGTCTCCATCTTGGCAGTCATTGCCAGTTCCACACAAGGCTGACATCTGCTGTTGAACAAAACAACAACAACCAACAAACAACACAACAAAACAGAAATGTGTGAAGGGTTCATTCACATTTGTTTGGTTTCTGATTTGATTCAAGGATGAAATTGTTGCAATGTTTTTAATACATCCTCAATGGCATGCACTTCAGAGATTGGTCAGAATTTTACAGGAAATCTTCTGGTGAACACATGCCGGTGAGCAAAAAGAAATTATGACTAATTTCATGAAAGGGATTCATTTTCATCTTGAGACCAGCTCGGTGATTTTAAGGAGCAGCGTTGTTTTCTCTTATTTTGATGAAGCACGCTGATGAAAGTGTACGCTGGTTGAATATGTTATGAAAGAATAACTGAGAGCAAATTGTTTTCACTTGACTCTTGACTCTCCTTTTAAGTAAGAAGCTCCCGCTCACTCAAAAAAGAGGGCAGAAGGGCTGCAAAAACTCCTCAAGTGCACATTTCACAGAAACAGTCTCCTCCTCCTCCGCCTGCTGCTGGGAGTTCATTATGTTTAAAAGCATCATGCTTGAAGCTCAGAAAAAGAAACTGTTGCAAATCAACATTAAATAAGAAAAATAATAATAACAAAAAGTCACAAACCTTCAATGTCAAAACACGCAGGTGTCATTGGCTATATATTCTTGGCACGTACATACACTTGGCAAAGTGCAAAAGTCTATTAATCATTTTTGCGAATAGTGTTCGTCTGGCTGATGCAATGCGATCAACAACAATATAATGTCTTTGCTACCCTCTTTTATCACTATAGTAGCATTTTACGAAGACTGTAACGTTAAGGGCGTACAGACAAGAGAAAAGTTCAATGCATGCATTTAATTTTAAATTCAGGACACATGACCATGTCTGATGTGTAACAAACGACAAGGAGTTTCGAATCAACATTAGCATTGCCTTCTTCATGTACCGAGTCAAGTCATTAAACACGTTGAACGATGAGCGGGGAAAGGAGCATTGAGGACTGTCAAAACAAAACACCGGAGACAGCGGGGGATACCAGACAGAAGTAAATAGCACAACTCGATAACACGCATTTTCAAGTAGTCTGCAGAGGTCTGGCTTAAAGTGAATATTTGTTAAGACTACAAACTATTCGCTCCCCCCAAATGTTGCGATAACTCTTGTTATCGAAGCCAAAGTACTGTCGTCTTGTCAGCCTCGCAGCTCGATCGCATGCGCGGTGTGCTTTCACTTCATTTCCGTCCCAGCACCTCCGCTAGCAGAGGCTAAAATGCTGCGGGAGAAATTGTTTCCGGGCAAAACAAAACAAAACAAAACAAAAAAACGTAACGCTGTCTGTGCGAGCCGTACTCACGAGACAAAAGAACATTTAGCACGCATTTAATAAATTCTTACCGGATATGGGTTGCGAAATACGTCCGATAAGCCTGCAGCGTGGGTGTATTTTAGGGACAGGAAACCGGTTTGGGACAACGGCAGCGTGGCTACTCGGGGCACTGCAGCGAAAACCCCATACGGCCCCAAAATATTTTTCCCCATAAACCAAAAAACCCATAAAACTGACTGCGACCTGAAACGCGGATCATAATAAATGTTTCTCTTGAAGATTTTATCAAGTCATGGTCTTTTAATCTTTCCAAAAAATAAAAAGACCAGAAAGGAGTTTATTCCCAACGTGACGTCACGGCGTCGTGCGTGCTGTGTCTCGGCTCGCTCTGATTGGCTGATACGTCCACATGTATAAGGTGTGTTACAGAGGCATGATGACAAGCGACAACGCGCATGCTCTATGGGACTCATAATACGGGAGCCCAAAACTTTTTCAACGTATGCGCTCCAAGCGGAGATCCAATATACAATTACTTTCAATGCAGTTGTGTGTGTCAATTTGCTCTAAAGACTGCCAGGGAAGCTCAGCGTGATGTAATGAAAATGTCAGAAAAATAAATGGTCAAAAATGTGCAGTTGTGTTTAAAATTCACTGTCTAAAAATGGATAAGAATGTGTTTAACTCCGAGACGGGTTCACTCAGAATCAGAAACTTATCTCAGGTAAGATTTTCTTCTCGTGTTCCCGTAGCGTCTCTGTGTTTTAAAGCCAATTGATCAATGGACTTCAAAGGAGCAGCGTATGATCGCAGTTTTTTTTTCTTTTCTATTTTTTCCACTGCAGTGAAACTAGACGGCCATTGGGTAAATGCTGCGTTTTGTAACGCCTCCGAACGCTCAGTTTCTCTGGGATTCAATAGGGGGAAGGCGTGAACCTGGATTTTTGATTGAAAGTTCGCTGGGAGAAAAAAAAAAGAATCAATCCGTTTCGACTGCCGTCCCTCCCTGGATTTAGTGAAGAACGACGATCCCTTTAATCCTGTTTGCTTTTAGATATCGATGAATGCACTGTAAATGAAACACTCCAAACTCTTGTGTCAGTGGTAACACTTTTTTTTCTTTCTTTTTTTTTTTTTTTTTAATTATTAAAAAAAATAATAATTAATTAATTAATTAATTAACTTATTGCGAAATTAATTAATTTATTGCGAATATCAATAAGTTCATTCATTCGAATTTGTTCATTCATACTATAGACGAGATCAGCAACAGGACAAGGCAGCTAGCAAACTGCACATAATGACAGATAATAAACCAAATAAATTGATAAATTGCATGTTGTTGGGGGTTCTCGGGGGAAAAAAAAACCAAACATTTCTCTCTAGCACTGTTTATATACTTGAATTGAAACGTTGTATTTGCCCAGCCTTCCTATTCCTATTCCTATTCTTTGATTTTGTTGAACGGACTATTCTTGGACAAGGCAGCTAGCAAACTGCACATAATGACAGATGATAGACCAAATAAGGACAAATAGATGGACAAATTGCATGTTGTGGGAAGTGTGTGTGTGTGGGGGGGGGGTTCTCGGAAAAAACAAACATTTCTCTCTAGCACTGTTTATATACTTGAATTGAAACATATTTGCTCAGCCTTCCTAGTCCTATTCCTATTGTTGTGTTTTGTTGAACGGACTATTCTTGCGTGACCTTTTTTCGTATTAAGAATTTGGTAGGTCTGTCGAAACAAGTCTTTTGGTTCTTTACCTGGGATTTTCTGATGGTTGCTTCATGAGAATGCTCCTACACAGTGCTTTGTTTCCTGTTGAACACATGCCAAAATCCTTTTGTAATTGGGAAAGACTGGCTTGTCTGTGGAGGTTCTTTATTGCCCAACAGAAACACATCATCAGAGTGAAAGTTATGTTGTCATTTAACTCTCTCACAGCAGGACTCGTTTCAATAGAGGCTTATAGATAAGCCAAAGCGCAAGCCAGCTCAAAATTCTAAGATTAATCAACAGAATTAGTATTATTATCATTATTATTATTATTATTATTATCAATATTATTGTTATTATTATTATTATTCACAATTCATGATTGCAGTACCTGTCTCACCCTCAAACAACAGATATCATTTAATGCCCTACTTACCTAGAGACAAAGTTCAGATTCTTTCCAGTAACAGTTATTAACCTCTCTGGGTGTGTGTGGAGAACAAGACTAGACAAGCGTCGACTCACGCATGCTGACTAAGTCATGACGACTGTCGCAAAGGTTATGATAGGACTGGATCGCCTGAGGCCGACCGTGACGCATTCGTTTTCGTCAAACGGCGCGACAGACATACAGTCGACGTTGCCGCGTCCATACGCTGCAGGCCATTGTGATTCAGTCAGGGATTGTATGAAAATTGTGTTGAAGAATTTTGAATACAGACTAAATCCCTTACTGTTCTACATATATATTGTGGGGCTATAAGTAAATTTAACTTCTTTACAATTTATGTATTCCCAAATATATATAGATTCTGTACTGTTAGTACTTTGGTCCACTAAATCTAAACCTCTCAGTCATACTGTGAATTTGTTCCATGTTTCTGTACAATTTGGAATTCATTTATCCTATCACGTGTAAAGGCTGGCTGACCTAAATTCCGTAAATGTTTGCCTAGCAGAACTTAATTGGTCAAACTGGGAAATTCATCAGTCAAATAATTCAACTGACATTGTTGTCGTTGTTGTCGTATTATATGACTAGGAACGAACATTACTTTTATTGTATTTGTAGATTTAGCATATGGGTCTCACATGTTTTCCAAAGCTGCTTCATAATAAGATTTAGCAGCATTATAACAAATTATTTTCATCTTTTTATATCATATCATATTGCACTGTGATTGATTGTTTACATTATTCTATAGAATTCTAACTGTTGCCACTGTTTTTGTTTCGCCCTCCAACTCCATGTTAGGAAATCAGGAAACACATGAACTTCCTGGACAACTTTTTTTTCCCCGTCAGAGGAGGGGAAAACGTGAGAAAGTGTGCGATGTGAGAGGTGTGTTCGCAGGTGTGCCAGCCTCTTATGTGCGTTTGAGTGTTGCCACTCATTGTTGTCAGGATGTCACACCTACCTGCTTCCACTGCATATAAGAGGCACCAACGTGATTCATCCGCCTCAAATTGTCAGCTTCCTTGTTCCAAATATTTTCCGACTCGCCAACTGCTCAGTTCAGTCACAAAATGGACTCATCACAGGTGTGTGGCAGGAAGGTCAGAACCCTACTTTTTGGGGTGATACTTGGAATTTTTGCCGTTGCCCATTCAGGATTTTCGAATGGTAAGTTTAATTTCTTTCATCTGTTTCTTCTTTTTTTTTTCCCAAGACAATCTCTCATAAGCTAAGTGTGATGTTACATTTTCCGATTAAGTAAGCAGTCAGATACAACAGTTAATACTTTTAAATGTTTATCGTTAATTGTAAATATTTACTGGGATAGCTTGATTTCTTCAAACTTTTCATAAACATTTCTAAATTTGAGGCAATTCTTATGGCCATCATTGGTCATTGTATCTACATATCTACTCTCCTATTAAATTTACTATTGCATTTTAATAATTAGCATTGTGCCCCTATAGTTGGCCCTCCCACCGCTGCCACCCATGCGCTACGTGTTTCTGGCTCACTTGTTTCTAGAGGAATACCAGAGTTGTATTTCATTGCCGGTGCATAGATTTCATAGTCAGTGCCAAAAAACGCACACAGAGATCATTGTAAAACGTCCCAAGAGCTGCATTAATGCCTATTACTGGTGTAAGATGAAACTGAAAGATCAGCAAGGAGCTGTAACACAAGTTTTGGCAACCTGCAGATATGTTGGAAACAGCCAAAGCTGAACATGACCGGGCAGAATTGGAGAAGAATAGTGTGTAATCCAAGTCATTGGCATTCCAATGCCCTTCTCATGAACTTCTTTGTGGAAAAAAAGAAAACGTAATTTCTTTAGATCTACGAAATTCAAAAATATATTAGGGAATATTGAGTAAGTTCATCATGCTGAAACTCTACACGACACAAACAGCCGAATACAATAACGCAATCATCCTAGTTGGGATTTTAAGGAGTGTGCAGTAAAGCCAAACCTTCACAGGGACCTTTCCTGTGCGCCTGAACGCCTGAAGCACTTCCCGCTAAAAACTCAGCATTTTCTAGTCACACACGGACACTCTGGTGGCAGTCCTTGGCATATGCCTGGAGAACAGGAGCAATTGAACATAGAACAGCTTCTCTGATCTGTAACTAAGGCTACACTGTCAGTGGAGTAAATCCACACTTTGACCCAGGAAATGTTTTACGTTCACTACTTGAACAGCCTCCTCCGTCTCCTTGCAACTGATCACAGTAATGAGCCAAATAATACCGCACTCACTTATTTCCTTTGCAAAGTAACAAGGTCACCACGATCACTCAGTGATATGACTAACAGCGATAATTTCCGAGTGAGTCTTTTGTCATATATCCCCTTGCGTCGAAACTGTTCAGAATCTACGGCCTCCTTCCAAGGAAAACTGAAACATTTCATGGTTTACTTACTTGAGGTGGGTGTGTCAGGAGTGCTCGAAGCTATTTTTCAAACTGCTGCTTTGATGATGAGCCATTCTTTGTCCCACCACTAATGGATGATTAGTCACCCCGGTTAATCATTACAGTTTCTCACCACACCTAATCACAGAAGACCACTGCGCAAGTTTGTACAAGAATTTGACACAAAGCACATCAACTCAGCGTTGTGATTTCTAAGAAAATGAGGAAACAAACAAACACTTGTGGTGACCTGTGGATTTTTCCACCTGTCTTTGTCCTAGTTGTGTCACAGGATGAGGTTTACCGAGAGGCCGTGACAGAGGGCTATCTCATCGATGGCTTTTTTCTCAGTCCTCGCTCCACTGCATTACCCAAAAGACCCGAAAGCGCTGAAGCGTCCCAGCAGCCGTCGTCTCAGTCCAAAGACAGTGACGTCTTTGACGAAAGGTTGGACGCCTTTCACAACCTATCTACAACCGAGGGTGTTGAACTCCATCAGAGCTCCCAGCAGCCATCCACTGAGTCCAAAGACAATTTTGAGGGAAGTGGAGACCCCATTCAGTGGTTTATCACACGTCTTCCTGACCACGGAGGAGAACGCAATGCATCCACAACTGAGAGTGCTGAGGTCCTTCAGAGCACCCAGAAGCCAACCACTGAGTCCACGGACTATCCTGAGGGAAGCGGAGACCCCGTTGGCGAGTTCTTGTCGCTGCATACTACAACCCAGAGTGGGTTGCATACTCAGAACTCCCAGAAGCCCTACTCAGAAACCACAGAGAGCGGCACGTTTGAAGGAAGTGGGGACACCCCAACCCAGGTCTTTCTCCCAAATGGGGAACACCTCACAACCACGCAGAGCTTGACCGCTGTTTTCATGCCTGTTGACTTTGAGGGCTCAGCCTCTGGTGAAATGAGTCCGAGCCCGTTCACCACCACGCAAACTGGTAGTGTGTCCTCAACCTCCATGCCTCCTCAGGTCATTGTCGTGGAACCTCGACTCATAAATACATCAGTCAACATCAGACAATCCTCAGAGACCCAGAACCCACAGACAGATGAAGGTGAATATACAATTACATACTCACAAGTTGTTTTATAGCTATTTTTTTATTGTTTATATCATGTGTTGTCATTTTCTTTTCTTAGTTCACGAATCGCAGCAGAGTGGAAATGACAGAACTCCAGGTAAATCCCTTGATCGATATAACATTGGTGATATTCTTGCACGATCCAGGCACTGCTCAAGTTGATCTTACTAATCCCTACTTTCTGCAGGTTGGATCATCATTGTCGCCTTCATTGTTGGTGTCGCAGCCCTGGTTATGCTCTGCGTTGCCATCGCTACTCGAGACAAGTGAGGTTTTAGAATCAAAAACACCATCATGTGCACTAGATTCATTGTTGCCGTAGAGAATAAACCCTCAACCTATCTTTCTCCACAGATGGAACGGACCAAGACAAGCATCCCAGCTGGAGAACAAAACCAACTCCTCAAACCAGCAGAGGGAGCTAGAGATGGAGACTTTTCTGCAAAAAGACCATCCCAGAGAGAACGGTGAAGCAGAGGAGTACACGGTCATTCAGCTTGATGATCTTCAAGACAAATATTCATCGGACTGAGGCTTCAAAACAGAACCACTGGGCCAGTAGTCTTCGTGGACTCTCCAACTCCTTTGGACCCAGTTTGAACTCAAAGATGCAACTGTTGTTACACTTTTCAGTTCTTACCTTCTTGTTGACTGTGGTCGGTGCACAAATGTCTTTTGTTTTTTGTTTTTTTCCCAAACAGGGCTTTAAAGTCTGTATAGTGTTTTACTAAGTTTTTATTTACTTCCTTGACAATGTAAATTATGTTTGTATGTTTTATTGTTGTACAATGTACTTGTAAGCAGACACCCAGCACTGACCTGTCTTGTGAAAATGTATTTTTGTAAAAACCCATACATTTCTGTGTAATATTTTTTTTATTATTAAATACTCTACACTTTATTTGAAAATTGTAACTTACATTAAGGCATTCTACTTCCACCACATACATTGTGGAAACTCTGTGCAGAGCGGCACTCAGCCTACTGAATCATTGGCTTCTCTAAACGCAGCCCCTCAGCTGCTCCACAACCTCGTGTCAGAGCTGTAGCTCCTCCATCCGACCCAAACATTAACCTACAATAAACCAAACAGCAACTTCACAATTAAACATTTATTTATTTATTTTTTTAAGTTTCATATTTACAACCAAGTATTAAAACATTTACACACACTCCGTCCGTTTGCCTGATTAGTATTTTTTATTTTATTTTTTATTTTTTGCAAAGTAATTAAGATCCTGCTTTCCTGCAGCAATATCCAAAAAGAAGTTACCTTGCATCGAATGTCAGTTCACAGGGGAAATAGTTGAAAAGATTCTTGAACTGATGTATACATAGCAAAAACAAAAGGGAAGAATGATAGAAAATATACATTTTAGAATCTAAAAATGGTAGTCTTACTTTCATAGAAAACACTGTCTATGCTAGATCTGTTCACTAAGGACATATTTTATGTATTCAAGGCTCAAAACCGAATACAACAAAATAAAAAAGGGGATATAATTAAAGATTGTTGTTTTCCCTTGCACATAAATGTAGTGATTGTGACTGAGATCATTCCCTCAACTGTTGGTCCATCCAACAGGTGAGGGCTGATTCTTCAGCTGTTCAGCAAAGTCTGGGCCAAACACTTTTTGCTGAGGACAACATGTAGAAATACTGTAGCTGCCAATGTTCCATACACGTAAAGCATTCCTGAAAGTACTAACATGATGGTTTTATGGGCAGTAGTGTCAATAAAATGCATAGAATTGAATTTATGACTCATCGCTCAATGATTACCCAAGAACAGTGAATTGGTGTAGTCTCATCCGAGGGCTCAGAGGTCTCCATCACTGAAGAAGCTTTTTGAATGTGAGACAAAATGTCTTCAGCCACCAAGAACCAGTCCAGTAGCCTTTCACTCGGCTCTCCAAGACTAAGATGACCTGGATGAGTGAGAGTCTAATTTCCGTGCCATTTTGCAATGTAACCTCTAAAGGCAGTACTTTGGATTAGACGATGGCCCACTGGAGTGCACCTGGCAAATGGGGTTTCTGAGTAGATACAGTTTAGCATCATTTGACATAAAAAAAAAGAAAATGAAAATGAAAAACTTGAGTGTCGAAGATCAGCGGTGCTGCACACCAGCGTAATAACACTGGTTTAACAAGTGGAACATGTAGGGCCTTCCTCTCACACAAACAATTGGAGCTCAGTTATTTCTTTTACAAGCAAAAAAAAAAAAAAAAAGGTTGAATGCATTTTTCCACAAAAATAAATACCCCTAAGTTCACAACCTACAGGGACGACTATTGGCCTGAAGGGAAACTTCAATGAGTGATTACACAGTACAATCTTCATAGAAATCTTTAGCATAGGAAAAGCAATTCTGATAGATAACATACATAAAACTCTATACATTTGTTTTATACACCTTAGCTATATATGTTATGTACACAAAGTGCAAGGAGGCACTTTAAACATTATTATATAAGCTGTTGAGCTTATATGAGAACACAATCAACCATCAACCGTCTCCACCTTGGTTTGAACAGTCTCTACACAGAGATAATTGAGAAAAAACAAACAAACAAACAAACAAACAAACAAACAAACAAATAAATAAAACCTCACATCCAGCCAGCATCCACTGATCCTGTTGCTACGGCTCCACATCAGAACGAGGGCTGGGAGCAGAATTAAGCCCCTTCTAAACAAAGGTGGCCATAGCCAATTAACTCTGCATGTAATCACAGGAGAGCTCGGCTGCTTGCTCAAAGCCGATTGGTGGAGAAACTTTACGCCCTCCATGAAAAAAAAAAAAAAAAACTTCTTTGACTGAAGTGGACAGTTGTAGCAACTTTTCGTATCCAGAGACGCGTGAGTCATCGCGCGGACTGCCTGCACTACGCAGCTGACGTCGTCAAGGCAAGGTTGTCATATAGCATATAGAAATCAGAAAACAGTGTGAAATAAAACAGCAATGCACTGGCCTGTGTGAAAGTTTGAGAGACACCAACCCAACGACCGCCCTCCGAAATCTCAAACCTTTCTCTCTTTTGTTTAACATCCTCTCTGGGTTCCAGGGACACAGGCGTCTTTTTTTTTTTTTTTTTGGACTACGAACAAACAACAACAACAACAAAAAGTCAGTGCCTCATTCTTGAAGAACATACATACAAAAAGATAAACAATATATTAATCAGATGAAAGACGCCCCTCACTCTCACTCTATATCCTGCCTCACGACCGTCTACGACACGCCCCGTATGTTCTCTCCGTTGCCACATTTAGAGGGCACATGTTTTCCTCGTACCATCCTAAATCCTAAGCTTTGCTTCTTAGGATTGACCATGTGTGCGACATCAGGCTGTAATCCCACAAGTCAGGCAAAGGTAACACTGTGTTTAACGATCTTGCGTTGACGTCACGTTGCCTGCACAGAGGGGCGGTTTCATTCAGTCCGTGTTGTCGCAAGTCGCTTTCAACCGCCGGGGTTGATTGACTTCAACACGGCATTTCCACGCAGAAAACCTATCGATAGCAGCTAGCATTCAGTAACACCCCCAGACCAAATCGAAACACCCCACACCACTGTGACGACTCCCTTCATTTAAGCCGAATTTGAGCCGCCATTATATTATCGCCCGCTTAATCCTCGGATCAAATTTAACTGGCAAGGCCGTAATCCGAGTGTCTGCTCTCTCTACCGCACCCTTTTAAACTACAAAGAAAATAAAAATGAGATGTTGCACAAGGTTGAAGAATTCTTTTGTTGACGGAACAAGAGGCTTGCAGCAGCACCAAGTAAGGCCCTGAGTGTTGTCAACCGGTGACTCATTCTTTCAGAGAAGGTGCCTGAAAACGCACCAGTTCGTTGTTGGGTTGTCTTTGCTGGAGTTTGTGCAAATGCAGGATCTAAAATAAAAGCAGGTTAACCATCCCCAGTGTCATCCATCGGCCACCTGGGTGGGAACCTTAAGGGCCGGCCAATAGTTCTGGCAGGGCAGCTGAACCCTGCTGACTGTCACATTTTGTTTATCTTCTTTACTCAAATTTTTTTGAACTCTTTTTTCTTTTGGTCCTACTGTGTACAGTTGTGTGTCGGCAGAGGGTAAAAGCAGTGGGAACTCAGGGTAAGGCGCAGCAGCATCTGGATCTGTGTTACTCGCATTTCCATGGTTCCTCCTCAACAAGGGAGAACTCTGCAGTCTTGCCATTTCTGCCCATCGACACCTGCAAGCAGTTATTGAGAACATCTAACTTTGGAGCCAAGGCACCAGCATTTTTCCAACCTGTCAGCAGCGGATTGGAGCAGAGAAGCCATTGTGTTTCGACCGAACATCTTTGGTCGGAGGTCTGAATGTGTGAATTTCCAACAATGGTGTGAACAAAGAACAGCTCATGTTGATACGCTAATACAATAATGTTTGACATCTCTGGGTGTTTTGACAAATGTGATTGGAAACAGGAGTACTTTGGGGTGTTGTCCTTATTTGGTCATGTATTTTATTGGCTTCTCTGCCCAACCGAGATGCAGTATTGAAACAAGGAAAAGAATGCAACTTTGCCTGGAGGTTGCATCATACAAACAGTGATCTGCCATTTACTCTACGAGGAGGAAACCAGTGAACCACAGTTTTGTTTCCTACAGTACTGATGGGAAAGGGTCTTATGATAAGGGTCAGATGGACATTTCATGACGGTTTGCGCCACTTTCGATGTGACATGTTAAAACAGCAGTCTTTCTGTGTACCACTAGGTAGAAAAATAGATCTGAATTTCCAAAAAAAAAAGAACTGAATCAGTAATTTGGTCAGGGCTGCCACAAATACATGTCCAATTAAGCAGACACAAGCCGGAAACGGTATGAAAACCCAGACATAGCACAACAAAAATACAAGTCAAGTTAAATTTTGTATACAACAAAGCAGTCTCAGAATTAAAACTGAAAAACAAACACTTTCATGTCCATTTTTTCACATTAATTTAACAGATTTTGCAGATGGTTTAAAAAAACAAGAAATGTAAAAAAATATTGCAGAGAGAACATGTGTTGACTTTGATAACTCTGGTATCACAAAAAACTGTGTTTTCCTTATAACAGTCAAATAAATAGAATGATCTGTCCCTTATTTTGATATATTACACAATCCGGAATGCATTTCCCTTGATGAAAACACGACATCCACTAGGAGTTAACAAACACAGGCAAAAAACACAGAAGCGAGGAGTGGGAGGGCCGTCTACATACACGTCTCTATGTCCGTTAATGTGAAATGTACCTTGCAGTCGTCTATCAAGATTGAGTTGTGGTGCGCGTACACGTTCTGGTTGGTGTTATTTTCAAAGAATGACTGATTCCGTGCCACCTCAAAGTCTTCCATGCGGGCCTGTTGGGAGTCGAAGCTGTTAAGCTCGTGCTTGGAGAGATGATAGACGATGCCCGCGCCATATGAGTCCCCGATCACGTTGACGGATGTGCGGAAACGGTCCCTACAAGTCCGAGAAGAAAAGTGACAGGAGAAGGCAAACAAGGTAGTAAAAAGTCTGAACAATATGACTTCTAGATAGATATACAGATAGATAGATAGATAGATAGATAGATAGATAGATAGATAGATAGATACACACAGGGTGAATGTATTGTATAACATCCTGTATGTTATATATAAGTCATGATATTTATGGCCTGAGATGCTGATGAGTCAGTGAGTAGGAGCAAAGCTCCTGTGTAGAATTCTGGAGAGGCCAGAGTCTTGTCACATTGAAAATATTTTCAATACTTTCTCCTACGTGACGACGCCCCGCTTGAAAATCCTGCACAATTTAGATGTCCAGTATAATGTCTTGTTTAATGTTTTGTTTTATTGTTTTTTTCACATTAACAGAACATCTTACTGTCTCAGTCTATATTTTAAAATGTGTGTGTGGTTGTGTGTCTATATACTGTACTGTACATTAAAAACATGCAAACATAACAATAGCATGCACATGACACTACACTTTGGTTCTATCACAGCGATCAAAGTGAAGAAATACTTAAATATATGTGTGTGTGTGTGTGTGTGTGTGTGTGTACACACACACACACTCAAATATGTATATAGTTCTAAAATTCGCTTTGATACAACCAAAGTGTCATGTTATGAATGTGTTATTATATTTACATGCTCTCAATGTACACTGTGTTGTGATGACTTACAGAAGCCAATCGACAGCGACCAGCAGGCTGATGTCTTGAGTGGGCAGTCCAACCGCTGTGAGAATCAGCAGCATGGTCACCAGTCCAGCACTGGGGATACTGGCAGCTCCAACACTGGCTAATGTGGCCGTCATACTGATGGAAAACCACAAGAGGTCAACAACGATTGTTTCAAATAATAGCCTTTTATTCACTTTAACCAACAAAAGAGAACTAATTTGCGGTTGAGAGTAAGAAACAGACAGAAGACGTACTGTAACTGAAGTCCGAACTAACTAATTGAGTTAAATTGATGTGTGTAATTGAATTGGCTGTCAAATCCACATTCTCACCTGACAGTGACAATCTGGCCCCAGTCGAGATCAATCCCATTCATCTGGGCGATAAAGATGGCGGCCACCGCCTCATAAAGCGCCGTGCCGTCCATGTTGATCGTGGCGCCCACCGGGAGCACGAAGCGAGTGACCCTCTTATCGATGCCCAGGTTCTCCTCCAAGCAGCGGAAGGTGACAGGCAGGGTACCGGCGCTGTAGTAAACGGAAAACGAGAAAAGAAAGTTAGGCTGGAATCTGGAAGGAAGTTAGGAAGGAATCTGCAGGAAATGATTCTGTTTGGAACTTTGGAAATAAATCAACTTGATGTCACGCAATGTATGTAAATCTGTTACATAAAACAGAATAAATATATATATATATTTTCATCTCTTCCAGGGAAGTTGCTTCAGATTCATTCAAATTTAAGGGCGAATTTCAAAGAGAATGCGTCTGTGACCCAGCAGTTGTTTTTTTTTGTTTGCCTGGTAATTGAAGCATGTTGCTGGTGGTTGGCGGAGCGGCGAGCAGGTCGCTACATGAGAGTCGAGGTCGTGTCTGCAGGGGGAACGATGCCTCCGTGCCATTAATAAAACATCTCATATCCCACATGAAGGCAGAGTGAGAGGCCGCCGTTGACAAGACTTCCACCGTGCTTTATAATGAAAGAAGAGGATGCGAGGCGGAGTTACAGGAACATGTCGACCACCTGAGAGGGAACCTGCCTCTGATGGGGTCGTGTTGCGCTCACCGGGGGTGGGACAGTCTGAACCTTGGAGTGTAAAACAACATCGGGGCGGAAGTCTAGCATACCTGGACGCTGTTCCCAGCGCTGTGACCCACGCTTGGAATATCCCCATGAAGAACTTGAACGGGTTTTCTTTGACGATCACAAAATATATGAGCGGGAGGAAGATACCACCGTGGATGAGGAGACCCACGATCACGGTTATCATGTACATGCCCAGCTGCCTGGCAACCACCTCCAGGTCAGCGATAGAGATGATCTTTCCACAGATGAGGCAAGCGATACCCAGAGGGGAGTACCTGCGGGCAGACAAGCACACGTCCACTGTAGAAGTTCTTCAGGAAGAGGGTAATGCAAATCCAGCGTCACGCGAGCCTCTATTGGGACGACACCTACCACATGATCGCACCAACCAGCTTCATGACGATCTCATTCAGCACATTGAAAAACTCCAACATCAGTTTGGCCCTCTCTCCCATTTTGCCCATGATGACTCCGAAAGCCACAAAGAATCCAATCAAGCCTGGAACACAGAATACAGCCGCTCTTTAAGTAACCTGTACTGGTGGAAATCATTTTTTAAAAAAAAAGCCTCATGGATAATTACTGTGACACAGTTTCCTCGTGGAAATGAGTCTTGGTCACAAGTGGATACACATTTTTAAAGTCACGCTTGTCTTGACGATATTGAAGACCTGCTGTTCAGCGCAAGCAATAGAACGAACTCGAGTGTGATATTGCATTTACAAAACAACGTGACAAACTTTACTTTGGCCTAGTCGACAGTAATGAAAAAATAAACTATGATTTGTTTTGCTCATTGACTCATTTATACTCCCCCACCAAAACAGACTGTTCTACAACTGGAAGAAAAAGTAATTAGAAAAACAACTGTTCAATCTGGTGCTGCTGCGAAAAACACAGCATCGTTCACTCATGTTTAACGAGACACCCTGTGGCCCAACTGCGCCGCTGTGGCGACAGCAGTTCGGTCCAAAAGGAACACGGCGAACACTCAACAGGCCTGGGCTGTTTACACCAGATCACAAAAGAAGTTTTGATTTGGAAATCAGGTTGCGCAATTCCAAGGATGGCATTTGCCCCAGCTGTTACGAAACCGCAGCCATTCTTTTCCCGGAACAATGGAGAAAACCTTTCACCACCTACCCAGGACGTTCATCCCGCCCTTGAACTGAAGTGACCTTTTCAATGTGAATTGAGGAGGCGCTTTTGTTCTGTTGGTGGGTACTGGTACTTTGGTAGTCACGGTCTGGATCTGGACAAGAAGCAAACAAAGTGAATAAGAAGATGCAGTGAAGACAAACACAATGTATGTATCACTCTCAGCTTGGGGGGAAAAAGTGAGACTCCCACCTGCTGAAAACACGCCTGCACCAAATTCTCCGGGAAGAGATTTCGAATCAGATCGAACAAAGCGTCTACGCTTGACACGTCATCGTTCTTCTTTCCCTGCCCCAGATTGGCCTTCAACTTGGGGTTTCCAGGATGGATTAGCAGCACAAGGACCACCCCCAGGACTGCGGCGATCACTGTTGTTGTCATGTAGTAGACCATGGCTCGGGTGCCCAAACGCCCGCTGGACTTTGCATCGAGACCAGCCAGTCCTGTTGACACGGGAAACCAAAGTTAGTCTTGGGAAGTGTATTTACTGTGTGTAGTGGTAGTTTGATCCTCACTAAGGCCTTTTTCCAGCCAACAACAGAATACAGTAACATGCAGGTTGCATGCAGGTCGCTTTTCTTTTTATGGCGTTACTTCCGAGTGGCTTTGTCTCCCTGTCTCTGTGTATCTGTCCTGATAGGTTATGGGTTTCATCCCCTTGGTGGGTCAGACCAAAGCCTCCCTGGTCACGGTCAAATGCAGAGACAACATTTCCAAATTTGCCATCAATAATGTTCCTTATGGTGATCGCCCACTTGTATACCAGATCTCCTTCTTCCTAAACGGGAAGACAGCAGGGTCTCGTCCCCAGAGTCACATAACTGTGTCACGTGTCCAGTTTGGCATCGCACGTGGACGAATGTCAACTGGCTCCCGTCTCCTTAAGTTAGAATGATTTTGTTTTTTGGTTTGTAGTTCATGGAAGAGGTTCTTGGTGTGGACTGCTCAAACACAAGGCTCCCTCATTAAGTTAAGTGATGCCGCTGAGCTTGTACCTGTCCCTCCAACACCGAAAAAGATTACTCAGTCACAAACTTAATCATCGGTTTGCTCTGAGTCAGATAATTAGCCTTATCGTTTGAGTTTGGGCTTTTAATTATCCACCGTGACTGCGAGTGTCACAAACACCAATTCTTCTCTCTCTCTCTCTCTCTCTCTCTCTCTCTCTCTCTCTCTCTGACCGCGAGGACGGACGAGACGTCTGGGCAGCAAACAAGCAACGATTTTCATCACAATATGAATTGTTTACAGAGAGTAATTGAGTTCGGTAATGAGGGGCTGATAGAAGACGGGTGTCACGTCAATGATGTAGCAGCGACGTTATATTGATGCGTGTGCGGCTTTGCTCACTGGGCAGCCCGGAGCTTCATCCAATGGGCCTCGGACGCTGAGACACCGCAGGCGGTTAAATCAGAGTCCCAGTTGAAGATCGTCACATCTGAGCGCTCGAGTTTGGTTTACTGTGAAGTCTGGCTGCAGGTTGTTATTTGTAGGCCCGACTTAATGGATGGTATAATTAGCATGCTGGTATTTTAAGCTTTCACAAGACATTGTTTTGAGCCCAGTCGCAACTAATCGCTTCAGTTACACTTTAATGAGTCCTATATTTAGCTTCTTTCCAGCTTTTAATGGTTACATCGTGCAAAATTAGCTCCTCTCTCATAAAGGACACTGATCCGTCTGTCAGGATAGTGACCACACCACCAGCTCGTTGGCCGCTCTGCTCTTTAGGTCTCCTTTTAAACATGTGGAAAAAAACATCAGTTTGGGCAGAAACCTTTAATTTAGTGATTTTGCATCAGGCTGCGGACGCAGAGCTAAACTTTGAATTTTCTTCAGTTCTGCTGAGAGATTTTTTTCTTTTTCAATTTACCCTCAGATGACACCGAAGTAGAAAATAATATTGCAAAATCGTTAGGATATTTGACATAATCCAAACAGGAAATACAAACACATACCTAAAAAAAAATGGGTCCTAAATGTGTTTTCGCAACTTCCTGATTCAGACCTCTGGCATTAAATCAAGTTGGAACAAGGGTCTCTTCAATGCACTATTTACACTTGCGTACGTGTTGGAAAAGATAGTTCGCTGATCATCCTCAAATTCTTCTTCGCTGTATAAATGTTCTTCTTCCAGAAATGTTTTGAATGCGTCACTTTTACTCCATTTGCAGCAAAAGAAGAAGAAGAAGAAGCTAATTTCTCCGCATTGTTCGTGGGCGACTTTGCGGCAATGTGACGTTATTTTCGTCTGAACAAATCTTGAGTGACGGACAAAATTGGCTGATCATTATCTTGTTGCTGTATTGTGCGGACCGATGGGAGAAGAACACTTGAGGCTTTTTCACAAGGGGAGAGAATTCTTTGCTTTTCCGCCGACCGGCTTTGGCACCAGTCTGGATAACAACTGCGGCCATTACAGTTGACCGCCAGCCCGTGACGCTCATCCATTGTCTCCTGCACCGACTGGAAGCCTCAAACTCTTGCTCCCTGACTCAGCTGACTGTTGAAATATCTGTCCAGTTTGGTTTGACCAACGGCCTCTCAAGCGTTTTTTCTATGGACGTGACCTCTTTTTATTTTTAAAGATTTTTCTGTGAAAGGAGAGTCTGATCTGGCAACATCAGGAACCTCGAACCCCCCAAAACAGGCCTGGTTACAACCAGAGAAGAGGAAGTAAACGGTGCAAAAATTCTCGTCTGCCAAGTCGTCGCTGCTCAGTTTCCCGAAACAAGTTGCACCACGCAGCCTTGTTTCCAGACAAGCCTCCGTGAAAAAACACGCACAGCCGACTCTGCACGTCACCCACCTGTGACCAGACTGGAAACAACCAGGGGCAAAATAAGCATTTTCAGCATCCTCATTAGGATCTCTCCGGGGAAGGCGATGATCATAACGACATCGGGAGGGAGGGGTGATATGTGCCGCAGCAGCATCCCGGCGATGGAGCCCAGAAAAACACCTGCACCGCAGAGAGAAAGAGAGGGAAGAGACACAGACGCGGTGAGGGGAAAGAAAACAACAAGACTTTTGAGCATCGAGGCGCCGACTCCGAGTACGACAACACGACCTGCGGTGGCTCGCGACTCTCACAGTTTGATCACTGGATCCTCAAATAACCTCGTCTGAGAGTCCCACAGTGTCGCCCTGTGACCAACAGGTGCTGCTGTAATTGCCCTCACGTGTGACGAGTGAAAAACTCGGCTTTGTTGAGGCGAGGGTAACAAGTGCCGCGAATGCACGGGAGAAAAACAAAGCCTTGACATATACACACACAAATACAGGAGTTTGATTTCCTCCTGCTCATTCGAATGAAACTTCACAGTAGCTCATTATTTCAGTTTAGTCAATGTGACCCTGGTGAAGATCCACTATCTGCTCCTTTAAATGCTGATGCTGATTTTTTAAAATTTATTTTTTTATTTTTTTTTAGCAGCCATTAAGAGGTTCACAACAGTTTTTGGTACAAAGCAAAAAAGCAAAAAAAACAAACAAAACCCAGCAACAGCAACGTGTGGCGCTGTCACCGGCTCGCTGGTTAGCTCGATTGCTTCCCAGCAAGAAGCTCCTGTGCTTGACAGCGTGAGGATTCAAAGTGCGTGCGTGTGCGTGCGTGCGTGCGTGCGCTCTCCTCCCGTGTGGAGGCATTCTCTCCTGACGTTCCTCGACGATCCAACGACATGCAGCGAGGGTTAATGGCCCGCAGGCACAAGTGTGTTTATCTGCCTGTCTGAGCATGTTAGCGCGGCGTTAGCTTCCCTCTAGACGCTAAATGAGGCCTCGCCGAGCCCCTGGGTGTGTGCACAGCGCACGTGCACGCACCCAGCGCGTGCATAGCTGAATGATAGTGGTTGTGGCCCCCACGGGAGGAAGTAGCAGGAAGCCACCTTATTCCTAAAAATAAATTAGAAAAAAATGACTTACCCAGGATGGTGAGGGTAAGAACCATGTTCTTCATGATTTTGTCGCACATGCTGCTGCAGATGCTGTCAGACGTGTCCACTTTGGCCGGCTGCAGGTGGCTCTCGTCCATCCTGACCTCCACTTGCTTCTGCATCTTGTTGGCACTGAACGCAGGAGAGAAAGACGGTGAGCTGGAAAGTTCGGAGCAACTTTTAGAGAGGATCGGGTGATGGCGGTTGGCGGGTGATGGCGAGCGACCACCGTCTTTTCAGTCAAGAGCCCAGGTCTCCAGGTTTCCCTATTTTACCCTACTTGGCCTGTCAGTGGAAACATCTGGGTTTTTGAGCATGCACATATACATGTGGTTTACACATGAAGTTGAATTGAGCTGGACTGAACTGAACTGGACAAATAAAGCCATAACTGCTTCTGTTGGAATATAAATCAGCATAATCAAGAATTTGAAAAGTTCCAGCAGAAAATCAAGTGACAAACTGCTTCTGAGAGAACAAAAAAAAAGAAAAAAAAAGATGAAAAATAATTGCACATTTTAGCAGCCAGTTATTCATTATTGATTTTCTCCTTCCCATCACGGTTGTGGTGGATTCAGAAGGATGACAGGATAGGAGCAGAGGTCTCATCTGAGACGATGTAGCATAATCATGTTATAGGCGAGAGAGTCGGAACCATCACTTCTCTGAAATGTCATTTTATCTCATCGGCGCTGAGCTCACCTTCTCTGTAAGTTTGCTGCTTGCTTAAGTAGATGTGCGTGAATTCATCCAAACTTTACAACATTCCTTCGTATCAGGTTCCAGTGTTCCTTCTAGAACCTTAACAAGCACTCAGCAGAATCAGTCAAATACAAAAACACCACAACAGGGTCGGACGACGGCAGGCGGCTGAAATTTGCTTTTTTCAGTGGATCAGGAATCAAGAGGCTTTCTGATTGGGTGGGGTGTGGGTTCAATGTGGGCGGATCCAGATGCAGCTCAGGTCCCCTGAACAAACTCAAACTGACCTCCGTGCGCTTGTTTTTTGTGTTAATAACCACAGCCTCGTCTTGACACCGGTTGGTTAAACCACAGCATCAGCGGTGATTAAGATCCCTGACCGACGCTCACTGGAGAGAACAAATGCGGCGTGATGAGAAGAACATCGTCTATGTGAAAGTTAGTCAAGACTTTGCCAGCACCCGAACATCTTGTTGGGTTTCGGATCTTTTGGTCTTTAAACCAAAGCAACAAAGTCAAGTCTGACCCGGTCGATCACGACGGGGCTGTTATGTTTTGCAGGTGTGTCTGTGATTTGCCTTCACGTCGCCTCTCAGTCCCTCGGACTGCTTCCCGCCGCCGCGAGATGCTAATTACAGATGATCCCGTCCGTCCTCCGACCCGCCGCCCCATCGTGCCGCTGGAGTTCCTCAGGTTTTGTTGTGGTGTGGCGTAAAGCCTCTTGGACTTAAAGATCAGCTCTCCCCTGTGTAGCCTTTAAATCCCCTGCTGCGCACAGACGCGCACGGTTATGTAACCGCAAGAGGCCGAGTCATTTAGACCTTCAGCGCCTTTCAGGACCTACGGTATTAATCCTGGGCCAAGAAGTCGACTGGCGATGAAAAGACAAACAAAAACGAACAAAGCAAAACAAAACAAAACAAAAAAAACACTTAAGTTTCTCCCGACGAAAGGTTGCAATTAGTGAAGATGTTTTTGAGAAAGAGAAAAAAATATATATTTATAGCACAAAATGGGGCGAGAATCAGAGCCTGTGGAGCGGTAATGAATTCCTGCGCCACCATCAGAAATCCTTCAGATAATTCACTCTTCTTGATTTCTTTTCTCTTTTTTGCCTTTTAGATTGGACACATAGAGTGACATGCAAAGAAGCGCCAAGTCAATCACGACGGCCTGATATACTTTGCTCCTGCATTAATGAGACTTAAGCCAGTTAGAGGGGATGAAATGAGCTGCGACGGTACACAAGTGATTGAGTTACGCAACAGTAAAGGGGCTTCCCAGGAAAGTCAAGGTGTCACCGCCGCCTTTCAGCCGCGAAACGCCGCAAAATGACGAGCTGCCGCCAACCTCAGCCGCCCTTCGTGCGCCGCCACGCCGCAGCGCTTTGCCGCAGCTGCAAACCATTATAGACAGTCAACGGAGCCAATGCCACTATGCACCCGTTGGCGACGGTGACAATTCAAACAAGTGCACCTTTGCCTGCATGTGAGAACATTTTCCCCGGGCCAGAAATGAAAGAGCACGACTCCAACAGAAGAAAATAAAACACACGCAGGAGCTTCTCTGAAACGCTGCGTTTGACTTTTAACCTCTCAAACCGCAACACTGCCTACTTTCTAGTGGGAGCGCTTACCAGTTGTGTGGTGCTGACTTTCCAGGAGTTTTTTTTTTCTTTTTTTCTTTCAGGAAATAAATAAATAAACTGTACTTTTGGAGAGACACTACACAGCCGCTGGCACCAGTGATGAGGGTAACAGAGTCATGGTTGAAGCATCAGGATATCCAACCAGAGCATCCACGCCGGTTTCTTTTGTAGTATCCAAGACGATTAAAAAAATAAGGTCTGGAGTTGATAAAAATAAGAGGAAAAAAATTAAAGAAACAAATCAAAATCGACTTCTTGCTTCGCCGTCAGCGTACATCCACAGTTCGCCGACACCCAGGGGAGACGCAAACAGGTAAACTGACCAGCCTCAAGGTCCGACAGGCATCACCCAGACAGGGGGGCGGAGCCAAGCAGCTAAAATTAGCCCGGACTAATGTCCTGCTCTTGCGTTGTCCTATGCGGGTTCAATTATGATTCTTTATTACTTTTGATAAATGGCTGTCGGAGACTCTGGTAAGTCATGGTGGTTAATTATTAATTTTGCCATACATCAAAATAGTGACAATTTAACCCTAACCCCAAGACTAACCATAACCCTAAGCAACAATAACTAGCGTAATAACTCTTCACTTGACTGTGACTGTGATGATATATTTTTTTTCTTTTTAGAATTTCAGTGAATTTTTTTTTATGCTTTTAACTTTTGTGCAGTCCCGCCGGGAACATTGCCATCAACTCCAGATGACCTGTGGCTGCAGACCATAATTACATTCTACTACAAAGCTGTGTCGTACTTGGACAACTGTGGGTTTGGCCGTGTCACCGGTTGTGCGTCTCAGTTTGTGCAGCTCATTTTAATGATTAGAAACCTCGGAGGGGAGAAACTGGAGAGTGTCATCGTTCTAAGTCAAGCAAGAGCTATTAAAAAAAAAAAAAAGGGAAAAAAAGCAGATGGCTGTCCAAGCTGCTCGTCTCCTGCTTCACTCAGCGTGACTCGTTGCCACTTGGTGTAAACAAATGATTAAAGTTGGCAACATTAGAACAAAAGGCCCAACGCCTCTGCTAACGACCTGAACACGGGTTTGTTGTTGTTGTTGTCGTCGTCGTATTTTAACCAACGAGCTAATTGGCGAGAGAACTAGCGGCAGAGGTTGACTGCAAATGAATCGGCAGAGTTTTTTTTTTTTTTTTTTTTAAACTTGCAGAATAATTACGTCCGGACTGAATGCGCTGTTCTCCCTGGTTGCATTTAACGTTTCGTTTGGTGCGTTGTAGTTTGTTGTGAAAGCGTTTTGCTCCACCCCTGAGGCACTGGCGAAAAAGAGGTTTTACTCTCGGTCAGGGTTGTCTTTTGTTACTTGCTTGAATAAATAACTATCAGGTTGGCCTTTTTAAAAATCGTCACTTCTCTCTATGGACACGCCGACGCTTTTGAATTGCTCTGTCATTGTAAGTATGTTGTATTTCAAGATTCAAGAGTCAAAGATTATATTTGTCACGTCACGTTACACGGCAGTGAAATGTTGATGTGGCAAAACCCAATGTGATTATGCATGCAAGGATTAAAGAAAGTTTGAAAAAAAAAGAGGATTGAAAAAGTGGCATTTGGCAGTTAAACATACGTTTTTTCTAACATACAAAAATACAATTTAAAAAAAGATTAAAAAGTGGCAGGTACCGATCAGGGTGCTTGAAGTGTGATGTAGTACTATACAAGGGAAGTGTATTTCCCTGTTTGTGTTGACTCATCAATCAATTCCTGATCAAATTTACCCGACCTAAACATTGCACAGCAGCACCGGCGGCCATTCGCACTGCGGTGTGTCGATGCTATACAAGCTGCTCGTTTCCAAATCACCAGGCCAAATATCTATTCATCTCCATTTCATTTAAATCGACGTGTGTTCACTGTGGTTTCCCTGTTTCAGCTGCAGTCCTTGTCAGAGAAACAATAGAGGAATTGTTTTGCCCAAATGTGGCAACGAGGCTTTTCCCCACCGGTTAGCTAAAACAAAAGCTAAATGTAAAGCAGTTTGATGATGTGAGAAATGAAGAGCAGATCAGTGAGGTCCCTCGGTTTCAATGAGTTAGAGGCTTTAGACCTCTGGTGTGTGTGTGTGTGTGTGCGCGCGCGTGTGTGTGTGTGTGTGTGTGCGAGTGAGAGAGTGAGAGTGAGAGAGGATTCCCATCACTGAGCTGCTCTCTGACAGCTCGGACGGGCGAGAAGAGACAGCCTGCGAGCACATGGCCGAGCATTCGTCCACCAGCCCCCCCCCGCTAACCCTCAGCGGCGGGCCGCCCTCATGCTGCAACACCTGACAACGCACACTGCGCTTAGACAGCAGGTGTCTATAATTACCTAATCTGTCCTGAGCCACGCTAATCCAGCGTGCATACACACCGCGAGCGAGCCGACAGACTCAGGGAACACGTCTGCAGCTGCCGCGCTCTCGGACGGACGGAGCTCCGCTAATCACCGAGCAGAGCCAGATCCCAGTGGTGGATGGCCGCGGTGGTGCGGCAGGCTGCACTCTGGAAGTGCAGGAGGTGTGGAGAAACCACCTCCTCCCGAGCTGTTGATCTGTGGAAGTGCACAACTTCCCGACTAAAGTCTGGTTACTACTTGTGTTTTTGCTCTGAGGATTCCACAAAAACCGGCAAGCTATCAAAGAGAAGTCATTATTATTATTATTATTATTATTATTATTATTATTAGTAGTAGTAGTAGTAGTAGTAGATGCTCCCTATGTGCTGCCCTACCCGACTGAGGGCAGCTGATTTTCTCAAACACGTTGTTCATGAGCCTTTGAAAATAATGATGATGATCATGATGAAGATGAAGATGATGATGATGATTGGATTCATACAGCGCCTTCTGGTGCACCCACATGCACTTTACATTGCAACCATTATTCAGTCACACTGGTGGCAGTAAACTGCACGTGGGGCCGGAGCTGGACTGGACAATTTAAATTCAAATCTTTACTTGGATTGTACGCATGGATGTCACTGGGGTCACCACCATGAGTTCAGGAAGAAGAGGGCATTGAAAATGGATGGATGGATGGATGGATGGATGGATGTCACCCTTCCGTCCTGACAAACTCTGTGTATCCCGGAGCAAAACATCGTCTCCCAACGTCTGTCTGTTGAAACTGTGTGTCCTGTGACCAGTCAGCCGTCGACGGCTGTCACATACACAAGTGTGAAAACATCATTAGTGTGCAGAGTGACACACACACACACACACACACACAAAAACAAAAAACAATTGATGAAAAGCTGGGCTGCCTGGTCTGGTGTTAAACGCACTGAATGGACGGTTCGAAGCTCCCGGGTTCATATTTAAATTCTGATTACATTTTCAGTGAAGCTGAAATCATATGCAGGTTTTGTGAGATGACAAATGGACTCCCAGGGTCTAAACGCTGAGAGTGACGGAAATGGAGTGAGAGACTTTTTTTTTTAGCATCCTAGCGTTTAGCCTTAAAATAAAACAACAGCAACTCAAGATGTCGTCTTAAAAAACACTTTAAACTTATATCAGCCATGCGTCGAATATGTTTGTATGCCTCATGTAATTCATGTATGGAATTCGATATTTTTTTGTCCGGTTGCACACGCCATCCTAAAAGTGTAAATACAAGTTTCAAGAAACACGTTTCCCAGCTCCCGTTTGCTGCATGCACATTTAATCTGAAGGAAGCACGACTCGACTTTGGCTGTGGCGCAAAATGGTTCAAATTCAACAGGCTGGAATCAATGTTGTTGATTCCAGATCTCGTCGGTGCTCCAGTGAGCCAAACTGCTCCCCGATCAATCAGAAACGGCTGCATTCCCAGTTTAAAACTTCCTCTCTGCTGTGCAGGATTAAAAAAAAAAAAAGAAGGAGGCGAAATAATAGCAGCTGGGAACAAAACAAAAACAAAAAAAAAACAATGCCGCTAAAGTTTGTCTGCTGACAGAATTGTTTGTGAATTGAGAATTGAGTATTTATTATTTGCTTTTTGATGTCAGTCAGGGTTTTAATTGACAGCCTGTGATTTCTACAAAAATGTAAACAGTTAAAGTGTCCATTGCCCAATTCATTTAAGGGACAGATGATGGGATTGTTCCACCCAATCCTAATTTTGAGTGTGAGACGCAACATTTTGCAGCTTCCGGACCAAACTGGAGAAAAAAATCATTCAGCTTCGCCTGCATGCAACACACCACACTGACTAAAATCAATCACATCATACTGACTAAAAGCACCCTTATTTCACCAGGGCACTTTCTGGCCAACCTTCCGGCCAGGTCAATGAGATCACGACCTTAAGTTTTTTTGTTTGTTTGTTTGTTTGTTTGTTTGTTTTTACCTGTCAGTCCAATCAAAAATTAGGGGAAAAAAAAGAAAAAAAGAAACTCTATACTATTTAAAGGTCACTTTTTGAACTCGAGACTGCCTGGAACGTGACGGCAAAATCTTCGTCGACATTCAAAATCGTCATTCACAGAAACAGGAAGCCGCCCTGCACAAAGCGGCTCTGAGAGAACAATTTTGTCGATGAGCCACGGGGGCAGGACGCCACATTAAAAGTGAACGCCGCCGCGCTTGTAAACACGGCTCCTTTTCACTCGTGCCAAATTCTCGAAAAGCCACAGTTTCATCGACGGCTTAAGGTTGTGTGGAGGAGGATTTCCCAGCCTGACAAAAGCAGCTGAGTCAGTGTTTATTCTGCGGCGCTGAGAGACGGCACGACGTGACTCCTTCCTACCCCGGAACACAGCACAACCTCCGTAAACCCTTCAGAACAGAGCGGGTGTGTGAGTGTGTAAATGAGCAGTCAGGCCTAATCGCCTTGTAAACTGTGAGCATTTACATACTTTGCCAAACAAGAAGAGAACTGAGGGCCAAAGTTCTCACATATTACTGGCCAAAGGAGACCAAAAAAACTCATTATATAATATTGGTTTGGAAAAACCGATGGAACTTTTTCCTAAACTCACTGGGCAATGTATTAAAGCGTACCCGTGCTACCAGTTGGGACTAAGGACAAAACGCAATCTGAACACTGGAAAACCTCCAGTGCTGCTGAAGATCAGCCAGGCCGACAGTCACTTCCTCTCTCTCTGTCTTCTTCTGAGGCTTCTCATTGCAACAGCTGCCCGCTGGGGTTTTAAGGAAGCGTGAAAAATGTTTTCTGCTGGAGCTTGTAAATCCTGCCGGTGCAGCTTCTGCGCTGCGGTGCAAGTCTTTTAGTAGCTGATGTAAAAAAAATAATAATAATAATAATAAAAAAAATACGATTGATGCTGAGAGAAAGGTTGAAAATCCATACTGAATATAAACATATACTCCCCAGAACAGTGACAGTGTCTCTGCTTGGCACCTCAGAGTTCTGATGCAAGGCTGATAACGCTGCTTCAGTCACGCTGTTAATTGCGTCATCTCATCTTGCAAGACAGACGGCTTTGCTTGAGTGCGTGCCTTCGTCCCAATTATCTAATTATTCTCATTTTCGATGCAGGAAAATGTTGGGAAACGTCCATGTGACCCAGGACACTCCCAGACGAAACCCACCAAGAGAATCAAGTCATCAGCCAAACACGCCATTTACGCTCTGACTCATTTTTCAAGTCAACACAGAGGATTAGATGTGCCTCTCCTGCCTTTTATGTGTCATCAATTTTTCATCTGTGTGAATGGAGAAAGCTTATTCTCGTTCCTGTTTGGCACGTAGCCCCGCTGGAAGCAGTGGAAATCAGGTCCTCGTGGCCCAGAAACTAAAAAAAAATACAGAAACTCAAATGATTACAGGACTCTTTTACTAGGAGTGCAAGTTTAGAAGGGAGACCTTCACATATTGATGCAGTTGGCAGAGGGACGAAAGGAGCAGAGCCGCTCTGTGAATTTCAAACAACACATCATGAAGCCAAATCTGTCAAAAAAATACCCCCAAAAAAACCTACCAGGATACTTCTGTCTGGTATTGAAAAAGCTCTGTCCTCACACTGCATTTAAAGGCCCAGTGTGTTTGTTTAAGTGGCATCTAGTGGTAAGGAACCAAGCCAATTCCGCTACGCATGTTTTCATTTCGACTTTAGCCAACCATTGAAATCACAGGAACCTGAGCGGCTGCTCACAAGAGGACCCAACTTTCACACAAGTAGGAACAGGTTTTTGTTTGTTTGTTAGGGTTAGTTTTTTTTTTTATCTTCTTTTTACTAACTCTATATTCTGTGTCCAATGGATGACTGTAAATATCAAAAACTGGGCCTTCGAGTCTGGGAAAGTGACGAGTGAGAGCAGAAAAAGTCATGTAAGAAGCCGGCAGGGCATGTTCACACCGCACGCTGAAGACTTTTCCTTTTCAATCAAGCTCTCTGGCCTTTGTGGGTTTTAGGTGACTCATCAGTTCTTTTATCCTGAATACTGAAGAATGGCAAGAGACTTCTGTGTAACATTGTGGTTGCATGGTTTAATTTTTACTCTATCCATCTATCTATCTGTCTATCTATCTATCCATCTATCTATCTATCCTTCCCAATTTTGAGTTATAAGTCGTCAAGCTATTCTTTTAACCTTTATCACCTCACAACCTTGCCTGACTGGGTGGTGTGTGTGTGTGCGCAAGCGTTTGCGTGTGTGTCTAATTTACGTGCCATAACATTTAAAACTTTCATGAGTCGACTCGTTACCGTCCCACGACTTGAAGCCTCTAATCTTTCAATTCACCCAGTTTTTCGTGTGTGTTTTTAACCTCTTTTTTGGTCTCAGCGGCAGCCATGAGCGTAGCGTGTTCAGACAGGGCCGCGCTGATGGTTTTTACGCCGGCGGGGCACGCAGCCAGCGTCCTGAGGTGACCTGCCAAGGTCGGCTGCCGGCAGGTGGCGTGCGAGTGCGAAGGCCTCAGCCGAGGAGCGTTTGGAGCTGGGCGGCACTGCCGAAAAACACCTTTTAACGATTCTGACATCACATTGTGAGCGTAACCTAGCAACCGCGTTCTGCTGCAAAGTGTTGCATTCAGCGTGTCCGTGCTGAATGGCAGCGACGAAAATGAACCCCGCTCCTTTTTTTTTCCAGAGGAGTGGGTTTCCTCTTATCCGTTTCTCTTCGCCCCTTGCCTGTTAATAAACTCTCGAAATGAAAAAGCAAATATTTTATCTCACGTGCTAGCTTAGATAACCTACAGTCCTGTACGTTAGCCATTTGAGATGCACCCAGAGCTATCGACCCAACCCAAATGCCCGTATCTGCCCTCAATAAGCTCTCCATGCTTGGGAAAACTCTCCAGAAAGCCTCTGCTAAAACACACTTTTGAAAGTAATCTGCTTGTGATGTCACAAAAGGCGCCGATGCAATGTCAAACATCTCTCCCAGTGACTGACCACACACACAGCCAAGGTGTCGACTCCACCCTTTGAGACAACCCTGTTTTCGTCCTCCTTGGAACATGTGAACACATCAAGCATCAGTGCTAGCAGGAAGCTGTAAACAGAGGGCTAAAAATGGCATCATTGAGGATAAATGACGAGGATGTAACACCGGTGCACTATTTAGTCTTCAGTTTTTGTTGATGGTTGTAAACAGCGGGTTAAATATGGCATCTTAAGATCGAGGATAAATGACGAGGATGTGACACCGGTTCACTATGTGGTCTTATGGTTGTAAACAGCGGGCTAATTATCGTGTTTCCTGGAGCTCAAAGAAGTCACTGTATTTTACGTTTTTTTGAGAAAGATTTTGCGAGACGCTGAAAAAAAAAAAGAAGAAATCTGAAAAATCAGTGATTGACCGGCACTTTTGAATTTGGCCTTCTTGCGAAACGCATGTGCGCAGACGCTCTTCACCGTCAGTCTGATGATCCACCGCTAACAACCAGAGACAAGCTCTTACCTGTCCAAGTCCTGGCTTTTGTAACGTTGCGGTTTTTCCTCGTTAGGGCTAGTTGTGTCTTTGAAGGTCGAACTTGAACAGGATCAGGAGTGCAAAATTAATTGATTAAAAAAAATTACAATAATAAATACATTTAAATAATTCTAAAATCAGGGAGGAATTGCAGGGGCTTCTCTCTCCGTCCACGCTCCCGGGGAGCAGCGCTTGCACACGCACGGCGGGCTCAGCTTTCTGCAGACGGAGCGCCGGCCGGGGATTTGAGTTGAGAGGTCACTTCCTCTCTCTCTCCTTTACTCACTCTCCTCCCCGCTCAGGTGTGTGAGGGCTGTTCCCTCTAGTTAAAGAGTAATAGATTAGTCGACTCTCAACACATTTTTAGCACCGTGACATCACGGGGGGAGGATGATGCCCTCCACCATAACAACAACAACGGCGACACCGAGTCCTCGACACCGAGTTGCACGTGCAACGCTAGCCAACGCTAGCTGCACATCTGCATCCCGGCCAGTTGTGAAGGCGCACGCTCTGCTTTTGTTATTCTCTTTTAAAACGCACAATGGTTTTAACGAGCACTTGCAGGCTAATGGACTGTTAGCAGTTGCCTTTTGTCCCCCAATCTGTTTTATTTATTCATTTGTTTATTTGTTTCCCAGCGAGACTGCACCGACTGTTGCAGTCCCTTCCCCTCTTCAGACGGCAGAGACAGAGCCGCTCATTGTTTAATTGGTCCGGCTTTGGGAGGTGTCCTGCACAAAGCCGTAGCGAGCGCAGCGGGTGTCCATGTCTCAGGAGTAGGAGCTAAGTTTAGCAAATCCTCTCAGTGTGTTTCTCAATGACGGCACATGTTGGAGAGTCTGCAGAGAACGGCACGAATGCACAAGCTCACATGCAAATGGACGGAGCTGCGCAAGGGGGGGGCTTCTCTCTCTCTCTCTCTTCTCTCTCTCTCTCTCTCTCTCTCTCTGTTCCCGCTGGGCGCAGCCGCCTGCGACACCTTGTCCCGAAAGCCCACGTGCAAACGTGTGGGGGGACCGGCTTTATTACGCCGAGTGCAACCAGAGAGAATAAACGCGCTTTGCTGATAATATTTGTGCAAAAAAAAAGTTTTTTTACCTGCAGCTGCACGTTGAAGAAGAATTGAAAGTGATATTTTCACGTACAAAAAAAGTGTTTAGTGGGATTCAAATCAGTCTGATCAGACACTGCAAGTGTCGGACGTTACATGAACGCGTTCCATGAATGGCGTGATGTGCATCTATTTAAAAAAACAAACAAAAAAAACATGATACAAGGTGTATTTTTCCTTCATTGGCATCATGGCTGCCTGCTTTTTTCCATCTCTTGGGCACATGACCTCAGTGACCTTTCTCTCACAGCCCAATATAAAGCTTTTCTACTACACTTCATTCAAGTGGCAGCGTCCCGTCAATTCTAACACGCTTTTTGGTCCTCCAGATTTCCAGATGAACCCTCACTGCTTTCTCCTGTTTGTGTTAGTGTGTGCCCGTGTGTTTAAAATTGACACGTCTCAATGGACTGAATCAGACCTGAATCTCCTGAATGACTCGTTTACACCTGCAGACTTTTGCTTCTGACTGGGCTTCTGTTCTGACCGTCTGCATCCATGTAGCTAACATTTACAGCGTGGCAAATTCTAGAATCTGTCTTGCCAAACACTCACAAAACTGAGAAGGAAATGTGGTATTTTTACACCTGGTGTTTATGTTTAAATATTGAGGTTGGCAAAAGTTTGGAGACGATCCACTAAACTGTCTCAGGGCTGGAGCGCAGCTGCTGTTCCTGGCAAGTAACCACGGGTGTGATTGTGATTGTCCGTAAAAGATTTCCTGCCTGTCACTGTGGGGCTGTTCTTTTGAGTTTCCAGTGAGTATTAAAGAAGAAGGGAAAAAAGTTTTCACTGTGTTTTCACCTTTGTGTTTGCCAGTGGGCAAAAGTTTTTTCTTCTGTGGACAAGATTTGCTCAGAAATCCGCTGAGAAACTTGGTTTTACTGTTTTCAGATGTGGAGACTGGACCAGTACGGGATTCCGAAAGGAACCTTATTATATCGTGTATTTTTTTTTCCATATATCTCTCACCTGTCAGTGAGCTCTCAAGGACTGAGGAAAATTCATCTACTGCTTGTTTTTGCTCTAAATCTTAGAGGCAGTGGAAAAACATACAGTTCTGGTAAGCGTCAATTTCCCCAGTCAGGTGTTGGTTCCGCCATCATTGGAATCTCCTGCTCAGCCTCGTTTTCAGCAGGAGGCGCGCAGTAACTGTCACAAACAGAGGGCTAATTCACACACGCAGGGCTGCCACGGGAACCTTTGAACAACATGTCCGTTAAATAAATAAAGCAGGGACATAAGTCCCCGTCTTTCAGAAACCACTCACACTCTGACTGAAGTCTTGGCTGCCGTCTTTCTTCCCTGGGATAGTCTGCGATGAAATGAGGCCCTTCATTGGAACAGCTGCTAGACTTCATCATCTCGCTAGTGTTTGCACCTCGAAAAGGTTTGGGGAAGTTTTAAAAGCGACGCTTTTCTTAAGCGTGAGCCCTGACATTAACACTGAAGCTTAGATTATAAAAAAATACTTGGAGACATATCATTAAAATCCATCCTTCCTTCCATCCATCCATCCATCCATCCATCCATCCATCCATCCATCTTCTCCTGCAGTCAGGGTGGTTGGGGTTCTGCTGGAGCCAAGCCCAGCTATCATGGGGCGAAGGCAGGGTGACACTCTGGACAAGTCGTCAGTGCATTGCAGGGTCACATACAAACATACACACATTCACACACACACACACACACACACACACACACCGACGGACAATTTAGAGTTCTCAATTAGCACTCACAAGCATGTTTTTGGACTGTGGGAGGAAGCTGGAGAACCTGGAGAGAACCCACTAAGACACAGGGAGAACATGCAAACTTCAACATTAAAATCACAGATTTTTTTATTTTTCTAAAATACTACACCAAATACCTTGGAATCTACTTCATGTTTGCCTCAATCCAGTCTCTAAAGTTGCCGATTCTTGTCTGCCGGTGCCATCTCTCCTCCTCCTCCTTCAGGCTGGAACTCTCTAAACCCAGGAGCTGCCAAACTTTGCTGGAGGCCTCCGGCGCTCTGCCATCCGACAAGACGGCACTCGCGCTGGAGAGCGCAGCTGGGGCAACAGTGATGCCTGGAACTAGCGCGGGGCTCGCCCTTTGAAGCGGCGGCGGCTCCTTCATGACACACAGCGGGCTTCCGCCACCGACTGTCTCACCAGCTCCCCGCTGAGTAAACTCCCGTCCGCATTGCGAAACGTCGCCCACTCGGACAAGTTGGGTCTGGCCGGAGGGAGCGTCTCTGTGGCGGGCCGCTAAAACCCACCTGGTGGTGTAAGCAGCTTCTGGTGGCGGCAGCTCTCCTCCGCCTCGCGTCTTGGGCAGACACACGGGCAGCGAGCGCTCGCTGATCTTGGCCTTGTCTTTCAACCTGAGAAGAGCCACGCCGGAGTCCGACTCGGACTCGGAGTGGGAACCAGGGTGGAGTAAAATCTCTGAAACCTGCAGGGAGAGAAGGGTCAAAGTCAACATGGCGTTCTGATAACGGAGCTCTTGTTTATACTGGGCTACAAAGGAGAAAAATTCTCTTTAATCAAACACAAACATCCATCCATCAATTTCCCATCAGCACTCATCCTGCCCCCAGGCAGTGCTGTGGTCTATCAGCTGTCTCAGAGTGAAGGCTAGAGGTGGGCAAATGGATCCAAATATCAACATTACCGATACCAATGTTGTGATCGGTGTTGATCGATATTGGTGTAATATGAGATCGCTATTTTAGATCAGTAGCTAGATACCGTGTTTCTATATATTGATTACTACGTTTAAAAAAACTACAGGGTCCAAATATCGACAATACCGATACCGATGTTGGTATCAATACCGCTACCAACGTTGGTATCGGTATTGATCGATATTAGTGTACTGAGATCGCTATTTTAGATTGGCAGCGAGATACAGCATTTCTATATATTGATTACTATGTTTAAACAACTACAGGGTTACCCATTAAGTTGAAAATATTTTTGTTTGTTTGTTTGTTTTTGTGTCACTCCTCTCTCGTGAAACGACTGTGACAATAATTCCAAGCTGGGAAAAAAAATTGATTTATGTGGAATAAATAATCCTGATTGATCGATTTAACTCTTTTCATGTCTGTGTATGAAAGTGCCCCCCCCAACACATTTCATGGACCTGCTACTAGATGGAAAATAAAAATGAATCCTCTGCTGCAGGCTCAGTGTGTAATGCAGATTCCAGGCATCACAGCAGGGGGAGGTTGAAACATGCAATTGTGCAGCAAAACGTAAGAAAAGATAACAACGAGCACAAATGATTCGATGCTTTTCCTGACAAGTAGAGCGTGACGCACCCGCAGGTGATGCAGCGTCTTCAGCCGATCCGTGGACGCCTGATACTGCGTCCCCAGGACGACTCTGACTTGGGCGGGCTGCAGGCTCCGCAGCGTGTCCTTGTCCAGCACACACCGCGCCGCCACCAGGACGCTGCGCTGGCTGAGCAGAGCTCCGCTGCAGGCCAGCAGCCAGAACGTGGACTCCTCTGAGGCCCCCTGGTGGACGGACATGGTGGCTCCACGGGGCCTGGGCTCGGCGGCCGCCAGATCAGGAGGAGAGCGCACGTAGATGGCGGTGTGCCACGGCCACTGGGTGTCCGTCAGGTTGTGTGGACTGAAGAGGTGGAACCTGCCGCAGACTGCAGAGCGGCCAGACAGACAAATTAAACAGACAGTGCAACGTTATGTAAAAAATATTCACACACATTCACGTACAAAAGCTGAGTAAGACATCGTCGTGTAAACAGCCGTTCAACCAGCACAAGGTCACGTACAGAGTGAGAAGTGACTGCATTCATCTGCATTGATCTTATTTGAACAACAGTGACATTAATAAACTTCAGTCGCAACAAATAGTCCTACTAGAGTGATTTTGTTTTAATGGTTGCCTCCACTTTCCGCTTGACTGTGTTTTCCTATTCAGCTGTCTGCCATGTGAAGGAGGAGCCATCAAACTCTGACAAAGACGAGTCGAACCAGTGACGCACGGCAGCGCAAATGTAAACAGAAGTGTTTGTTTCCTTGGAAGGCAGCGGAGTGTTTTGGATGGCAAAGAAGGAAAAAAGGACATGCTTTGAAACTTCTCTGACATCATAGCACGTCTTTTGCATGGCTATCATAAGATAACTGTAGAAGGGTTGATTGTTACCTCGTGAAAACACAAGGTTTTTATTTTCAGTGCTATTTTCCAGCTGAAATATGCAGTTTGTTTTTCATTTTCTTTTTTTTTTTTTAAATTGCATTTCATTTCAACAGATCCCTCTAAAATTTACACACTAGGGCTTTTTAAATTTAGTTGACCACGGCTGCCATGAAACAAACAGCAGGTTTACATCCTCAACAACCGCCCAGCATTGATATCAGCTGCGCAGCACATTTAGGATGCTGAAAGCAAGCAGAGAAGGAGAAAGAGAAAAATCTTGTCACAAATTCATGAGAAAAGCTTGCAAAATTCACATCACAAGAAAAGCTAGGATTCTCCTGGAATGTGATGAAACGCTTTCCTTATTTCCGGGTAAAAGGGTTTCTTTTTACAAACATTATTAAAGTGAGATGTTACTCTCTGTGACAACAAGTATAGGAATAACAGGAAGGGCAGATCTATTTCATTGGAGGGAAAAAAGCACTGCAGAGAAAAACAGATGAGCTGAAGATAGATGAACCGATTAGAATCGAAAATTTGACTTTTGAGTTGTAACTATGGCTGTCAAACGCTGAATTTTTTAAAATTGCGATTAATCACAGAATCTTCATAGTTAACTGCGATTAATAGCGGTTTGAATTGTATGTGTAAAATTCTGTCATTTTGCATTCCAAGGCAGTTTTAACCCCATAATGTAAAGTATTTCTTTCCAGAAATCAGCCAGAGGGGCCGACTACGGGTTAGTAAAAAGGACAGAAAGGCTGGGTTCACACCGGATGCGGAAGCCAAACTTTGCTGCCCATCTCTCTCGCACTATGCTGAGATACTGACAAATATAACATACACAAATATGATCGCATTTGTCAATAGCGGTATTTTATTTTGAAAATTGCCTTTATTTTGAAGACTTACCAGCTTTTCTCATGTTTCTTTAAGTGACTTCCTGTCCAGCTTGACGCGGATCGCTCGCGGCTCGCGCCCAAACAGACCCGACGTCGAGTCGACGGCTGCGTGGCGTGAGCCGGCCCGCTGAGGTGCGCGCCGCTTCGCATCTCGTTTGAACGACACCTTCGGTTAACAAGGGCGCCGAAAGGAAGCGGGCTGTGTTCCGCGGCGCTTCCGCTTCCGGTGTGAACCCGGCCTTAGGTTTGAAATGCGATCAAAAAAATAAAAAACTATGGATTGTATTTCATTAATCGCGATGAATGCGTTTACGCTGACAGCCCGAGTTGTAACTGTTGGAAAAATCGAGATGTTTCACACTGCATCTCATGTCAGCATCATTGACATTTTATCAGTGAACGATGAACGACGAAGCGTGTTGAGCATGACGTGAATTTAAATTTCAGATTGTTTATATCACCCAGTTTTTTTGTTTGTTTTGTTTTGTCTTGTCTTGTCTTGTTTTGTTTTGTTTTGTATTGTATTCAGTCCCCCAGCTGGGCCCAGTCCAAATCACCGGCTGCTGCCCTCACCTGGCGAGCAGGAAACGTGGCGTCCGCTCCACCGGCCGTTCCTCAGGCAGGTGCGCCGGGAGCTTCCTCCGTGCTGGTAGAGCTGGGAGCAGCACTCGTACTGGATGCTGGTGCCCACTGTGTGGAAGCCTCCAGGGAGCTCCAGCCCGGGGTCGCTGCCCTCCCGGGCCGCCTCCTCATCCCTCATCACGTGGTACCTGGATGAGAGCAGGAACAGGAAGGTTTTCATCGCTCTTCAGTCTGTTTCTGCACAAATCTGAGGAACAATCAAACAAAACAAGCGTTCCCATTTGGGTTTTGGGTCTCGGTTGCTACCTCGGCATCAGATTTGGCCTCACGACAGTTTGTTGCACCAGTTCGGAAACCTTCGGTCGTCGACAGGCTGGAAAAGAAAAGAAAAAAAGTCCCTTTAGCAAAGATTCTACACCGAACCATGCTTCCTTCCGCAAAGAGCTGGTCTGCTTTCTTGGAACAAATTGGTGCAACCAGTCGGGCTCACTGCCATTCCTGAAGCAGTAATAAAATGAAAATACCAACAGCAGCTGTCTGACCACAGCATGCTGCCAGCCCCAGTTTGTCTTCAGGCTGGGCGGCTACCTCGCACACACTCGGGCGGCCCGCTGCTCCAGGAGCCGTCTGGCAGGCAGCTACTCTGACGGCTTCCACTCAGAATGTAGGGCTTGTTGCAGGAGAAGTCCACGGTCCGGCCGCCTGCTGCTACTGCGTGGTGGCCGTTGAGCAGCTCGGCTGGAGGCGAACACTGAACTCCGCTGGTTTGGCCTGGTTTGGGTTTGAATTGAGGAGAAACAAAAAAGAAAATTAACCTTCCTTAGTAACAGGCATGAGAGCTATTTTTTTTTGTGTGTCTCTCTATATTTGTATGTGCATATTTATAACCATATCTATTTTCTCATTGCAACTCACTCTGAGGTCTATAAAGAACAATACAGACATACAGGGTGGAGAGTAAAGAAGTATGGTGCATTATAATTAAAAGGAATCGTTCGAGTCAGTTACAACAGTAAGATCAATTTAAAAATATATTGTACACTGGCATGAGGATTTCAATAAAGTTTTTTTGTGTTTGGATTTCATGTCCTTTGTCGACACGGAGCTGCAGCGGCGTCACCTGCCTGGACGCTCCTGAAAAGTGAGGACAAAGCCGTCAAAGTTGTTGTAGCCGTCCGAGCTGAACAGCACGTGCAGCGCGTTCCCGGAGCTCCTGATTGGCGGGGGCAGCCGGTCCCCGCAGAACCGTCCAATCACAGGCGAGCTCAGGCCGTCGCCGTCGCGCACCTCTACGTGATCGTAGCGACAGCTGTGGTCCGACTCAAGACTAAGGAGAGAGAAGCTGCGGCAAAACAGAAGACAGATTGCAGGAGATTATTTTTTTTAATCAGTTTATCTCCTTTTAATTGTCTCATATGTGCTCAAGATGGTGCAATTATTAGAATATTCAGTTTTTCTCGTTTTTCTTCCAGATTCCAGAACTAAGACGCGTCAGAAGGGTTGCCAAGGTTTCCAACAATGAAATGTGTCATTACACTAAGAGAGAAGAGTCCATCTTTTGCATGCTCTGCTTTTCAGAAAGTCTGTGCTAACAGAGCAGTTCTGGAAATCAGCCCTTTGTGATGTCACTTAGGGCACTGGTACTGCGCCAAATACCATTCCCCGGTAGCAGCCACGCGTTAGCTCCGCCCCAAAAACAACACCTTTTGTTTTTTTGTCAGCATTCAGGAAAGACCTCAACTGGGTTCTGATGGGCCAAATAGGGTAAGAGTTAGGAAGTTAGGTGAGAGCTTTACTCTCTCTCTCTTGCACGTATTTTGAAGGAGGCTGTAAACAGAGGGTTAATTAAATGTGCCATTTTCGGTACGTCAAGGGAGTTTTTTGTATTGTTTTGTTTGTTTAATGATGTGAGGTTGCTGAGCTGGAGGTCAGGTTGGCAAATGAAGATCTAGACATCGGCTGAGCACGGGACATATGGAACACTTAACAGGTTTGCACTGAATTTTATTTTGATGGTGTTAGAGCGCAAACAGATGCAAATCAAAATCTAAAACTGTATATACAGACTATTTAAGATAAGGATCATCCGAACAAATAGCTTGAGTTTCTTCCAGGGTCGACTTTTTTTGTTTGTTTGTTTCTTTCCCTTTTTTTCCACGCTGCTCGGAGGGAAGGTGACCCACCTCAGCTCGACGGTGCGCTCCACCTCCACCTGCACCGTCCATTCACACCGTGCATTTGTGGGATAGCTCTCCAGCACGATGTGACCTTGCGGCCGCAGGATGACGCCTCCACACGCTGCCACCCACACAACAACCGTGATCACTGACACATCATTGTGAAACCACTTTAAAAAAATCAAAAAAAAAAAAAAAAAATCAATGCTTTCAAGAAGAAGAAGCAACAAAATGAATAAAATAAATAAAAATAAAGAATGCTCCAAATACTTCCACTGCTGGGCAGAGGATGAATAATGTGACTTTCTGGCAAGAATATTTCTTTAAAATCAACAAAATTCAAAACATTTCATCCTGAACAGCGATTCAAATGTTTCTGGCTAAAATAAAAATAAAAACAAATAGGAAAAGAAAATATATAATAAAAAAAAAAACATTTCACCACTTTTAAGTTCAAAGAAGATATTTATACATTTCTGGAGTTACCTCTGCCAAAACGCTGGTTCTCATACACTTTGTGTTAATTTTCATTTGTTCAGGTTTGATTTTCGCAGTTCAGTATTAGAACAGTCAACTGCAAGATCAAATGGAGGTAAAAAGGCAACCAATAAGGTTCATAGTGGGTGAGATCACTGATGCATCATTGCAATTCATTTATTTATTTATTTTAAACTAAATTCCTTACAAAAATGACAATGATACATCAAAATCCAATCAGAAAATGCATCCAGTTTGGTGCAGAGCAGGGGTAACAAGCTGAGGAGGATATTTGCACAAACATCTAGAAAAACAAAAATTACAGCATGTCTCTTTCGAGGCACAACTTTGATAAATTTGTTTATTTCTCAGTGGGAGAACAATAAGAAAAAAAAAATCTGCAAATTGGACACTGCCAGCTCTCAGAAGACTGCAAAATAATCTCTGACTGAGAGTGTTTTTGTGGTCACACAATGTTTTTTTTTTTTGCATTTTAAAGATTTTAAAATGCAACCTCTTTCTTTAGCTGTAAGTTGCAACAGTGCACAAGATGAGCAAAAATAGTTATTAAAACATTTGTTGCTTAAAAAAAAAAAAAAAATACATAACATAAAACTGTGGCCTTTTCGGGCGTTTGTGTGGGACAAGCAGAACCTTCACAGTGGAATTCAGACCTGGTTTGTGTTGTCAATCTGACGGAACAACTAGATAGATGGATGGGTGGATGGATGAATGGATGGATGGCAAATAAGGAAATAAGTAAATAATAATAAATAAATAAATAAATAAATGAAAAAGCTCAATCCAGCGAGTAAGCTCAACCGGCTTGGTCTGCGACTTGGTCGGCGAAGCGGCATCACAAAACGCTGTCGCCATCAAGTGGCCATACGCAGCATTGCAACGTTCTCAATTTTCTTTACCTCAAGATTTTTTTTTTTCCCCGAATCAAATGTTTATTCAATATCTCATTTTCCCAACGTAAGGGGAGAATACATTGAACAGATTTTGTTTTCTCTGTACTCTATATTTGTGTGTATGTTATTGGGTAAATTAAACTACTAGAGGCTTGAACTTACCAATATATACACACAAGTAATGGCGCATTCTATCTGGCTGTGAAGATAAAACGCGTCAGAAATGCAATTGAACTGCTGCATTGTACACGAGAGAGACTCTCTGCCGCGCGAGTCGCATCAGCAGCGAACAACGCAATGTGTCTGCAGAATGGGTGGGCAAGACAAGGTCAATAACATAGCGGAATAGAAATGTGACTCACTGCGACAGTCCCCTCCACTCCAGCCTTGGCGGCAATCTGTGCAATACTTTCCATTCACAAAGAAGTCATCGTTGGCCTTCCACGTTCCGTTGTGGCACGTCTTGCAGTTCTCAAACAGACTGCAGCCTGGCACGGCAAACAAAGCAACACAGCCAAATTTTGAAAGAAAGAAAGAAAGAAAGAAAGAAAGAAAGAAAGAAAGAAAGAAAGAAAGAAAGAAAGATGGAAGGTGTGCGGTGTGAGACGCTGATGATGCACCTGGGTGAACAATGCAGGGGTCACACTGGTCCAGGGCGTTGCGGCAGCAGGGGACTGTGTAGCCCACGCTGGAGCCCCTGGAGGGACACCGACACCTGATCAGGTGGTACTCGCAGCACGGACGACACATCACGTTCCAGCGAGAGCTCGGACAGTTGTCTCCTGTCGGAGGGACCAGACCGAAGCAAAGGTTTCCAGGCTCCATTATGACATTTAAGCACTGGCTGTTATTTCCAGATTGTACGTTTTGGACGGATTGTAGGCGATGGATTTCTTTGCTCAAAGGCCAAACTGAGGGTTTAAAGGGGCTTACTGGCATGGGAATGAATAGATGAAGCATTTTTTTTTATTTTAAAAAAATAAAAATAAAAATCAAGATCAAAGGGCGAAGCCAACACTTAGCTGGAGGTGTTGTTACCAACTTGTAAGTCTTATGGTTGCCCTATGTGACATCACAACGGGGACATTTTCAGAATTGGAAATTGCTTTTCTGAACAGTGCAGTCTGAACGGTGAGCATGCAACAGCCTCGGACACACAATGCATTAATAATATTGTGTTTGAACAAGAGTCAGCGTGAGTCACGAAATATCTCCACAGTTAGTCAGCAGTAAGTCCCTGTACTCAGTTACTGCTTCTCCAAAGTTATACTCTCGCCCACAAGAGCGAAAGCCCTGTAACGCTGTGCAACATCAGAAAACAACGACAACAACAACGACAACAAAGTTTGATTTGTACTCAATCAAATGTACATACCACGGGGCCAAGGTGTTACACAAGAGCAGAGACTGAGGAGGAGGAGGCCGAAGAGTTTGGACTCCAGAAAAACTGCTTTGCCTGTGAAGAAAGGTAGCATTTTGGCTACCAGGGCCTCTGCAGTATTCCTGCACAGGAATAAAAAGACACACACCGGCTCAGCCGCATCCACAGGTCTGCTTTCCCTCACTGCCGGTTGGTGGAAAAAAAAAAAGAACCCCCCCCCAAAAAAAAACAAACTACATTTGTGACGTAGCCATCTCGGAATATTGGAAAGGGATCCTTAACCCATTCCTTGTGTCATGTTTGCTTTGTGCAACGGCAATCAGCGTGCGAGTGCTCTCTTCCCACAGCAACAGGAGGGAAAATGCTCGTGGGTCTGGGGAGTGGAAAAGTGCATGTGCGGGAACAAGGACGCGCTTAACGAGGAAAACAGCGAGGAGGAGATTCCAGAGGGGAGGAAACGCCAGCTGTCAGTCCGCAGGACCGCGTTTCAACCACGCAAGCTGGAGCTCACGGAGGCTGCGCGCTCACAGCCGAGCACTTTATTCACGCCTTCCCAAAGCCGTGTGACGGAAGAGACGCGTTGTGCAGGTGCAGCGGTTCGGAACAGCAGCAGCGGCGGCAGCAGCAGCAGCGGCAGCGGCAGCAGCAGCAGCGGCGGCAGCAGCAGCTGCCACGCCAGACATGCCGAGTTCCCCGAGTGCGGGGCAGATACCAGATGTGCTCCCGCTGAAATGTTGATGATGTCAGTCACCACAGATTTGCCGGAAGCGACGAAGCAGACAGCCCAGTCACAGCCCGTTGTTTTGTTTTGTTTTGTTTTTTTTTTCCATGACAAAAGCGTTGTCTTTTGATTTCTCACTCGTCATGATACACTCTCTCTCTCTCTCTCTCTCACACACACACACACACACAGATCTCACTCTCTCTCTGCTCCATAATTGATTAACTTACTTAAATTTCCAGTAATAAATAACACATTGAATGACATACTTTTAGACCTGCATGGTGCTGCCCTGCAATAATGGCAATAATGTGAACAAGAAATGTGTTTATTTACGCAGTGTGACTCAGTAATGTCTGGTCCAGCCAAGCTTTGTATTCACCAGCAGACAATATCTCAGTAACCCACACACAAACCTGTTGATTGCAGATCCTAAACTATAATATACATATTAAATGCATATGTGTCCCATGGTTCCTTGAAAAAAAAGAAGAAGAAAAATCTAACATATTCCTCCCCCACAAAAACACACCAGACAACCTGTAATTCAGCCATATCTATATCAGTGGGGTTCTTTCAGGTGAAATAATAGATGCAGGTTTTCTAACCAGACGTTATCTTTCTCAATAACCTCATAAAAAATTTATAAAAAAAAATAATGTACCCATGTCACATGGACAATAAAAACACAAACGGGTTTGTCCGAAACAGGAACTTAAATTCAAGATAAATGATAATATATATAAATATATATATATATATATATATCCTGATCAAGTGCAGAACAGCTGAGCAGAAAACGGAGTGAAACCACTTGTGGCAGCGGAAATATAGAATGCACAGTTGCCACAGTTTTCTCATAAATGCGCGATTTTACTGAGACATCGAGGTGTTCTAGGGTGGCTCGGAGAGACGATGGTAGTGTGCAAGAGAAGTAACAAAAATGATGGACCTGGGGAGCATGAAGTGTCAGTATTCATAAACCATCTGTCATTTCCAACGCAGGGATAAATATCCAGACACACATCAATAAGAAAGAAAAAAAATCAGAAAATGTAGCATGAAGTTTCCATGGAAGTTTTCAAAAAACTCTGAATGAACGTATCTTCTCTGTGTATATGTATATATATAAAAAACATTCCCCCCCCCCCTCCCCCCTTATCATTGCCGGCCAATATACGCACACATTTTATTTAAACAATTCCTTCAAAAATCTGTGGTAAAAAGGCCCCGAATAAATAAAAAAATATAGAAATTCCTCCAACCAACCATCAAAGTGTATAAAATCACAACACCATTGAAGCCCACAGAAATCATTGATCGCAAGTTTGTTTTTCTCCCCCCCTTTTTTAATCACTTCAAACAGTAGTAGTATTGAACGGAGCATCGCTCACTGCTGGAGGCGGCCCAGCACAGTTACACCCCCACACTGCCTTTCTCCCCAGGCAGCAGCTTCTCCTTGTCCGAGTTTTGGGCCGCTCTGTGCGGAGTCTTCTTCATCTCCAGACCTTTCACCCACGTGTAGGCCGACGAGCCGCAGAGGACCATCAGGTTGCTGACCCACCACAGCGTGCTCTTGGTGGAAGCGCTGTACACCACGGCGATGACCGTCTGGGCGCAGGCCTTGGCCGTACCCGACACGTTGTGCGTGAGCGGGCTGGTGTACTTGATCTGGAGCCCCGTGACGTAGCCGATGGCAAAGCCAAACACCCCCCCCAGCGTCATCATGCCCCAGAAGCCCAAGTCAGTGAGGCGGCTGAAGCTGCAGATGCGGCCCACCTCCCCGAAGACAACGAGAAGCGGGAGGAAGAGGAGCGAGGCGTTGACATTGTTGTAGAAGGACAGCTTCCAGATGTTGCCGTCCACCGCTGGCATCACCTTCTTGGTGTAGATGGCGTTCATTGAGACAAAAGCGCTGGCTAAGACGCCAAAGAAAACACCCGTCCAGGAGAGGGAGCCCGCCAGGCCTTCCTGGTCCACGCCGAGCCAGAATCCACCTGGAAAGAGCCAACAAGGCATTTATTTGAAAAAATAAAACAACAACAACAACACCCACAATGCCATCTTGCAACTGTTTCTTTAAAACTATTTACAGGATCTATCCTAAATGTATTTATTTTATAGGAGTCAGGTTTTTATTGGAAATTATCTATTGTGTCTATTGTCTTGTTTCTTTTGCAAGCAACCAAAACCAAACTTACTTAATGACAAAGTAGATCTGTAAAAAAAAAAAATTTTTCACTGCTCTTCCTAGTTTCAGACGTGCATATTTTACATTCCAACACATTCATTCCTTTGCATGCACTTTTCAGAAGCATTTTTTTTTTTTTGCACATTGCTCCTTTGTGAGGTTACAAATGCCACTAGTACCTCACAGTGTGCCATTGTGGGAGATGGGGAGTTGCATGGGAGTTTTCTAAAAAGTTGGGGAGTCTGATATTATTGGCCGATAAAGGCATTAAAAATTAATATCGGAAAATATTGGTATCGGGGAAAAATATATATTAAAAAAAATTACTTTTTAAAAATTTATCCCGAATTTAGTAGCCATGCCAAAGAATGAATTCCTCGAATTTCCTGGTATTACTGAATAGTAAATAGCAATACTTTATTTTACTCGTCACTACTACGCTTGACTATGCTTCATCAAACCACATCGAGGCATAACAGCAAGCGACGCGCATGTTTCAGCCAAGGGGTTTCAGTGCTGGCTGGCTGATAACAAAATAGCTTGTCTGTAGCTGATGATTATTATTTTGACCAGAACGCTTCTTTTTATTTGGAAAACCTTGAAGTTTTTACATTTATCATTACCTCTGCATCCAGCGGGACATCACAACACAAATTAGCCATAATGTGTTAATTCCACTACTGCATATATCGGGATATCGGTAAACAAGTCAATATCGGACATCACTACTGAAAAGACTCACAGGTTCCTGACATAGTTCTCAAAAAGTTGGAAGGTCGAACAAAGTGTGTTTGTTTTTGTTTTGTTTTTTATACTTTATGCAGCTCCTTGAAGTTTTGCACTGCTGTATCACCTTTACATTCACATTAGGGGGAACTCACCTAATATGATGCCACAGCATACCAGTGCCCGCCAGGACGTGGTCTGCCTCAGGATGACGTAGGACAGCAGCACGTTGAACACGGTGCTGAGCGATCGGCCGACCGTGTAGAAAGCCACGCCCACATACTTCAGACACAGGTTGTTGAAGGTGATCATGCAGATGAACACGACCGACAGGGGCAGCACCTCCCGGGATGTCTTCAGGTCGAACTTGAGCACCGGGAAGTCGATGAAGCCCGGGCAAAGTCTGGACAGCATCTGCATGATCCAGCACAGCCCCACGGTGACCACACACTGGTAGAAGGTGATGAAGAGCGGCGCGTCCAGCTCGCGGTTTTCCAGCAGGAAGTTATTCAGGAACACCATGGTGATGGAGACGAACCAATAGCACGCCACCACGGCTGCGATCTTGGCAGCCCGGAGCAAGAACGTCTCTCCATGGCCGTTCTGCTCCTCCATCCCCGTCCCGCCCAGAGCCATCCTCAGAATGCTGGAGCGCTTCAGCTGAGACCTGTTCATGGTCACAGACGGCGACGAGAAAGTCGATTTTAGCAGCTACCGGCTGGCGGAGCTCCGCCAGCTACCACGGAAAAACATAACAGCAACTTCCGCCCCACGTGACTGTAAAGGGTCCAATAAAGAGTGGCCTCTGGTTCGCCGCTTCAAAATAACAACTGGACGTTCGTTGTGTTATTTTTTTCCCCCTAAATTGGTCTGTCAATTTAGTGATGTTCAGTTGAACCAATGAATAAACGTACATGAAATGAAGACAAAGATTATTTTCTCAGAATAATACTGTAATAGTTTATTAGTTCGTCATAATTTTCAGCACATTTCCGCATTTTAGCGGGACGATTCCAACTAAATACGGAGTTTGCTGTAAATTATTACCTACATGAAACCGCCGGACGTGGGGGAAAAAAAAAACAAAAAAAACTTCGCAGATATTTCAGAAAAATTTGGAAGGCGGAAGTTTTCTTGGAAGAGCTTCCTGGATCCTGTAAGTGTTTTCGATTTTTCTTCTTCCCTTAAGCAAGTGATGGCGAGAGCCACTGTTAATATTATTTATAGTTTAAAAATGTTGAGCCAAACAATTTCCCAGGAAATTTGCGCATTTTAGTTCATCGTTATCACATTTCTACGTACTGTTGTGCAACAAAGCTCTAAACACAAGTACAGGCGAGAGTGATGGATACTGATCGTTTGGGGTTGTAGTGAACCACACTGACCGACTCAGCCACTCGTGACAGAGTCAGTTCTCTCCTGATGAACGATCGTAAATCGCCCGTTCAGCCGTGGAAAATTAAAAACAGGTGTCGCACCTTACGTCACAAAATGCCCGACAGGTGCTTTGATGATTTGTCCTGGAGGAGGGTGTTTCTACGGACTTTTGCATCAACCAAGTGTGTAGAACCCCCTTTACTCTAAATCTCCACACTTGTTTCCCGTGAGTGCGGTGATATATATATATTTTTTATACAAGAGTTAGAAGGTAAGCCGTTGTCATACCTGGAGCTGCTGGAGAGCGCGGTGTGTTTGACACGTTTCAGGACCTGGAGGTTTTGCGGAAGTGGCACATTTTTAATGGTTGCATTACTCCTCCTCTCTAACTAGCAACAGCACGGGCAGGTTCGCCTCGGAAGGGTGACGTCAGATGAAGAGGCGTGACGTTGGCTCATAGCGTGAATCCATAATATCGTCAAAGGTCTTTGAAATGCCACATGTACTTTGAGCAGGCAAGTACAACTAGTACAACTAGTACAACTAGTACTACTGGTTATAATAGTTACGCTACCACCACCACCAAAACCACCACTACCAATAATAATAATAATAATATTGTTGTTGTTATTGTTGTTCATGAAGTATTATGCAAAGATAATATTAATGTCTATGTCTGTCGATGTCAATGTCAATGTCAAAAATAAGACATGCTTTCCAAGCGACGTATATATTTTTTATATTTTTTATTTATCTATTTTTTTTTTTACCATCAGTGCGTCATTGGATTCAAGACAGAACTTCGATTTAACTAACAATAACAATGAATCAATAGTTTACAAAGCACCCCCTTACCCTTTGTCATTCTCAATTTTTTTTTTTTTATTGCTGTACTTCCTCGTTTTAAACAGTAGATGGGAGCAAATAGCCATCTGTGAATTAAAGGTTCTCTGCGCCGCAGGATTCAGGATACAGCAGCTAATTCGCAAACAAGCAGTAAACATGATGACACACAGCAAGCAGATATATTGATTTTACATGGTGCATAGTAGCAACACGCAGGTTATGTGATTTTTTCAACGCCTCTTGAAAAACAAAACAAAACAAAACAAAAAACACCAAAAAGCCGAACTCACTTGAGAGAGATCGAAGCTGTAAGGCCCAAATATACCCTTGTGTCCTGCCTTCTCCACAAACACGAGTCAGACAAGTTGTCACAAAATCGCTCTTAGTGAACGTTTTTGTGTTTGTGTTATATTTTCTGAGACGATTCACAACATGTCACTTCAGTGGCGAACGGGTGTGCACTGACGGTGTGCGTGTAAACCTCCATTTTCCTTCAGGAGCACAGAGGTGGTATTTGTTCAGCCTGACTCGGCCCTTACAAGCCATCCATCAGGGGATGTCTAAGCTCTCATCCTGCTACTTTTTGCTCAGGGTCTGGAAAGAAATGGCAAGGTTGAAGCCGAGTTTGCTTTTCGCATGACAATCTGTTCGTCTGACCACTGTCAGCTGGGGGATTTCCACTCTTTGTTACAAACAAGAGAGAAAAACCAAACAGAACGGATCAAAGTCTACAGAGGAAAAAATAGAAATGAAAAGTCAAGAAGAAGGGAAACAAGAAGAAAAAAACAAGTCAGACTAGGTGAAAACAACTCGTTCTATAGGCATTGCACTTAAAAATGAGAGGCTTTGATTTAATAACAAATTAGTAGCATTTAAATCATGACTGGCTTATTACCCTTCTTTGTAAGACTATACTGTTAACTGTGAATCAATTCAACATATCAGAGCCTCAGCAACCAATGCCTCTTTTATGTTGTTTTTGCAAAGTTATCCCAGCAATGCATTTCCTGGGATCCTCTGCTGCACCGTGTGGATCTATAATTAGAAATTTGATGAGATGAGACGAGAGATGATCATGGTGGTTTTCACCACTGCATGTCGTAGTTTGGCGCGCCGCAAATATTTTTGAGATTTTCAAGGAGAAACGGCAACATCAGTGGTTACATTTTAGATTGCAGCATCTTTCACTCTCCCGAGCTTGCCAGTGAGCTACGGTGGACTGCGCAACCAAACCTGGATACCTAGCCCACCTTCTTCTTCGTTGGTTTCACTCTCATTACGAAACACGGATGGCTGGATTTTACCTTAAAAATATGGAGTTGTGTGGCGACCCCTGTTTCTCCTTGTTATTTCTCTCTCTCTCTCTCTCTCTCTCTCTCTCTATTTCACTATCTATCTCTCTCTCTATCTTTTCCTTTTTGCGGACATCTGGGTATATTCTGGTGGTGTGGCAGCCTTAGTTCACCTTCTTATGATTTGATGCACCTTTCAACACCTCCACACACACCCTCCACTCACACGACATGCACCTCATACTTACCTTGTGGACACTCACACCTCATGCTTAATTATTCAATTATTCCTCTGTCAGTCTTTTGTGTTTCCTTGTTTGTTGTTACATAAATCATTTGTTGCCTTGCACCATGGCTTCTCTCTCGTCTTTGTCATGGCTGTGACAGGTGGAAGATGGCAGCTAACTGGAAGCAAAACCCTTGCGCTATGTCTATTCTTCTACAGTACGACCCAGAAAATTACAATATCCTGAAAAGGTTGTAGTATTTCTGTAGTTCAACTTAAAAGGTGAATGTGACATATTATATAAACAAATAATATGCAAATCAATATATTTCAAGTTTTTATTTCCTTGGATTTTGCTGATCAGGTCTCGCAGCTTAAAAAAACCTCAAATTCAAAAATTTAGAAAATTAGAATGTTACATAAAGAGGCAACTGCTTGAGATGTCAATTTGCATGTAATGGGTCAATATACTTTGTTGGTTTAATTTTTTATGTTAAATTGCCAAAATAAAACAACTTTTACTCGATATTCTAATTTTTCGGGTAGTACCTGTACATGAAAACCATTTTAAGGGTAGGAAAACCAAATGACTTTTATTGCATTGCATGTATACACTTTTATTAATGTATTTATGTGCAGTATGATAAGCTTGTCTAACAGTTAATTATTCAAAATGTTCTGTGGATGCCCAGAAAACAGTATTTAGTCCTGTGTTTACAGCCGCATCTCATGCTAACACTGATGCCTTCCACACGTCTGGAAAGGCACAAAATCAAGGCGATCTATGGCTGGGGGGTGCGACCAACCAACCAAAAAGAGGGTTGGGTGCTTTTTTTTTATGACATCACAGTGGCCTGATTTCCATAGCAGAAGCTAGAAAAAAGATGCAAAAGGCTGTATCTTTCTGGCAGACACAGATTATCGCTAGTAAATGTTGGTAAAGTGAATTTTGCACGCTGCCAGGACCTTAAAGGTGAGTGACGCTGTTCCCGCCGCAGCCTAATGACGCTGGTTTTCTGAGCTGTACTTCTGGCCCAATCACTCTTCTGGCAGCGACTGTAACAAGCCTCATCTGTCCAGCTGTGAGGGGAAGAAGAAAGAGCCGCAAGGTGCCTCTGAAGAATGTCTCACTTACACTGGAGGGTTGATTGGTTTGGAGAACAGAGAAAATGGAAGAATGGACAGAACACAGCCATCTGTCCCAGAGGTTCGACTTCCTCTGTCGGGAAATTAATGTGCTCTGCAGGAACTTTTTTGTCCAAACTAGATGAATAAGAGGAAGCGGTGACGGGCTGTTTATTTAAAACACCTTGAGCCAAAGTCCTCGCAAAAAAACAAAACAAAAAAAAAAAACTTCCCTCATGAATCTTTAAGTCAAGCGTTTATGCGGCGGAAATTTCTTCACCATAATTATCCCCCTCAGTTCGCCCGGCGCTGCTGTACACGGGGGCAATTAAAGTGAAAAGCATTTAATTGAGGCTGGATGCTGCCTTGGCCGTCACTGCACATAAAGCATCACATGCCTTTTAGGCTCTTTTAAGGCAAGAAATGAGAACATCCACCTGGCGGAACGCCACGATGAAACGCCAACGAGCCGTCCTTTCAGAGTGTAAGAGAAACGCGCAGCTATTTAGAACCTCTCCCGCCTTTTAGCTCGAGCGGGCCGCCGTCCTCCCGCACGCAGCTCTGCATCATGAATCACAGATGCAGGAAACAAGCAGGCGTCCCATCCATCACCGTCCGCCCTGACATGTTTGGCTTTGTTCAGGGAGGGCCGGCCGACTCCAGACTCCTCCATCAGAGGATCTCGGAGAGACGCTGATGACTCATCTGTGTTGTCCTGCCGAGCGGCGCCTGTAGAATGAAGCCGCCGAACGAAGTTGTTTTTTTTGTTGTTTTTTTTCCCTCAGCGAAGTTCCATCAAGCCAACCTTTCATTTCCATCTTTTCATTCACAGAGAGGGCAGGCGGGAACAGAGCAACAGACTTCAGGCGGGTCATGTGACCTGAATCTTGAGAGTTATTTACAGTTGGGATGTTAGCTGCTGTTTGAAGGCCGGGCACGTGACGTTTACAGGGATCCACTGACACGACATGGTGAACACAACCTTCTTCTTTTTTATTTTATTTTAAATGGTCTTCAAAAAGCATGTTAAAACACTACACTGTCTCTTCACCAAATATTGATCAGACTTGTTGAGACGGCATGTTTTGGGTTATGAAAAAAAGACATGCAGAGACAACAAGGGCTGCGTAAAGACGTAGATATTCCACTGGAAAAAATTTAAATAAATAATTGCGTCGGGGGGAAAAAAAAAAAGAAATCAGAGATAAACAGCTTGAAACCCTTCAGCTGTTTACGAGCGAGTCGACTATTTCTGACTTTAAAGGTGACGATATTCAAGTGACTCAGTTCTCACAAGCGCTCGGGCTGCTTTTGGAAACCGGTGCGGTCAGCGTTCATGAGTCAATGCGGTGGACAGCAGACAGACAGCAGCAGACAGGCGTTACATCCACAACATATACACGCATCGATGTCCATTCAGAGACTCATAAGTGAACAGTTGTTGCTGTCTGATGGATCAATACAAACAAGTCAAAGGTCTTGTTCGCGTGCGAGTGACTCCTTTCTTCTCAGGGGGTTGTTGACCTTCTTGCCATAAGATCAAATTAAAATCAGTTCGTCCGTGAGTCTGAGCGGGTATTAGAGCAAAGTGCGACGTTCTCCACGTCCATCGACGGCGCTGGTGAGAAACAAACCAAAAATAGACGCGTGAATAAACCAATATTTCCATTCTGCTGCGTTTTTTTCAACTCTTCTCCCACGTTCTGTCCAGTCCCAATCTAATTCTGCGTCTTTGCTGCTAATGACGTGTCGTCAGCTCAAGATCTACGTCTTGCACAGCAGAGGCTGTCAGAGGCTTTTCCCCGCATCGCCGTCAGAGGCTGGAATTTTCAGCAGGTGCGGCAGAACTTCAGAGGAGCGGCTCCGCCCCCAGCTGCCAGCAGCGGAGAGATCTGAAGTCTTTGCTGCACAGCTCAGATGAGCAAAATTCAATATTTCTTGGACTATTTATTGATCCTGCGCTTTTCCCATTTTCAGCCAATTTTCACCTGCGATGTTTTGAATGACCCACTGGTATTTCACTGTGTTTTTGCTCCTGCCTGCGATGCTTTTTTACTGACAGTTAAGTTTTAAATCTTATTTTTGCAATCCAATGTTGTTTTTTTTCCTCTCTCTCCTTTTCTTCTAATAGCAAAATAATAATAACCCGGTGAAATAAGTCAACAGTGCAGAAAGACAAATGATTAAATAAGTAGGTTTTGTCTGTTTGTGTGTGTGTGTGTGTGTGTGTGTGTGTGTGTGTGTGTGTGTGTGTGTGTGTGTGTGTGTGTGTGTGTATGAGCTCTCACATTTACAGTAGGCATGTTTTAGTCTGTTGTGTCAAGAGAAGAAGCTTGACTCCTTGTTTTTTTTTCACTTCTCCTTTCTGCTGACACGGTGCAATATTGATGTGGAATAAATTCCCCTCTAATTAGGGAGGCTGAATTAATCAGGAAGCGTTTAATTAGTGGAGTTTTCTTTTCGGCCGAGGGAAGGTTTTTGATCCGAGCCATATGGCTGCTCCCTCTGATGTACTCGGCTTCACAGCCTGTTTAAATATAAATCACTTTTTCTTCGAGGCCTGGGTGAAAATGAGTTTCAGAGGGGCACCGGCAAAATTGTGTAATCAGCCTGGGTGGAGGCTGGGATGGCATTACATTTTATACACTACGCCATATAATGGGAAAGTGAAGTGATTAAGTAATTGTGGCCGTACATGAATGAGGTTAATGTCTCTTCCTGACAAATACAATTAAAAGGTCCCACATTGTGCCAAATTCACTGTACTAACTTATTTCTAGCAGCGAAATCTGCCTCCATCTGGTCAGTGAACTTCAACAAAAAACAGAAATGCTAATTTCTTACTTTTCTTTTTTTTGATGCGCTGCCTTTTAGAAAGTGTGGTGCTAAAGAAAACAGACAGAAATTGAAGTTCAATAACCTAGATTATTGTTCACTAGGGGCAGTACAGTCAATGGTGGACAAACAATATTAAAAAGGACCGAAACAAAACAAAACAAATGACAAAACAGCATACAGTGACATTGAGTCGGAGATATCAACCAGGCGTGTGAGAACATGAATTCATTATTTAAAGACTCAAAATTCAAAAGTTGCCTGTTGGTGCCTAAAGGCAAAGAACATTTTATAACTGAGGAACAACCAGTGGGATCAAAATCATCTCTGCAGTCAAACTGTATAGACATCCAATAAATGCTCCCTTTAAAACATTTGTTTGTGCAGAGAACTGACTTTGCAAGGTTCCGCTTCCTCTGCACAGTGCAGTTTTGCATCTGTCAGAAACGCTGAGCTCCCTCTGCCAGACGAACGGCTTTCTTGAGCTCGTCGGGATTGTGACGCTTCCAACATGGACCTGCTTCTGTTGAGGAACTCCAGCGACATGCAAAAAGGAAAAACAAAACAAAACAAGAAGATAAACAGCACTGAGGCAAAGCTTTTAGGAAACATATTCTTTCACTACACCGAACCTGTCAAGTGGAGTTAATTCTATGTGCAACGTCAAACTAGTGATGCAAAAAAGAAAAAGAAAAAGAGAGAGAGATAGAAAGAGAGAAAAGAAGTCCCTGAGAATGCCAGGTGATGAGCCTCGGGCGCCTCAGAGCTGCTTCCTCTGCACAAAGTGAAGCATTTGCACAGCAAATCACAGCATGGGGGGGGAAAAAAAACAGATTTGAAAAACATGATTGATTCAGCAAAAAACAAAACAAAACAAAAAACTGCCTGTGTGTCTGAGTAAAAAGCAGTTCTTTAACTCTGAGGCGAAGCAAACGGTTGTTTTGCGAGATGTGACAGTCAAATTCACCACGCCGTCACTGCCTCTTGGAGGGTTTGAGCGACGAGGCGGCGACGCGAACGACTGTCCGGCTCGGCGGCAGGAAACAAACAGGGAATGCAAAGTGACAGATGGATCATTTCCTCTGAGCGGCTGATGATTTCAGCATGGGGCTGTTTTTAGCATTCTAAAAATAGCTGTAGTTCAAAGCTTTTTTTTGAGAAAAAGAAATTACCAGTATTCCCGGTGATTATTTACTTTGTCAGCGAGAATCAAAAAAAATAAAAATAAATAAATATATATATATATATATATATTTATATATATATACACAATATATATATATATATATATGACAAAAGGATGAAAACTCTGTTTATTTTATCCTTTATTTTACTCATTAATCCCATCCTGTCAGCCCTTCACAGTTCGTATCAGGTCCACCGTGGTGCGTCAGACGTCATGATGGATGCAGTTGAAATCTGTGCGATCCCGCCGCCCTGTGAGGTTAACAGGATTTTTTTTCTCTGAGAATCTGAAGCGCTCATGCTGAAATCAGGAGCCCTGTGAGGCCCTGTGAATCTCCCGCCACGCATCCATCATCGCCCTCATCGGGGCTCTGGGGTGGAACAAAATTGTGACACAGTTTTCTTCCAGCTAGCGCATAAACCCTGAGAACAAACATGCCGGCTAACATTAGCATAGCGGCTCCCTCGAGTCCCCCAGCAGCTGACCTCTGACAGCGCCGACGGGGCCACCAATGGCGGAGGCTTCGTTGACTTCTTGTTTGTTACGCTGCAAGAGTAGAAGCTCAATCACACTGCGATTATAAGGCCGGCATCAAGCATACACTTCAGAGTGGTTAGCTGTTGCCACGCGCATATGTTTTAAAGTGTTTGCGTAACAAGCTTGTGTTGGGGGGGGGGGATTATCTGAGCTGCTCAGCTTGCAGGGCAAACACGGAACTGCTTGTTTGTCATCGGGATCTGGCTGTTTGCAGTGTGAGGTCACTGCCTTCAGACTGCGGAGCTGCGAGTGGATGACCTTTAGGCAAAGCTTGCACTGGAGCCTTTTCGCTTTAGTCATTTATGCAGATCAGGGAAGTTTTTTTTAGGATAACAATCAGGCAAATAACAGCTTGGAGTGCACGCCCGATAATTAAGTTTGTTTCCAGTAATGTGTTTAGAGAATTAATGATTGCAAAGCCGTGTTATTACTGCCTTTAAATATTTACGGGCCTGCTGCAGAGCCAGTGCTGCTTTGAAGGATCCAAACAGGAAAAGCCGTGACAGTATTTGCATGATTGCGATGCTGTGAAGTTTGCTCTGGTTTACATCTCAAAGGAAAACAGACCAGCGGAAGAATGAAAGCTGAGAGTTTTTCCTTTGTCAGCCGCATTGTTGCACTGCGGTCGAAAATTACGTGCAGTGGCATTTCTTGGCACTCACAACCTTTTTATTATTCATTGTAAATATTTATTGGAAAGGGATAAGTCTACTAATGAACATTGGTACAAGTACTTTTGTAAACATGCAAGAGCTAGCAGGGCTAAAAATCGACATCCTCTGTCCCGATGTGGTTGTGTAGGACGCCCCCTGGTGGATTGGACGCCTAATTTATATAGGTGCAGTTCAGTCGCTGTCGCCTCACAGCAAGAAGGTTGTGGGTTCGATTCCGGGCCTGGGGCCTTTCTGTGTGGAGTTTGCATGTTCTCCCTGTGTCTGCGTGGGTTCTCTCCGGGTTCTCCGGCTTCCTCTCACAGTCCAAAAACATGCATGAGAGGTGAATTGGAAACTCTGAATTGTCCGTAGGTGTGCATGTGAGTGCGAATGGTTGTTTGTCTCTATGTGGCCCTGCGAAGAAACTGGCGACTTGTCCAGAGTGTCACCTTGCCTTCGCCCTGTGACAGCTGGGAGAGGCTCCGTGAGCTCAGGAAGAAGCGGGTATTGTAAATGGATGGATGGATAAATATACAAAAATAAAATAAACCAACACATCCAATAGCATCATTTGATTCATTTGGGCAAATGAATCAAGTCAGTCAAGTGAAGATCATCTCCAAGAAGAAGCTGCTTGACTGTAGTCAGAAAGACTGAACAAGGCATTTTGGTGTGACATGTCGAGTGTTTGCGTGAGCTCCACTTGTGTGATCTGCCATGCTAGCTGCTATATACTGTAACGCCTCGAGGCGCCACTGTTTAGATGTTTGGATAATTCGGCCTCATAGCCGAGTCCGTGTTTTTCCTCCGTGTCGGCGTCGATGCCGACACGGAGGACTTGAACCAGGCCAATCAGAGATGCCACTCAGACCGGCGCTTCACACCGAGAGGTCAGCTTACCCTGCCGTCCCTTATCTCGGGAGAGCACAGACAAGATCCCGGCTGCCAGCGATGCCTTTTCAGTGGCGGTGTGAATCGAGCGGGTATGTCCGTATCACAGCCTCCCGTCTTCTATCCGCTTCTCCACGGCTGCCGCCCCGCCGCTCGGGAGGCGTCGCCGGAAAACAAGATTAGTGGCCGCGTCTCCCCCATCCCCTCCCCGTCCTGTCACACTACAGTCGCTTGATTGGTAATGCGTGCACGTCCATGGCACAAAAAAAGAATAATATTGGAATTCAATCTCTCTTTGTGTGTGCGTGTGTGTGTGTGTGTGTGTCCTTGAAAATTGCAATGTGATCCCGTTTAAAACAAGTACAGCATGTGCTGTGGTTTGTACAAATCTAACAACAATTTCCTTGTTATTCTCTTTCTTCAGAGTTAAAAATGAATTCAGTGAACTTGATGCAAACCAGCTACATTGTTACATTTTTCAGCGAGTACATTTGCACAAACTTTTACAAGTGGATTTTTTTTTTACAAGTGGCATATACTGTATAAACAGGACACAGTTAACCCAAAATAAGTCTTTGCCCTCCTCTATTGTGATGTTGTTGTACATTCTGGTGTATAGTGACCAGTGTTGACTATACAGTGACTATACTACTTTTTCAGTAACGGAGTAACGTAACGGGATTACTATGGAAAGACAGGTAATCATATCAAATCACTTTATCAAGTAACGATTCCATTACTTTTCTGAAATATTTTGCAAGCTAAAAACTTCTTAAACAACCAAAAACAACAACGTCCCAGATTGAGGACGCAGCCGTGCATTCAACGTCATTGATATGCAACGACGCACCAGGACAAGCACGGCGGCGGCAAAAGAAAATGAACAACGATTGCGTTTGTAGCTGGAAATGCAAAAATTATTTTTGCGTTCATCTCGTCTAAATCAAAGAATATTGTGGTTCGTTGCACGTGACGTGCAGGACACAAGACGTTCTCAACTTCGAAAATTTCCACGTCGAACCTCATAAATTGTTGAAAGCCATGTTTTACAAGTGACTATTGTGCTTCTTATTATTTTAATATATGGGCTGTGCAAAAGGCACCAGTGCTGTACATGAGTTTGTTCTGTGAAATGTGCAGTTTGTGTTGAGAGCACTGAGCAACTGTTACTTTAACTTTTTTTTAACTAAAGTAATTAGCAATTGATTACTTATGAAACAAAGTGGTTAAATAAGTAATTAGATTACTTTTTAAAGGAGTAATCAGTAATTAGAAGTTGGATTGCTTTTATAGAGTAATACCAACAACACTGATAATGACAATCAGTCCATTCATCCATCCCAGAATGCACTGCTCGGCCACTATTACAAGTCCGGTAGCCTTTGTGGCAGAGTTTGACTGCAGCCACAAACTAGTGAAGATGTTCTGGTACCCAGCCTACGTGAAAACACCTTCCGTTATCTTGAATATGTGCTATTTTTACACTCCATTTAGCTTGTCAGATTAACAAAGTCTACTATATGGAGCCAGTACTGCTGCAAAGAGTCACTTAACTGTGTTGTGAATCTACTATCAGCTCTGGATGCGTTCATATTTTCAGGCTTCTGCATCATGAGGCAGTTAAAACCTTTATTTTCCTCCCGGGTGAAGATGAATTATCCTATTTTTCATTAAAACAAACAAACAAAACCCCCCCCCCCAAAGCAAACACCAAGCCAAAAAAAAAAAGAGACGCTTGATGCGACTGGTGGCGGATGCAAAGGTAAGTAACTTGAATAAGGAGCTTCTTGCCCCTCGACGCGCGGTAAGAGAAATGGCGAGCGGCGATGTAATCAAACAAGGTCAGTGAAGGGTCGTTTATATCCGCCGCGGAATGGAGTCTGTCACTGCGTTACTAATGGCCTCTTGACTTAGAGCGGAGAGGGGTGGAGATCCCGGACGGCAAGAGTAATTTCTTTTTAAGCAGCCAGCCAGCAGCTCGGTCTGCGTCAATAAAAGAAAGAAAGAAAAAAAAACAACAACAAAAAACACACCATCAATCTTGTCCAATGGATTATTTCGGGTTTTCCAAAGGTAAAAGTCTGCGCATTGCAAATCTTCAAATTTTCACTTGAGACACCTCATTGTACTCTTTATTCAGAGATATTGGAGCCGGTGTCAAGTGCTCTGCTTCTCTTAAATCATTGTAGGAGGGATATTAAGCGTACAGAGGGAAGAGTAAAAGAGCAAAACTGACTGATGGGGGGGGGGAAATGACAAACCTGCTGATTGAATGTCCAATAGTGAATCACTCACTGCTCACCAACCCACCTTGCTCATTCTTTGGTTTGACTTTGCACAAGTGGGACCTGCAATATTGCAATACTGTTCTCGCTGAGCCCATTTTAGCTGCTCTGTTTTGAATTGTGGTCATGAATAAGAATTGATTAACATTGACGACGATCACAAAGCCACACAGGCACTTCTTGGCGCATCGGCATCCTGCTTTTGATTCTAACTCCAGCCAAAGATAGTGGCCTCACTGACATTTTCAGGTGCACTTTTTTGGCTCGAACCTGAAGGAGAACTCCCTCTGCAAAAATATATATATATATAAATAAATAAAAAAAATATATATAAAAGGGTGAAGATTTGGCATGTGTGCGCCTCAGCCCAGTTTCTGACACCTGCTCACTTCTTTCCCAGACACCTCGGCAGCGGGTTCTGTTTTACTGAGGCAAAAATAGCGACTAGGACGTCTTACTTCTGTGCAGCGATGAAGAAAAGGTAGTTCTGTCGGAAGAACCAACTCTAGTTTAGTTCGACATACCAACCGGTTCAAGCAGCAGCAGTTTCATGCTGCAAACAATAAACAGCAGAGTGGGATTAAATAATGGTAATAATGATAATAATAATGTAGCTCTGATGTACAAGGTCATGCACACTGTTTGCTGTAAACTCAATATACAGAATGTGATCAACACTAACTAATCAACTCAAATCGACAATATATATATGCACACACACACACACACACACACGTATATATTCTAGCACAATATCCCAGAAAGAAGTCTTATTTTCTTAATTTCACTCCTGCTAAACACTGATTCTTCTACTTTAATTCTGTTGCTGTTTCTATGTTGGTATTTTTCCATTTTGCATTTGATCGAGTCAAAAAAAAAAAAAACAAAAAAAAAAACTGGTAGATTTATCGATCACAAAAAGTCACAAAAGTTTAGTCTCTGTCCATTGCAGCCACTTGTGTTTGTTTATCTGAGGTGGCCGAACTGAAAGACCGCAATCACACAATGTCAATCTAAGTTATCTGAGCGAAGGCGATTACAAACAAAGGTAACCAAAAGGTTCTCATTTTGCGAGCAGACACACAGCTGCGACCAAAACAGTTTCCTGATTCATTCAGCGTCTCTGAGCTCAACTGGGACACGGTGGATCGGCGACAGGAGGCGGATTTGTGAAGCAGCGCGGTGGGAGTAGCTGCTGAAATCGGGTTCAGTCTCAGCCCACGGCCGTCCTCGGCCCATATTCAATCAGCGACGTTGCAAACAAGAAGCATCGGCACGAGGCCTATTTCTCATGACATAATCTTGGCAGGCGGCGGCACGCGGCACGCGGCACGTCACAACGTGGCCTCGGCCTGAGGATGCTTCTGGAGACGTTCCAGCGGCGCCAGACTGGGCCCAGTGCCGACTCCGGCTCCACTCGGCTGGCACACCGTCCAGGAATATTGACAGCCGGTCACCACCATCCTTCATAGTGTAGAAAACTATCGCCATATGTCAATTGTTAAGCATCGCAGTTCACTATGCAACACCAAAAAAAATACATGTCTGTAGATATCCGGAAAAAAGAAGCACGTTTAGCCCTCTGTTTACAGCCTCCTGCTAAAACTGGTGCCGTCTTGGATCTTCAACGCATTTCAAAAGACAAAAAAAGAAAAATGCTAACAAAATGTATTTTTCTCTTCTTTTCTTGTGACAGTCGTGTTCCTTTTGCTAATACACTGTAAACATACAATCCACTGGATTACCCATAAAGCTCAGTGCAAAATGAGCAGAATTCTAGCACCTTCATTTTTTTTCTACCCTTTTATTTCAACAATGACACGTCGTTATGCTACCGGCCGGTAATTAATCAAATTCCCTTCCTGATTAAGGAACTAATGAGTAAGAAGACGGCATCACAGTGTTCACCGACAGAGAGGAGCCTTTGAAAAAGGGAATTTTTAAAGTGATGAAAAAGCAGAGAGGAGGGAAGAAAAAGCTGCATGAGTCTGAAGTTAAGCCGAGGGAAACCGGGTCACAGAATGAAGTTCTGACCACTGAAGCCCAAAATTAAAGCACATGGTGGAACAGTGTGGGATCAGCTTATTTCATGGGCTGGCAGCAGACAGTTTCAGGACTTCCTTCGGACTGGAACGCACTCTGTGTGTGTGTGTGTGTGTGTGTGTGTGTGTGTGACTATGTGGAGGCAAGCTGTTCAAACCCTCCTTTTTTCCACTAACATTTCCATCTGTCACACTCCGCTCGGCTGCAAAAAAGGAGAAAAAAAAAGAAAGTATCTATCACTCAGCGGCAGTTGTGCAGGATTCACTTTATTATCAGCCTCACACCATTCCCACAAAACCCTGCGAGCGGAAAGGAACCGTGGCCGTGCGGCGAAGATCATACCCAGTAATTTACTCCTCATCGGTCCTGTGCCGCCCTTGCAAGCGTGCAGGAATATGTGTAAGGTTAGATCATCCGTGTTGGATTAGCCCTCAAATGTTCTTTGCTTTGGAGGCGCGTGTAGCGGAACAGCAATTACTTCACCGTGCAGCAGATTGATGTGGCGCAGTTATTACTCTGCTTTACTTTCAGCTGTTTCCTGATCTCCTGAACCGCTGGTGGAGGAAAAAAAAAAAAATCAGAGAGTTAAGAGGCTCTGCTGCGATTCCAATCTGCCTGCCAGTTAAGATGTTTTTTTTTTTTTTTTTCACGTTCACATTTGCTGACCTCGTGGGGAACACGCCGCGGCAGTCTTTTTCTACCACTTTTACGTCCGTTTCTTTCACAATTACTGCTCACGGCTTGCCCCTATGCCAAAGACCTTCAAACGGTCAAGAGTACCTGAATGGATTCGGCCTTTTCGCACTCAAGTAGCTGCACCGGTGAGATGGAGAGCAAGGTGAGGATCTTACTCAGAGCTGACAATAGCGGGGTGAAGGGTAAAATGACTTTTTGCTCTCGGAGGGATTTGCTAATCCTGCATGGTGACCAGCCAAATGTAGTTCATCTCGCCAAGGGTACACAGTGTTCACAATTGGCGTTTAAAATTTCAGTCAGTCCCGTCGTCGATCAGCTTCCTATATAGATTAGGAGGCACGAGGACAAGAAGCCAGCGCTGGCAGCCCTGAATCAGAAGCCGGTCCATGTTGTGAGCAGTGCAGCTGCTGCTCAAGGTATTAGCATGCCTGCTACGTTGGCAATAAGTTCTGTCTCTCTCCAAGTGGCCTTGATAAGAGCTCCAGTAAAGCCGGTTACTGCTAGCATCTTCCTGTTATTTTTCTTCTCAGGTCTACTGCAATTAAAATTGAGAACTTTCCCTAATGGCAACTGTTGACTGAATTATAATGACCTGTGGAACTTCCCTGTTTGCAAGAAGAAGGCCAAAAAACCTTTGTTCTATTGTTTTGTTTGGACAGGACCAACCGCCAGAAATGCTTGCAAAAACTCAAAAGAATAAAAGAGCGTCAATAGTTTCAGTTTCAGTTTATTTATTTTCCTCGATCCTACAACAATGATACAATGACATAAAATACAGATCGCTACAATAAATTTAAAAAATAAAGTAAAAAAAAAAAATAATATATATATATATATACACATATATATGTAGTTTTGTATTGGCCTATATTGTAATAAATAAATAAATAAATAAAAATATAAATAAAAATAAAAATAAAAATAAAAATCTGTAATGTCCATTTTGTCCAGTTTAGTCGCCGACTGTAGTCAGTTTCCTGGGGCACACGACACTTTGCTTTGTCATGACTCGCAGAGAAAAACAAAACAGCGGAGCGGAGGCGGACGGTAAAAGGGAGAGACAACAGTAATATGAAAACAGATCATTTTGTTTTATCGGGCCAGCGTTCCTGGAAGAGCGGCGCGGCACCGGGAAGGACTGCTGACGAGTCTCCTGCAAGTTTGTCGTTTCAAAGCCGACGGGACATCACGCGGCAGCTGACGCCGCCACTTGCCGAAGCCTGCCGTCGATGGCGTTGTCGCCGCCGCCGTCGTCTCCATGGTTACGGCACGCAGACAGACCCGAGTTCTAAATGACAGCTTGACAGCCAAAGAAATAATTAATAAAAAAAAAGACTCTCACTGAGGCTGATTGTTCATACCTGCTGAATATAAAATGTGCGTCGATGTGAAAGCTCGAGTCAAAAAAGACAAACTCTGTTGGGTAAATAAATCATCAAGTTATACGGTGTGGGGGGGAGGACAAAACAACTGCTGGTTTGATCTCGACTGGATCATTACTGTCTTTCAAAACAAGTCTGCAGCACTCTGCTGGATTCAACAAAAGGAATGTATTCATTTATTTATTCATTTAGTTTTGATACAACGCCACCAAACTGGTGTTTCGATGGAAGCTGGCGGAGTCGCTTCAATCTGATTTTGGAGAGGCGTCAGCAAACAGGGCCGCCCCCCCACCCCCATTTCTCAGGCGGCATCTGCAGATTTCTAATTAAACCTTGGCGAGTTCCATCGGCTCCATTTGTGTGTATCACGGGCCGAGTCAACGAGCCAAAGCTGCGTGGCGAGACAACAAAACGGGGCGAATCACAGCGTCGCACCGCGTCTCCTCGCCCCCCCCCAAAAAAACGCTTTTAATTATTGACCAACAGAAATCCATCCATGAGAAGCGAGAAGCTGGACTCTCTCCCTCTGCTTCAGCCAGCGCTCTCCCCGCTTCCATTAGGCTCTTATCTCTCCACACCGAGGTGGCAGAGAAATTTAATTACTTATCTCCAACTTCATTAAGTCCCTTATCTTCTCCGAGCCAAACGTATGAAATGGAATTTCCCCCCACAGACAAACACAAAGCGGCTCGAGCAGGATGTTGTAGCCATGTGTGGGAGATGGAGTGCGTTCGATGTCGTCCGCCGGAGGAAGGTAATTCCATTCCATTTGTGCGATGGGCACAGACTCTGCGGACGGCGTGATCGGTCGCTGAGGCCAGTGTGAAATGGTTTCGCTTGATCCGGAAATGCATAACCAGGGAAAAAGTTCAAAGAAGCAGAAAGAAGCTTGCCATGAACAATGCAGCAGTGCTCTGGAGCAGTTAGGCTCTGACGGACCTTTTGGTGAGCAATCAATGTTTCTTCTTCAGTCTGAATAAGGTTGAAGAAAAAAAATACTTTTTTGTTTCCTGTACTGATGTATAAAAAATGAGGAATGAGTGTCACAGATGTGTTTTTCAAAGAACTTTCTCTCCAAGGCTGCTGTACTTTGTGAGTCTGAGGAGGAGACTCACAGACACAGCTCTTGCTATTTATCTACCAAATGAAGAAAGTGGAGGTGAGGAATTCATTTGCATTTATACAATGTTTTGGAGAAACACAAGTTTATGAAGATTAATATTAATGTGAAGAATTCACATAAAGGCGGCGTACAAGCAGAAGCCATTCGACACGGAAGTGTGGCTGAGTGCCGTGATTTGAAAACTTTCTTGGTACAAGGGGCAGCGTTGAATACTGAAGACTGAAGAACCAGTTATATCTATCAACATAATCATCATCTTCATCATCAGAACCATTGCCATCATCACCATTATCACCATCACCATCATCATGATCATCAGCACCATCACCATCGCCAGCACCATCATCATCATAATAATTATCATCATCACCATTATCATCATCACCATCAACATCATCATCAACATAATCAGCACCATCACCATCATCATCAATAAGATGTTCAGTGTAATTAAGGATTTTAGCAACAACAATCTGCATTTTTGTGGAAGGACTGACTTTGGTTGACTTTTCTGATCTTAGGATGCGGGGAAGAACTCTGATAAGACAAACTGGTGTTACTGTGATCATATGTCTGCACTTCATTGCTGCTGTGTGTTTGTGCCACAGCAGCTGGGAACCATGTGTCTCAGCGCCTTTTATTTCATTTTTAAATTTCACTCTCTGTTCCACGGAGTTTGGGGCGTTGATCTTTTTTTTTTTTTTTTTTTTTTTTTTTTTTCCTGGCAGACAGATGAAAATCCATCAACCCAGCATGGCTCTCGAGGGGCTCATCAGTCTCTGACCTGTAAAACAAGCGGAGAAGCGATCCATTAGAACAGCTGATCCGTGTTGTGACGCTTCATTTTTTTTATTTGCCGTCCGCGCATTAATTCTAATTATGGCCGACTTGTTTCACCTTCCCCTCCGTGAAGGATGGCGCGGATCAGACTGTGTTTCCGAAGCCGTCTCGCCCCACCACTGGAACAGGGACAGGAGCCAACATTCCTCAGCACCAGGGGAGGCAGCAGCAGATTTATCAGATGACACATGCAGAGCCAAGCAGCTCCCAGCAGACTGCCAACTTATCACTGACAAGTGCTCGTGGACACATTAGCTTCGCCATACAAAGAGCGTTTAGGAGCTATCGGTGCAGCCAGCATCATCAGTCGCAGCGCTTCCGCTGCAAGTGAAAGACATGAATTCACGCCAGCCGGGGGCCAAACACGCCGGTCTCTCCGTGTCTTGACAGTCTCCGCAGATTCGCAGGATAGTCGCGGCTTGTTTTCAGCCATTCCAGCCAGTCAGGCTCGAGCGGCCCGCCAGACTTCCGGCTGAAAGTGTCAGGAAGTCGACTTTGAGTTGGGGAAAGTGCAGGAGGTTGAACAAAACTTCAGACAAGTGGTTATTCTGCAGTCTGGGAGCGACAACAACAACAACAACAACAACAACGAGTTTCATTGACTTAAATCTATCGCGTCTGTCCCCATTTCAAGATCTTACATATTAAAAGAAAAGGGATGTGAGTGTCGGGTGACTCTTGGGATAGTACTGATTCCCGGCGTTTTGGCCAGGCTGTGTTGCCATGTGGTTCTGCTGGACTTTGAGCTTCTGATTTGAAAAGCGGACCGAAAACCAGACACAAATGAAACTTTAAATGGGACTAAAGAAGATGATAAAGAGGTCCATCACTGAAACAAGATTATTCCTTCATTTACACGACCTGGCACTCGCTTGCAGTATGTTGAAAATACTTTGAATGTAAATGATGAGGAGTGGCCAAGTTAAGTGACAGTAATGTCTGAGGAAAATGTCATCCATTGACTTTCCTTGTCTGGGAAGACGCAATAGTCCTTGTGACACCCCCAAAAATGAACACGATGGTATTTGAGTTTGTTTTATGTTCCATAAACACACAGCTGAAATGAAAGACGAAGATTAGATTCCCAAGTCCCTCCACAAAAACTGCAAACCTTTTTGTTGTTTTGGTGCCGGCTGTCGAATGTAATAACACAGATTTAGGCTTTGCTTTTGCTCTTTATGAATAAAATAACGACAAACATGTAGCCACAGCCAAATAAAAGTGATTTAAATTATTAGTTCTTCAGCTTTTCGAGGTGAATGTGCAAGAATTTGGACTTAACATTTTAACAGTATATCAGCTGCCGTGTCTGGTCGGAAGTCAACTGCACTTGTACCCCGTCATTATTTTCAGGAATAAATCCCACAAATATTTCTACACACAAGTATTTCTTCATTCAGCAGCACTTCTTGACTCACTAAAATAGACGCTAGGACACCTGTGAACCCCCCAAGGATCCGTCCCCGCTCTCCTGCTCCTCATTTGCGACCGTGTTACAGCATGGAAGCTGCCTAAATCGAGTTTCCCCAACAGCACCGCTTGCTTTCCTTCCTAGCGACTGACCTTTGAACCAGACACCTCACCCTCCCAACCTCCAACTACCGAGATTGAATCCCCCTTTGTCTCCTACCTACCTGTCAGAACTTGCAAAAAAAAAGCTCTTGCTCACCTTCCAGAGGGGTCAAAAAATTGTTTTCTGTCGAGTTCCCTCCTGCTTGACACAACCTCCATTAAAAATCCAGCTGCCAAGTTTCCCCACACGTGTTTTACAGCAAACGGTGGACGACCAAAGACCTTGCAGCGCTGGTGTGATGGCCCTCGGAAGCCGAGAACAGGAAGAATTGATTAGTCCTCACCTGCAGCTCCTCAATAACTTTTTTTATTTTTATGCCTTGCAGTACTGCTGTTTATTAAGCTACCTGCTGCACTTCTCAATTTTAAGACGCCAGCAATGCATTTTGATATCGATTTTCTTCATTGACTTCTTTGGACCACTGGTGGAAAGCTTCTCTCCTTCCAGCATTGCAGATACTGTATATTTGGCTAATCTCATTCTGAGGAGTCGGCGAATACTGTTGTTGCACTTAATCCAATATATTAATATATGTTTTTTTATTATCATGCATCAAAGATGAAGGAAGTTAACCTTCGGGGTTTTTTTTGTGTTTTTTGTTGTTGATGGAACTAGAAAATTATGTGGGAATTTGTTTCCACGGGGTGAAATGAACCATGTGAAGTTGTTAACATGCTGTCAGTGTCAGCAGGCTTGAAATTATTTAGCTCTTGTGAGTCTTGTCTCTTCTAAAGTCCAACTTTTGACATACAGACACAAACCTCTGTTGTTTCCAAATGCAAAAAAAGCAACAGGAACTATCTCTGGTTTTAGCAGCCTGTGTGTTTGGTGCTTTGTGTTTACCACCATGTGCATTCACGTGGCATGCATGGTGCTGCACTGAGAGGCCGCTCTGGCTGGTTGACACTGCTTTGCGTCCAGTGTATTCACATGCATTGTGGACAGGTTGTTCCATCTTGCACAATTGGAGTTTGATGTGCACGTCCTCCCATGTGGACCTCATACACCATTTCCTGGATTTCCAAACCCTGGGAGGGCGAAGGGTAAAAAATGAACGGCTCAAATCTCGAACGCAGGCGTCCCTCAAGGGTGGGTTTTTTTCATTTGAATTCGAATGATTTCCAGACATCTGCCAAAAGCCATGTGCATGTGTTGATGACACAACTCCAGCTGTTTGTTGACAGTCTGAGAGCCAGGTCCGCAAAGTCAGGTGTGCAAATTGTGATTGGATATCCTGAAATAAGGTAATTCAGTTAATCAGGTAAGTGGAGCTAGCAAGGGAAGTAAAGACAAACTTTACTCCCGGCTGGGATGTTCACAGGATATTATTCAGAACGATTGTTATTGCACATTTTTTTTCAACACAGGAAATTTAATTGAGCTGATTGTGACTGTTTATTCGCTCTCAGCGCGATCAGTGCTGGGTTACAAACAACAGGAATACTGTATCCATTTCCCTTTAGTCCTTATCAGGTTCTTTTAATGTGCAGTGTGATTAAAACACTGAATCGGAATCCTCTGAGGGATCTAAATAATATGTGAATTTGAGCTTATTGCACCTGTTGTGTTGAGTGTAACAAAAGACGACTGCATTATTCCCATTAGTGATCATTATTCTTGTGGACTTGAATATTAATCAGGGCTATAAAAAGGCCCAATTAAAACATTTAACGTCCTTTATCATGTTTACAAAATATTGATGCACTTCCACTGGTTCTTTTGCTTGGTTAAATGAATTAATTTTCTTCTTGTTATTTTTTTGCCGAAGGGTGTCCTTGTCCCTGTTGGCATATCAAATGCTGATCTGAATAAACTCTTCAGATGATGATGAACCATCATCATCATCATCATCATCATCATCATCATCGTTGTTCTCCTCTGGAGAAATGAGGCTGGTTACATGTGACTTCTCATCTTCTCATGAAAGTCTTGACACCGCGAGAAGCTAATGGCTTTCTTCGCCTTTAACGCGTTCCAATAACAGCGCCGTTTAAGGTGGACACCCCTGGGACGCTGCTTCCTCCGCTCCTGCTGCACCTCGCAAGATTAATTCCAGTCATGTTCCAGCGTTGGAGTCGGAGAAACAAAACACAGGGAAGAAGAAGAAGAAGAAGAGGAAGAAGAAGAAGAAGAAGAAGAAAACATTGCTCAGAATAATGGCTTCATTTAGCAGAACCCGTTCTACATTAAGTGGCCTTTATTTGTACGGGACTGGATATAAACGCGGGCCGATAAACATTCCAGACAGTAGCTGGGCCCTCGTGCAGGCAGTTAATCACCGCAGCGCCGCCTCTCCTTCCCCCACTCGTCTGCAGAGTCGCTCTCATGCAGACACCTTTGAGATCTTCAGCGGTCTTGATTACAGCTCTGACTTCATCAGGGTTGATCAAAACATCACAGCACAAAGTCTAATAATACCTCCGTTACAAGGTCGTGGTTGCTGTCGACCTTTATTAAACAACGATTCAACTTCAAACTGCGGTGAAAACGATCCGTACTTGTGTAAAGGGCCTGGCTTTGCCCTTTCTGGATATTTCTCTTTTCTTCTTTTTTTTTGTTGCCATCGACAACCACGCTACCACGGCTGCCACGTGCACTTCTGCCACAAATCACTTATGTTGCCCTTCTTGTGGCAGTAACACAAATAATGGCAGCTCGGCACAGCTGACGATGTGCCACAGGTCGATGCAACCCTCTCTGCAAGACTGGAATGGTCTCACATTGTAAACACGACTGATGATTGTATCATCAATGTGTGTGTGATGACAGACTCAGTACTGTTTAGTATATTTATATCAAAAGAAAAAAAACCCTGCATGTGTATTTCTGTTTTTTTTTCCCGTTATGCTGACATAATGACGATAAAAGATCTTGAAACTATCGACCATGTAGCAAGTTCATAGTTAGAAAATGTTCATTTCTGGCTTGGGAATTGAAAATATGGTTACATGATCCAATGCTAAAATCAAAACTAAACAAACAAGCAAAACAAACAACAACAAAAAAAAACCAACCCTTAATCATTGACTTTACACCACACCAGGGTTGTCTCAGGGCCAACATATAGAGTTCTCTAACCATGCAGCTCAAGTTCAATTAAAGCGACAACAGTAAAAACAGCGATCTTTGATCAGGAATCATTTTGTCAGGTGCTGAAATTTAAAAATATTCCAAGGGAACAAAGAGCAACTCAAGCCTTTTGTTCTGTCCCTTTGACAAGTCGAGAGCATCTGTGAGCGTCTCTTCACAGTGATGAGACGTTGCGGAGCGCAGATAATGACAGGACAAAACAGTTGTTTAATTTGGCCAGTTATATCTTTTTGGCTCGAAGAAAAATGTCAGGATTATTTTTTTTATTTTGTCAGTATTCGCCATCGTTTTTATAAGCAAAGAATATGATATGAAAAGGCACTCCAGTAAATCCTTTGTCTTGCAGAAGAATATTGTGCAAAATTAACCTTTTTGGTGCTGTAGTAAAAAAAAACAAAGAACAAAAAAGTTCTGCAAAAACTGTAGACTGTCTGGAACGGACAAGGACTGAACCCAAAAGCGTGAGTCAAGGACAAAAGTTTCAAATTAAAGATAATTTGTTTCACAAAAGTCCAAAAAAACAACAACACTCTTATTTGGAAGAAGGAACAGAAAACATTTCAAAATGCACAAAGTAACAAACAAAAGCTCAAGACAAAGCACAGAGTCACGGCCTGGGTTGCCATGACATGAAGGCAATGGTTCTCTTTTATGATAACGAGACGCAGGATAAAGGGAGACGCACACTATATACGCTCAAGGTAATGGGGAACAGGTGAACCTAATCAGGGCGACCAAGGCTAATCAGAAATGGAGGGAAACGCAAAAGGGAAAAGCAAGCGGAATGACACATGAGGAAACAGGGTTTCAAAATAAAACAGGAAGTCACAAGCCAACTCTACCTTTGCAGATTTTTCACTTCTGGCCGTATCAGAGCAGCTGAGTTCACATTAACTTTGATCTGTTGTTGATTATGATCCTTGTTTTATTAAACCCTTTCTAAGCTTGATTTTTATATTTCACTTGCAGGATTAAACGCATTCAATGGTCTTGTAATTTTCCACGCAAAATAATACATAAAATAGAAATTGGTTGTGTACGTACAATTTCAACTCATTGATCCCAGCACTGTGAGAGGAAAATTGGCAGTCTTGCGTGTACAAAGTTGATTCTGAGCTAAATTCACAACACAGCACATGAGAAGGAATTCTATTTTTCTCTAGAACTAATTTTTTTCCCATTCAACCTCTAACTTTCACAATGTGCCTGAGCTGACTCAGACACAAGCGGAGGTCAAAGTCAACTGAGACCAAAAAAAAACCCAGAGGATTAAAATCGTCCATCATAAATCGTTCTTTTTTTTTCCCCTCCCATGTTTGAACCAAAAACAACCTGCTTGTGCACGTCGTGCCTCTGCAGCAGTTCGTCCCAGAATTCCGTCTTTGAACTTCTATCCACTGCAGCGCCCACTCTCCCCCAATGTGGCAGAGAGTCTATTAGCACTCACTTTCAATTACCCGCCGCTCTAATCGATGTTGACACCGAATCCACTCCTCTTGCAGATCCAGGAAGCCCAGCGCTGCAGATGAGCAGCGACGTCTTGTCGGCCGCTGCCGCAGACGGCGCTGAGATTCGCCGTGACAGCGGCGACGCCGCATGCTCCGCAGAGTCCGAGCCGCGTCTCGGGAAGACGGTTGGCGGGATCGCAGTCGTGACAGAACTCGCAAAGAGCCGTTTGAGTCGCAGCGAGCCGACTTCATTGCATTTCCAATTACCTACCTGCTGCCGGAGGCCCAATCGGGATGCTTAAGGCCGTGATTGAGCAATATTGTCTTCGCCGGGAAAGTCGTTTTCGGAAAAAAGTAGTTTTACGGGACTGAATGCTTAACGCAAACACAAGAGGGTGGGAACTGTGGGAACAATCTTCTCGAGAGAGTTCAATTCCGGTCGGACGTTTCGGAAAAAGATGTTGAACGGAGGGAACAGCAGACACGTGACAGGATGGTTGCTATCTAAAATAGTATTATAGGTACAGTGTGTAGAATTTTGCCATCTAGTGGTCAGATTTTAGATTGCAGTGATCATTCGCTGACCCTCCCTCTCCCAAGCTTGACAGTGAACTGCGGTGGCCTGCGCACACGAACCAGGATACTTCTTACACCTTCTTCTTCGTTGGTTGATTTTAGGACTGGATTGTCAACACCAGGCTTCCTTAGAAATATGGCTGTGTGAGATGGCAGCTAACAGTGAGAAAAGCCTTGCTCTGTGTATATTCGTATATATAAGTCAGAACTGTTCTATGGGTAGGAAAACCAAATTACTTTTATTGTACTGCAACTATACACTTTTATTGATATATTTACGGGCAGTATATGAAGCCTTTACTAATATAAATCCAAAATCTGCCTAAATTAAATATACTGGTTCCTTCTGCAGCTATTCTTTTCTTTTTAGGCTCCTGCATGTTTGCAATTAGCATTAGCATCGACAATGCCGGCGGATCGGTTTCGGTTTGCTGTACACTGACACAGCCTCCATTCCTGTTTGACTCTAACCAGACCCGCAGTGCTCACACACACACACACACACACACACACACACACACACACACACACACACACACACACACACAACTGGCCTGCTATCGCTTTGTGCCAGTCAGTCGATCGCCGGCTCAGAGGGGGCGACGGATGAGCAAACCCTTCTCTCCTCATTTCTCCACGGCGAAGGATGCGCCGTGCAACTCAAACATTGCACTCGAGGCAATTTTGCAATTTACATATTCGCCTCTGCCGCCGCGGCTTCATTTCCCCGCGTTCCTAGAGTCCGGGGCCACACTTCCCCTCTTCTCACAAACTGTTCCGGCTGGCCGCAACGCAACACAACATGACACTCTGTTCGATAATAACGCTGCGGTGTAACCGGAGAGGAATTCTTGGCCCTGCGTCCGGAGGGGGATAATGGGATTAGTGCTCACCAGAGCCGCTCGGCGGACCGTTGAATCATATCTGCGGCCGCCGTTGTTGCCCGGGAAGTTTATTAATTAACCAGCTGAGATTACATTCTAAACAAGCATGAGAAGGTGGCAGGAGTGCAGCAGGAATAATTTCAGGTGTGTTTTTCCGCCAAACGCACTCACTATTCAGCGCGGGACTAAAGGCGCAAGGAGGAATTTTTATTGACTTGTTTATTTAAATGGCTTATAATGGCTCAATTATATATAAGTAAAACAGTGTTTGTTTAAGTCTCTGTGCTGCACCGAGATTCATGGAAAATTCACAGTGCACGGACTGTTTCCTGTGCGGGGATCTGTTTTTCCTCAACTACCAACAGTCAATACGGCTGGACACTTTGCTGCAAAAAAAAAAAAGTAATATCATTATTGTTATGAGTGCACAAACAGAACTCCCTTTGCTTTTACTCGCTTCTCACTTGGAATCTCACTTTGACAGCAAAGTTTTTGTGCCATTTTTATTTCTCCGTCATACTGAAAATAAATAAAGCTTACTGGAATATGAATGCTGAAGAATAAAAAAAGCACACGCACGCACAGCGCCCGTTGTGAATCTTTCATGCGTTCATACATGCTACATGGGCTGTGCATTATCAGGCTCCATCACAGCAGTGACCCTCAGTGTTTGCCACAGTTGAAAGATTGATGGCGGAAGAGCGGGACGTGTCCATCATGTCGCCACGCGAAAGGTCACATAAAGAGGCCGGTGGCCCTATATTTACTGTGCAACATGAAATAGTCATGACTGTCAACATCTCGGGTGTGTGTGTGTGTGTGTGTGTGTGTGTGTTTGTGTGCTTTATCCGAGTGCTTGCGTGCCAGCTGCAGGTTTGTTTTCTGAGGATGTCTGTGAAAGCTGCACGCTAAAGTTGCAACAGTAGACAGAGTGAGGTGAAGATATTTTTTTTGGGGGGTATTCATCGATTGCTATCACCTATTAAAGTCCAAAAATTTAAAAATTCAAAATACTGCACAGCCAGCCTTTCATTCCTTATACCTCGTAAAGTGATAAATAAGATTAGATTAGATTAGAAGATTTATTGTCATTTCAATACAAAAAAAAACATGAGGTAGAACAAAATTAAACACTCTGGTCCCGGTGCAGCCAAGTGTAAAAAAAAATTAAAAAAAATAAAACCCAACAGAATAGATAACTAATTATAAAAATAGAATGTGAAAATATAGCTAAAGAGTAATCAAAATTAATAATTTCCAGTATAGGAAAGAAGATGTTAAATCAGTGTTATTACGCCAATGTGATGGTCCCATGTACAACCAGCTCTACATATTGCCCATATTAGCCCTCTGTTTGCAGCCTCCTTCTGAAATGATGTGTTTAAGCTTGTTCCTCCCACATGTTTCGGAGCAAAATGTAACAATTGAGTCCGAAAGAGTGTCCAGATTTTTTAGTCCAATTTGGATGTTTTTGCAATGACATCAAAACAGAGACAAGAAATCCCCATCAGTTTTTCCCTTTTTCTCACAACACGAAGGTCCGATTTCCAGAACAGGGAGTGTTTTGACTCACGCTTTTAGAGAAGTAGTGCTGTATGGTCAAAGCAAAGCAAAACTAAACTAAACAACTAGATTCTAAACAGCCTGCCATGGCTGTGCCTGGATAACCAGAGGTCACCACTGTGGGGACCAGAGTGCCTTTACTGTTCCCGCCGGGGTGAGCTGACAGAAATGTCCTTGAGCAAGTTGCTGAGCCAGTGATTGGACTGGGCTTCTATTAAAGTTGTAAAGTTAATAGAGAGAGAGAGAGAGAGAGAGAGAGAAAAAAAAAATCCTTCCCTGTACTTCCAAAAGTCCTTGGCTATCCTTGATTCATAGGACTTGAAGGAGAAAAAAAACAACCCTATGAAATAACTGCATCATTTCCTTAAATTCTGACTTTGACAAACCCACGCAGCCTTTCTTTTTTTTTTTCTCTCCTTCCACTCACTTTCAGCAGTAAGGACGAGAAGTGAACCGACGGTGCTGAAGGTGACATTCCGTTAGGAGCAGGTGCATTTGATTCCGATGCATCCACTAAGAGGCCTTGACAAGATTTGTATACATGATCTACTTACCGTTGTTTGCGAGCTTATGTGTGTGTGTGTGCGTGTGTGTGTGTGTATGGGGAGATTTCATCCCGCATATCCTCGAGTGATCTCACCCAACTCTGAAACGCAGTTCTACCTCGAGATTGTGAAAAGAATCAAATCCTTTTATGCAAACGCTGCCGTTTCATTAATCCTTTAGCGTCCTCCGGTCTTCGGCACGGCAGCAAGTCGAGCCACAACCACCGACCAACGCCTGTCCTTCTGTTCATTTCCCATTCATGGTAGCGAACAATCATCATGAGACCAAGATGGACTCATAGCTGGGCAGTGTTCCTCCACGCAGAACGTTGTCTTGTCTTCTGATTCATACGACGAAAAATGCATGCAAATGAACACGCTGCACACACAATTGAAAAAAAGGAAAGAAAAAAAGAGCTCAAGGTCAAGTGATGAAATGCCCTGCAAATGATATAAAGAAGGGAAGTAGTCACAGTCAGTGTGCAACACTGGAAAGAACTGTGCAAATGACAGGGAAACAGAAATGTCCCACACATATTCTAAGTGACTTTGGATATGATATGATACGTAAGTTTCCACAAGAAATTAACAACCTACATACAAGCAGACTTGCATGTCAGACGCATGTCCGTCACTGATAGTGGCTCCCTCTGAGAGAGCTGTGCATCTCATAACATGCTCGAGTTGAAGATGCAAATGAATGTTGTGTTGTCACGAGCGACTTCAGTACTTGTTTCAAAACTTCGCTCCTCGGTTCCTCTGCAAGGAGAAGAAGCAGAAGCAGCATCAATTAATTTGCGGCTCTGCGGCGGCGAGACAATCCCAAAAATTGCTCCGACGACAATAAAAAGGGCAATAATGTCACCTGCTGGGATCAGACATCGCCGAAGACCCATAAAACATAACGAGCAGAAATCCATACAGCTCGTAATTGGATTTCAGGGGAGGCGAAATGAATGGACGAGTGGAGGACGGCGAAGCGTATGCAAAGTTTGTGTGCGCGGATAAATGCCCGTTCTTCACTGTCTTGGTGCGCGATGACCCGAGCGGCGAGGGAGAATTTAAATTTGCGCCGAGTCGGGGGTATTATGATGCAGAGCAGATTCTATTTGACAGCCACCGGGGTCGGTTTAGTGCTGGAGGAGTGTGACATTGGGTTTGATGTCTGAAAATAAGTCATTTCGCAGCCTCACGTCTAATGTTGCACAGCTATTTCTCTCCGACTTTGGTACCCGCCCCGTCAGCCGCCGTGACTCCGGTTGCCATCGCAATCCGTGCCGGAGACGACAATTAATTATGTGAATATCGGCCAAAGGAAAAAAACAGCTTTATCTTTGGGAAGACAGACTTCAAATGCAAGCGGGCGAGAAAACGATCCAAGAGAAGACCAGATTTTTGTGGCGGGACGCCGTAAATCCCTTGACAGAAACCCCAAAGTCACCGTCATTAAAAGTTGCACCTGTGAAAACACAAGCTTTGGAGTCGTAAAAACCTGCCGCTATCTCGTTCATTAGCATCACGCAGACGCCGCGTTAAACCGCCGACAGCTGCCGGCGGCGCTTTGACTTTGCTGAGAGAGCTCTCCGGCGGATTTTGGCTCTTTTGTCGGCTGCCTTGGTTCAGCAGCAGTGGCATTAACGGGGACGGCAGCCACTGGCTGGCGATAAGGCTGGGCTGGAAGCTTCAGCACAAATGTTGCTGGGCGGAGTGAAGGTCAGGGCGCCGCGCTGGCGGGAGGAAACGTCCTCAGGACGGCGCCGCCTGGGCCATTTTGGAAAACCTGGCCGGATGGAAAAATTGCAAAAGAAATAATAACAAAATGCATATGCATGGTCATGTTGTTGGGTCCAGGAGACACTTCTTCTAGGACTTTCTTTTTTTTTTTTTTTTTTTTTTTCATGATTCTTACTTTATCATTGATGTGACAAGACAGACTCTAAAAGTAAATCCCAAAAAATTAAATCAGTGAGTAATAGTAAATAAAACAAATGCATCAAAAAAACAAATGTGGGCTCCAGCGGAGCAAATTCACACCAATCAATATTCAGCAAGCTCTCCAGTATAAAGCAGATCCAACCCTCTATTTACAGCCTGGACCTTTCACATGTTGGTGGTGTCAGAGTGGCAGAGCCAACACCTCACGTTCTGAAAACTGGAGCACTGGGGGCTGATGCACATTTATTCATTAAGATTTAGCTGCAACCAGACCAGTATCCTCCGGAACCGTGAACCCAGTTCTGGTTGTTGGCGTGGCAGAATCTCCTCCATCAGTAAAGAAACTGACCTCTAGAGGCAATTTTTGAAATCATAAAGCCATAAAAAAAAAAAAAAAAAAACTGCTCGGGCTTCTTCTGTGTTGGATTAACGTGTGAAGGTGCCCTCTAGCGCGACCTGCTGTCGGCAGGCGACGCCGCGTGCTGCTGCACGAGAAGAAGTGGCCTCTAGGGGGCCCTTCCATCGAGAAACGGCACGATACGGCGTTCCCTCCGGCGCTATCAGTTCGCAAAGCGCGGCAAACTTCTCTACCGGGGTCACGTGGTAGCGTTAGCATGGTGTTTGCAGTTATTCCACCATTAATGATGTTATTCTACCATTTGGATGGACTGAGTCTGCACAGTTGTAGTGAGCATAGCTCTGAAATTGAAGTTTTGTCAACACACATTTTTACAGGGAAAACCTTTTCTAGACAGGTAACACATTTCAGAATGCGCACATAGTGGGAAGCAGTTTGGCATAAAGTGTTGAAAAAAATGCATTTGTGATGTGCTGCATTTCACTAAGAATCAGTATTAAAGATCAAGTATGTAATATTTGGCCTTGTTTATGATTTTTATATTGGTAAACTTAATATAGTGCCCATAAATACATTAATAAAAGTGTACAATTGCAGTACAATAAATGTAATTATAATGTAATAATTTAATTATTAAGTATATATTTATATATATCTGTGTATATATACATAGAGCAAGGGCCCTGCTCCCGTTTAGCAGCCTGCATGCAAAAGTCACATGTGGACAATATTGTTTCAAAATATTTTGGTGTGAAAGTGGAAGTTTTCATTTTAAAATGGAGGACAAACAACATAAAAAAAAAAAATCCACGCAGGTGTGGACGAGGCTTCGGTCCAAATGAGGCTGAGCGACGCCTCTGCAAATGGATGCTTCTTTGGCAACGCGGAGCACAAACAGCTGCTCGCAACAACGAAACGACACACAACTGCATTTCATTTTTGGCCCTTCGCTCGAATTACTCGCGCAATTAGTGTCAATTCGCCGCAGCTGACAAGTCCCGCCGCCGCCGGCTGAAACTAAAGCCCGCAATGTTTGTTTTTTTTGTTTTTTTTTTCTTCGAGAAATTGGACACGGAGAAGGGAAATAAATAATAGATTTCTCGCCGGCGCGAGCCGAGCGCATTTCGCTGATGTCAAAGCAGAGGCGGTTCGCGGCCTCGCTCCTTCCGTCCTCTCTCGCTTTCGCGTCAAAGTTTTGCCGTCAGAAAAAAAAAAAAAGGAACGAGGCGGTTGAAATACGAGTCAACTTCACGTCGCTAATCCTGTGAAACACCACGGCGAAAGCGAGACGGAGAGAGAGAGAGAGAGAGAGAGAGAGAGAGAGAGAGAGAGAGTCCGCCGACGGGACGCTCGCCTCATCCAGGCATCGCAATTTTCTTTGACGCGCCCGTCAACCATTTCGCCTCACCTTTCATTTGTTTACACACCAGCGACTCACGACGGTGTCGCGTTGATTCACCGCGCCCAGTTTCTCCTCCTTTCTCTCTCTCCTTTTTTTTGCGCCTGCTCAATGTACATACATCTCACCTGTGGTTGGAACAAAGGAACAAAGGAACGGCTTCCTTGCTGGGAGCGGCTGTGCAGTTTCAATGCATGCACCTGCGGCCACGTTCACCGCTGCACCTCTGATTTCCGGAGATGGATTTCATATAGTTTCCTTTTGTTGCGGCACAAAATAATGTCGGAGGTGTAAATAACGGGTCCTAAACTGGCCTTTCGGTTTTGATGTTTTGCGCGACAGACGCAGGCAGTGAGAACACTGCAGAGGGTAAAGAAGGAGAAGTTGGCCGGCAGCAGGGTAACACACGACAACACAACACCCTCAAGGTTTTCTGCATCAAGCCGCAGCTGCGAAGTGAAATGAAAGTGGTGGTGGTGGTGGTGGTGGTGGTGGTGGGGGGGAGGGAGGGGGAGTGGTGGGGTTGCTCTTAGCTGCTTTTGCAACTCCCGCCCCCCCCCAAAAAAAAAAAAAAAAAAATCACCACTTCACTCCGACTCGCTCACGCTCGCGCAAATGAAAAAAAAAAAAAAAAGGCTCACAACTTTCTTTGGAAGTAAATAAGAACTCCCTGGAAAACCAAAACATTTCTTTTAAAGCAAAACTGCGAATACTGAACAAGATTGTGGAGGGGCTGAACTCTTATCCGCTTCTCCCTGTTTTAGACCATTTCTCCGAGCAGTGTTGGTGAGTAATCTATTACTAAGTAACCCACTACTGTAATTAAAATACTTTTTTTGTATTCACGGAGTAATGTCACAGGATTGCTGTGGCAAAACTGGTAATTATATCATAATTACTTTATCAAGCAATTACTTTTCTGAAATATTTTCCAATCTAAAAGTGTCTTATTATCCACAAAATGAAATCTAGAAAAAAAAAAAACGACCGAAACAACAACGTTGCACATTGATGACGCAGCCGTGCATGCAACGTCATTGATGTCCGACGACGCACCAAAACGAGCATGGCGGCGGCAGAAAGAAAAAGCAGCGGTTGCGTTTGTAACTGGAAATAGAGACATTATTTTGAGTTCGTCTCATCGGAACCACAGAATATTAGCGTTTGTTGTACACGATGTGCAGGAAACAAGACATTCGGTTGCTTTATCTTTTTTTTTTTTAAACTAAAGTAATCAGGTCACTTATAAGTATTTGGTTACTTATGAAACCAAGTAGTTAAAGAAGTATTTAGATTTCTTTTTAAAGGAGTAATCAGTAATCCGTTGAACTGCTGGAGTAATCCCAACAACACTGTCCCTTGGTGTTTGAAATTACAAAAAACTGTCACTGTCAGTGTCTATTTATTTCCATTCAGTGTTTGTTTGCAGACACCCCCCACCCCCTCCACTGAGCTGCAACCAGCCCGCTGGTGGAGAGAAAAACGGGTTCTTCCTCACTGTATTGTATTAACATGGTAAGTGATCCTCTTTAAAAGAGCCCGTGCGGAGGATCGGCAGGCAGCCGAGGGTGATGCACGGCCGTCTGCTAAAACCCGCCGCCGTCGCCCCCTTATGGCGCCTTAACTCATCTTTATGGCTTCGTATCGGACGCCGCCGCCCACTCGCGCGGATACTTCAGCTCCAACTTTAGAGGCCTCGGCGTAATTTATTAAGCCTGAATTGTTGAGGACGCTGTTAGTTAATAGTGGTGAGAAATCTATTCCCGCGCCGAATCGCGCCGCGCTTATTCCGTTTACCGTTTCCGTGATGAAGTGGGGCGCGGGAACTAAACGGAGCTTGAATAATCGAGCCCCGGTTAACAGGCTGGTGGGAGCACAAATTGCTTTTTTAATTTGAACTCTCTCCCATCACAGGCTGCCGGTGGATTCCCCATAAATCCACCAGCTTCCTCCTCCTCTTGTTTCATATTCCGCAGGGTGAGCGCAGCCACTTTTTAACTCCTGGGTTGTGATTTCGGGGAGCCGTTGGTTTGGCTGTTGGCATTTTGCAGCTCTAAGCCCGGATTTCCACCAGGTGTGTGTGTGCGTGCGCGCGTGCTGCATTGCCGCTCCATCGCGGCTCGGACGATCAGGAGCCTCCGAGGGAAGAAAAAAAAAAAGGAAAGAAGAAGAGGAAGAAAAAACCTTGCAGGAGGTTTATTTCTGTCAGACGACGGGACAGGATGCAGCAGTTCAGTACAAATTAGGTCGCGTGGGATGCGATGTTGGGCCCGTGCAGAAATAAAATGAATCCTTTGGTTTATTTTCCAAAATAAAACAAACAAAACACGTTCCGCTGCAACCAACCAATCATTCAACCAGCCTTTTAGTAATTATTTTGAAATAAAATAAAATCTATCTACCTACCTACCTACCTGGTACCTACCTACCTACTCTGTCTGTCTGTCTGTCTGCCTGCCTGCCTGCCTGCCTTCCTGCCTGCCTGCCTGCCTGCCTGCCTATCTATCTATCTATCTATCTATCTAGGGCTCCTCACACACCATTCGGAAATCAAGTGGTTCCGAGCAGTTTTCGACTTTTTTTCCCTCAGTTTTTTAAGGCCGTGGATTAAAATCAGTGGCCTCCCTCAAGTGGCCCGAGATTAAAATCTATCTCAATAAATTTGATAAGCAGTCATGTGGGAATGCTTGGCATTATAAAACAACAACAACAACAACAACAACAACAACAACAACCAAAACTATGAGAAGCCACGACTTGTGTGTTTCATCCTCCTTGTGTCTTTCCGGTGGGGACGCCACCCTGTAAATGAAGGCGACGCCCTTCACGCCGATTATGTCCAGTGGCTGCGAGCTGGAGGAGGGTTTCATGCTCCTCAGTCGGGGGAAAAAGAGACTGAGCACTCCCAGGGTTTCTTGCTTCTTCTTCTTCTGCCTTTCCTCCCCCATCTTTGCGTGCACATTTGCAGCGAAGCTCCTGGTGAGGAGTTGCTTATTTTCTCCAGTTCTTTTTCTCCTCTCCCCTCCCTTCTTTTCACTCAGGCATTAAACGCGGGCAGCCCGCCCCTCCGGAGACGGCTCCCGGCGGCAGTGACTTTTGAAAAGGAGTGTGTTTTTCCCTCCATCTCTTCTCCAAAATAGCCGTCATTTACTTCCTGCCATGCAACATTTATAATCGCCGTCCCAATGCTGCTGCTGTCTGTACGTGTGACTCAGAGAGCCTGTGTGACTCATCCTACTGCTTTTAAGGTGCGCGCTGTCGCGTTTTAAATTTGTGGCCTCTGGAGCTTCGCTCCTCTCTGTTCTCCCGTTTTGTTCTGGGTTTTTTCCATGCCCACGTGCCTACTGATGCGACATTTGTATTTAAGCACACAGGCATTAAATGTCAGCAGCGGCGCGGACAGAAATGTACGAGGGGTCGCAGCGAACAGCGTGACATAACATCATTGCCATCGGCGTAACGAGACTGAAGGAAGAAACAAAAGGGATCAATTCCTAGAGGGTTTAAACAGACACCGATACACTGCTGTCTGCTTTGAGTTGTACACAAAAAATAATCTGAAAAACTTTACAATAAAAGGGCAAAAGAAGCGGTTGAACCACAGGCACATTCAGTAAAAACGGAACGTGAGAAAGTTGTCGAGACGAGCGAAGGAGGGAAAGGTTAACAAGGCACAGGTGGGACTCGGATGAGGCCAGCTGACATTTGGAGTGTGTAGCGGGTTCGAAACAATAAGAGACGCGCTGGGGGAAGGACGACCAAAAAAAGAAAAACTGGAATGAAATCGCAGACAGTTGCGAAAACACAACGAGGCCGAGCGGCTGCGAGGTCCAGCTCCAGGAATCATCTTCACGCTCTGACCTTTTTATATTTCTTTCGCGAAATGTTCCGGTTGTAAACAACCGACATGGGACTCTTCAGTTCAGGAGAAAACAATGCCGCTAACTCGAACGCTTGACCGCTGCTGCCGACTCCCCGTCATCTTTTCAACTCGGCCTGCAAATGCTGCTTTACTTCCCCTCTTGGGAGCCTTCCTGGTGTTATTTTTTATTTTATTTTTTTATTTCAGGTCAGCTTATAGTTTCATATCGTAGCACTTTTGCTACTGCATGTTGTTGTTGTACAGCGTTCAGGTGTTATTGCTCTGCGAGACTGTAATGTGCGGCAGCGCTGCACCATCCTGGAGGTTTCCAGCTCCGCCTCATCTGTCTTGCTTCCATTCAGACTGAAAATCCACCCGCGACAAGTTTGATTCTGGCCGCTCGAAGTGCAGATCAGCACTGATTTGGGAGCCGTCAGGACAGTTGATCACATTGCACAGCGAGACGAAATGCAGCTGAAAGTTTACTTTGATGAAATAGCATAAACAAATAATGCTAGTTTCATTGCTAATTTCACGAATCCCCCTTCTTTTATTTTGAAGTTTTGCAACTTTCTTAAAATGTGTTGCTTTGCTGTGCGTGACTGGAGATCCTGTACAAAGAGGGAAAAGGCTGATGAGACAAAGAATGTGTGGAGGCTCAGAAAAAAAACCAACAAAAAAAACCAACAACAACAACAACGCTCTTCTTTCCAAAACACAAAATCACAATAAAGTTCAACTTCCCTGCAGCACATAAACAGTTTGGAAATAAGCACGAGGTGCTTCACTTTTTAATGTTCTCAATCGTTTGAGCGAAGCCACCGTCACAGCAAAGCGTCATGCTGCTGCTCGTTTTTTTTTTTTTTTTTTTTTTTTTTTTGTTACTTTGATCGTTTCGGCACAACGTATGATGGCGTAACAACCGTATAGCTAAAAGAAAAGGGGGGGGGGGGGCGGTTCTCTGTAGCCTGTGATGAATGTCCGTATCTCTCACAGAATCTCTGGATATCGTTCATTTGGATGATTCGAAATTCATTTGCAGCCAACACCCTGTCACCCCGACTGGGTCGATAACGGAACTCATGCTAAATTTAGCGCCGCAATAAATCACATGACAACTCTGCCGTCCCCTTCGCAGCAACGTCTCCGGCTTCGTGAAGCCGTCTTCGCGTGGCCGTCCGACATGAGTTTGGCAAAGACAAAGTAAAGCTGAGCGAGCATTTCCTGAAAATATAGGACCAAAAAAGTAAGAGCGTGCTCTTGTTTCAATGTGCAAGAAGAAGAAGAAGAAGAAGAAGAAGAAGAAGAAGAAGAAGAAGAAGAAGAAGAAGACGACAGGAGTACAAAGTTTGGAATCGTTGCGAGGTTTTAACAGTCGAGTCCAAAACTGAGCAATTACACTCAGACGTCTGCGATAAATCCCCTCCGCTCAAGGGTTTGGCATACAAATCTGGATTCTTTGGGTTTTTTCACTCAAAGATGTGTTTTTTTTTCTCGTTTTTTTTCCCCCAACTGCGCTTGCTTAGCGTGTCATCAGAACCTGAAATAGGATTCATTGTTGCGAATCCCTCCGGAGGCTCCAAAGACACAATTCAGGCCGACAGCAGGTGCGAAGCGAGGAGGGGGTTATCACAGCGCTGATGCATTAAACTGTCAAGCAAATTAGCAAATTCCCTGAGCTCGTTACGTAACAACATTATGAGATGTAATGCTTCTGCCATGGCAGAAAGATGTTATCTTCAAAACTCGTTGCTGCTTAAGTTGTTTTGTACGTTTTGGCTTCACGTTTTCTTTTTAATTTTGCATCATTCCAATGTCGTTTAAAATGTAAAGCAGAAGATGAGATTGGGATCAACATAGAGGACGTCAACTTTCTGCAACAGTCTGGACTTTCTGGTCAAATTTACATCGACCCTAAAACAGTGAAGGCCATGTTAATAGCCCTTTTCTTCTGTTTGCTTCCCTGCAGCAGGTCGGTTTGTTTTGGTCCACATGCAGCAGTGTTGTGCTTTAACTGAACGGTCAGACAATCATACCTCATCTTGACGTTTAAATAAATCGGATTTAAAGCGGTTCTAGCTCCAATAATAGCTCACGGCCATTTGTTCAATTAAGCATTTTATTGTATATTTATGACCTATTTCCACTTCTCACGCTTGCATTTTGCATGGTTGAAGTAGATCAAGGTAGAAGAGAATCAGCAGCTGCATTTTATTCAGCATTTTATATTGTAAATAACATGAGTATATATGAATATCATTGATAAAAGAAGCACACGCAGTGATTATAGTAATCTTTTAGTAAAGATGAATACATGCGCTTGTTGGTGTCACTGATCTTTTGTCTTTCGCAGAGTAGAAACACTGTCTGAGGGGAAAAGCTCCTTTGTTTGTGGTAAAAGCTCGTTATTTTCCTGCGTTGACACCAGCTCAACCCTTCCACCTCCTCCCGCCTCGAGGGCGGGCTAAGTGCTGATTTGCCTCATGACACCCCCCCCCCCGATTCCCACTCCCCACCTCCCACCTCCCGCCCCATGCCTAAAATAAACCCTGAGCGTGCACCGCCAGGAAAGCCTGAGACTCGGCTCGGCTACCACGTCAGCGGCGGCGGCGGCTGCCCTACATAGTCAGACTCCATTATAGCGCTCAGTGGGCGTGTGTGTGCGGTGCGAACGTGGGCGTGCGGAGTGACAGCGCGGTAATGAGGCTAGATGTCGGAGGGCGGGCCGGGGTTTCCCTTTGACCGCTGATGAGGTGCATGGGTGCAGAGGTCCCGCTGAGGTCACCGCCCCGCTCCTCCGAGGGCTTTAAATGAGCAACGCGGGGCGGCGGGCGAAAAGGCCGGGGGGGGGGAAGGGCCAGAGCCGAGTGGGCATGACATGTGACAACTTAGCGTTTGCCCTTCCTCCTCCTCCGATGCCCATCTGGGCCTCTGTTGACCTCCCACTGTTAGCTCTTCCCTTTGATACTAGAGGTATCCATCTATCTATCCATCCATCCCTCCGCCTGTGTCTATTCATCCATGCGTCCATCCGTCCGTCCACCTGTCTGTCAATTCATCCATCAATCATCCATCATTCCATCCAGCCTGTCTGTCTGTCCATCCACCATCAATCCGTGCATCCGTCTGTCCATTCTTCATCCTCAATCCATCCATCCATCCGCAAAACAAGACAGGTGTTTCAGATGGTTGGTTGGTTTATATATAAGTGACAGTATTTATGTATCTTATGCAGATGTCTTTTCAGCAGGTTTTTCCTTGTATTCAGCACCTTGTGACTGACTAGACCTTCACTTCCGTCAACACAGTGACAGTGAAGACATCATATGCTATCTGTGGACCAGTCTGCCGTAGCGAGGAGAACAACAAGGACCACGGAGAGCGCCTCCTAGTTGTAGCCGCTGTCCGCTGTCTGTCCATGCATTTGGTTTTCGTAATGGTTATGTCAACCCGTTGTCATGCAATCAGGCAGGCCTGGCTTTTACTTTCTTTTACTCACAGTATGGTCAAGTTGTGTAGCATTTACATATATAGCATTTACACAATATATAAACGTGACCTTCGTTGTTACAAAGACTTTAGTAAAACCCCATGTATGGTGATAATTATAAGTTTTAAAGTTCAATGTGTTTGGTGTAGTGAGTAGTGAACTCATATAACGTCTCATTATTTCCAGTTTGCCAAGAATTGATTCGCCCACATGCTTTTTTGAAAAAATAAATAAATAAATAAATAAATGAAAAAATTATATCTTACGGTCACATGTTCATGCCACCAGAGCAGACCAACATTATTTTTTTTTCATAAAGAATCTTCCCACACTCCAAAGAGAACAGCGCTCAACACTCAAGTTGATGAATATTCCCAATTTGGGATGAATTTAGACCTGTGGCCGTTCGAGAAGCCAACATTCTGCTGGAAACGATCACATTTTTTGAAGCAAACACCTAAGAACTGAAAATGGCTCTGGTTCAGGGGGAGAAAAGATAAAAAGAAAAGAGCTCCCTGCTTGTGAAGCCGACCACGGAAAAACAAACTGCTTTCTGAACTACTTTGGTTCCCTCAGAGATGTGCCGACAACATTTTTAGACGCCGGCACGAGGGAATTAATACTGTTAATGAGCCCGGCTGCGGAACGAATCCTCTATCCTCCTGAGTTGAAGGTGACCCCTGGAACAACACACGGCAGCATCGCCGTCCGACTGGCTCCCGAGCTGCACTTCCCCTCCCGAGGTTTGGATCCATGTAATAATCCAATCAAGGCACCTTCTGATAACAAATGGGCTGCGGCTGAATTAAACTCTCGCGTCTACATGTAAGACAAATATGGTTTAGAGAGGCACAACCTTGAAGTCTGTTTAAAAAAAAAGAGAGCGGTCGGGGGAGGAGAGGAGAAATCCATTAGCGGCGGGTCGGTTTCAGGGGAATAGTCGAATTCAAAGAGCAGCGAATTAGCGTTTGTGTTGGGCTGCGAGGTTTTCCCACTAACTTTGTAATCTAAATCAGAAACACGGAGGTCATTTAGCCGGGAATTAACAAAGCAGTCGGGCAGCCATTTCAAGCTCTCCGACAAGAAAGTGCATTAGTGCCTTTTCCAACTTGTGTGTGTGTGTGTAACTCCTTTACTGATAGCACAACTTCTGAAATGGATTGAAGTAAAAGTTTTTGTTTTTGTTTTTTGCCCATTCATGAAACAATACATACAAAGCTGTGACAGAATCTGGAGTGAACTGACCAGAGGGCAACTGGATCCTGGAACAGCTTTGCTTATCTCAATACTACAGTTTTGTTCATTTTCAACTGGAGCACAATATGTATATACCGTTGCAAGAAAAAGTATGTGAACCCTTTGGCATTACTTGGATTTCTGCATAAATTGGTCACCAAATATGTTCTGATCTTCATCTAAGTCACATCACTAGACTAACACAGTCTGCTTAAACTAACACCGCACAAGAATTTCTCCATTTTCATGTTTTTAATGAACACAACATGTAAACATTCACAGTGTAGGGTGGAACAAGTAGTGAAGGGAATTCCGGCTCTTCCGGCCAAATTTTTTGGTGCCTAAAATAATTTATTACCAACAGTAATAAAAGATTATGCGTAGTATGAATTACTAATGTAAAAAAAAAAAAAAGCAACATGGACTATATCAAATGTCTATAATATAAACACACCTTTATTTATACACTCTACAGAGTGATAAAAACTAAGATAGAAAGTGCAAAAAACAAATGTTTATCTATTTACAAATGAACTTAAATAACTATTGACAATTTAAACTTTTTGTTTTTTTACTACTAAACAAATTTAAAGTCAAACAACATAAGCTTACAGAAACTCATACAACAAAATATAAATTAAAATGTGTAAAACAGGGCAACACGGTGGCGCAGTGGTTAGCGCTGCCGCCTCACAGCAAGAAGGTCGTGTGTTCGATTCCGGGGCCCGGACCTATGACCTTTCTGTGTGGAGTTTGCATGTTCTCCCTGTGTCTGCGTGGGTTCTCTCCAGGTTCTCCGGCTTCCTCCCACACTCCAAAAACATGCATGTGAGGTCAATTGAATGTTCTAAATTGTCCGTAGGTGTGCATGTGAGTGTGAATGGTTGTTTGTCTCGATGTGGCCCTGCGATGAACTGGCGACTTGTCCAGGGTGTCACCCTGCCTTCGCCCTAAGACAGCTGGGATAGGCTCCTGCAGACCCCACGTGACCCTGAGCTCGGGACTAAGCGGGTATAGAAAATGAATGAATGAATGTGTAAAACAAAAAGAAGAAAAAAAAATCAGCATTCAGATAACAGTTTTGTCCTTTAGTGAAGATTGACATTGAGAAAAACCAAGTGCCTCAGCTTTGAGGGGCTGATCCTGTTTCTTCTCTGTAATTATCAGCCCTGTTTTGGAGAAGATTCTCTCTGAGGGGACTCATGTTGCTACAATGCACAGTCTCCGTGCCATCACATGTGTAAGGCGTCGGTAAATTGAAGCCCGAGTTTCAGCAATGTAATTAAAATGTGTCGAGATTTTCCTGCGTTTCCTGTCGCCACTCATTTTCTCAAGTTTTTTTTATTTTGTTTTGTTTTTTTGTTTTTTTTACCTTTTCAGTCCATTTGCATTGTGGCATGTCATGAGTCTCCGTCCCTCCTATCGTCTGTGTGTGTAACTCCCACACCTCCGCCCTCTGCTCAGCACAGACACAGAGACGACGCCACACATATTGACCAATCAAATGCGGCTTGGAGAGAGAGAGAGAGAGAGAGAGAGCTGAAAAAAAAAAAAAGTCAGACGGGAGCCGGCTCCCGTCGTTCACGTCAAAGAGCCGGCTCTTAGAGCCGTTTCGTTCGCGACCGACACATCACTAGGAAAAAGTATGTGAACCCCTAGGCTGATGACTTCTCCAAGAGCCAATTAGAGCCAGGAGTCAGCCAACCTGGAGTCCAATCAATGTGGTGAGATTGGATGTGTGGGTCAAAGCTGCCCTGCCCTATAAAAAGCACACACCAGTTTTGCCTTTGCTGTTCTCAAGAGGCATCGCCTGATATGAACCATGCCTCGCACAAAAAGAGCTCGCAGAAGATCTACGATGAAGAATCATTGGCTTGCAATGAAGCTGGAAAGGGTTACAAAAGTATCTCTATAACCCTTGATGTCCACAAGTCCACGGTAAAGACAGACTGTCTACAAATGGAGAAAGTTTGGTACTGTTGCGACTTTCCCCCGGTGTGGTCGTCCTGTGAAGATGACCGTGAGAGCACAGCGCAGAACGCTCAGTGAGGTGAAGAAGAATCCTAGAGTGTCAGCTAAAGATTTACAGAAATCTTTGGCACATGCGAACATTATTGTTGACAAATCTACAATCAGTAAAACATTGAACAAGAGGAGGACACCACGGAGGAAGCCATTGCTGTCCAAAAAAATAAAAATAAAAATAAAAATAAAACATTTCTGCACGTTTGAAGTTTGCAAAAGAGCACCTGGATGTTCCACAGCACTACTGGCAAAATATTTTGTGGACAGATGAAACCAAAAAATGAGTTGTTTGGAAGGAACACAAAACACTATGTGTGGAGAAAAACAGGGGTTCACATACTTTTTTCTTGAAACTGCATATATATATATATATATATATCCTGCTTCTGCAGTGTTTGTGCAACCGGCCCTTTCTGCTGAACGACAGATGGCAAAAAATAAATACATTTAAAAAAAAAAAAAAAAGGATTCCACATTCGAGCGGCTTCAAGCTTCACATTTACATTTTGACAAATTGCTTTTTTTCCCCCCCTGCCCGACAGGAAGATGGACTGTTGAAAGCAAAGATAGTCAGAGGCTGTCTGATGATGACGATCTCAAAGCACTCAGTGAAAACACGCCTCCTGGAAGCCGAGCAGAGACTGGCGTATTCACCCGCATTTGGGAAAAAACGTGTTGTTTATCGATTCCTGACACTAAACTGCCGACGTTCTCTCGCTCTGTCTCTCTCTCTCTCTCTCTCTCTGTGTGTGTGTGTGTGTGTGGGTGTGTGTGAACCCCGAACAAAACCACTGCGCCGACTTCTCATTTATCCAGTAAATTACGACTCACCTTCCCGGGATTATAGCTGGAAATTGCTTTGCTGTTTCTGTTTTGTGTTCATTGATTTGTCGCATTTGATCGCACACACACACACACACACACACACACACACACACACACACACACACATACACTTTTCGGGTATATGCACTTGAACGGATGTATCAGCAAAAATCCATTTGATGCTTCATCCACTCAACAGGCGACTGAGTTTACTCCAAGTTCCTCTGCAGCAGGTGAAGGTTCAGTAATGTGCCAGAATTGCTGGCTTGGAATTGCAAAAAAAAAATAAAAAAATTCTCACTCTCAGTATTTTTGGTGCAGCCAAATGTGTTCCATAAATATAATGAAATGGAGGCCCTGTGATGGGATTTACAGTGCAACCCTCAGCCAAGGTCACAGTCTGAGTCTTGTTCTCCAGCTTCATTTTAAATGATTAATTGTTTCGGGGGAAAGTCAAATTCCACTCAACCCATTCTGAAACATTTATGGACGATCTGTGAAAAAAACAACAACAAACAAAACAGTATTTGATAAGACACGGTCCAAATTTTCCTGCAGATAATTTATTGCTCCCATCTGTTCAACCTGCTGGCCGCTGCTGCTTTTATTCCATGCTGCTTTAAAAACAACACTAACAGATTCTGCAGCTGCTGTGTTTTTCTTTTTTTCTTTTTTAGCAGAGAGAAAATTTGCCAAAAAAAAACAAACCTGCAAGAGGAGGTGCAAAATGAACCCTTTTATCTTTTTTGTAAGGAGGGAGGTGCAATTCAGTATATATATATATATATATATATATATATATATATATATATATATATATATATATATATATATATATATACATACATATATATATATATGTATATATATATATCAACATCATTATAAAATGAAAATAACACACGTATCGATATTATTTGTAATGAGTGAGTCAGTCAGTCAATCAATCAGTCAATTGTTGATAAGAGACATAGAGGTGGGGCTAAGCTAACAGGTATGTTTCTGTTTCCCTGCTTTACGCACCTACAATATTAATGTCCTGTAATGCTGTAATAGCATAGAGAATATGAATCTGAGCGCATTTTATTTTGTGTTTACCTAAGCACTTTCTGTTAAATACATACATACAAACTACTCTGACGAGCAAAGGCAATATTGTGTAGATACAATCAAACTTTATTTAAAAAATTGATTCAATTAAACAAACATAAAACCACGCAAATTAAATATAGAGTTTACGACTATCCAATAAAAATTAACAAAATTGTAATTTGCTCACAGCCGAGTCAAGACGTTCTCACTTTTTTGGGCTGGTGGATCTAATAATATATATTTGGGATTTTTTTTCTACTTACGTTCATATGCTGTTTATATGACTATTGCACTCGTTAATCTTTGAAAATGGTCTCAGCGATCGATTGTTGATACGTATGGTAAATGTATATGTTGCGTAACCTGCGTGCGCACTAAACATAGGCGTCATGAAAGCGCCTATGGCACCACAACAACAAAGTTTTGGGGCTAAAGTTGGACTAAAGTTATTAGCTTAAGAGAGACGCTCAGGTTAATGTGGTAAATGCGCTATGTTATTGTATTCTGTTCGTTGCTGTTTCATGCACTTTGCACTTGGAAGTGACATTAGCCCATTAAGGCTTTTTGCAACCACCTATTTAATGGAACAAAAGGAGCCGTGCTCTAAAACATATTGGTCTATTTGATGACAGCGGGTCGCGGGCCGAGTCGGCTTGTGATAATTGACGCGGTTGTGCCGGAACGAGCCAAATTATTGGCAACTGCGGGACCTGCCGGTCGTCAAACAGTCGCGGACCACTAGTCTGCGCTCTTGAGTGCACCTATTTGCACAACATGCATATTTTTATAACATTTATATTGTTGTTGCCATTGTGTACCGTACCGAACAGGGTGAGTACCGAACGGTTGGGCAATATTGTTGCATCTGTAATATATATATATATATATATATATATGTATATATATATATATATATATATATATATATATACATATATATATATATATATATATATATATATACATATATATATATATATATATATATATATATATATATATACATATATATATGTAGAGAGAGAGACACATATATGCATGTGATTTTTCTTTTTTTGGAGACGCCACTGCACAAAGTGATCGAAGAGCCGAGGGAAACTTCCCGCCATCGATCCATCAGCAGCTCCTTTGTCACGTAACTTTGCATGATGGATGGTTCCGTTGACTTGCGGCGACACTGATTGGACGGGGCCACGGTCTGCGTCTCGGCTCCTGGGTCCCAAAGTGTCACCGAGTCCCCCGCTGGTCACGTCCGCCGATGTAAAGAGCCGGTAGAGGCCGTCAGTCACCGGTGGCGGCTGCCTTTTGTCCACCGTTGACAAAGTGGTGCACGGGCTGGAAATGAGCGGCAGGGGTTCAGCGGAGAGCATTTTAATAACGCAGCGTCAAAAGGTTTTTTTTGTTTTTTTGTTTTGTTTTAGTCCACATTAACAAGTAAAGATACGAGTCAGTCATCGCCCTCAACATCTACGGGGGCAGGGAGTGAGGAAGCAGATTTTACAGATCATTCTTTAACTCCGAAATGGACACTCCAACATTTCCCCGTTCTGTCTTGTACGTTGACGCTAACAGCTAACAGCTAATCTCAAACCCCAAATCTTGACCTGACTTGTCTTCACTCAGTGTTTGTCCCTTTCCGTCCCACTGGATGTGTTGTTCTTTGATGTTTTTGCTTGCTACATTGCTCAGACTTCACGCTCTCAGCGTGGGGGGACGTTTGCGGGACGTGCGTCTCGAGGGTTAAGAACTCGCGGCGTCTCACGCGAATCGTCCCCCGTTGGATTGCGAGGGAGCGACGCCGCCGCCCAAGTCCCGGCTGTGCCCGCGCCGCTAGCTCTTCTGCTCCACTCCAGGCCCTGCGTGACCTTCTGTCGCAGCGTCTCAGCCGCCCTCATGTCCAATTTCCAGTCGGCTTTCATCTCTGAGCGGCGCTCCCCTTCTCTCCAAGAGCTCCCTCTCCTTCTGCCCGCCGCAGCTAGCGCCGCCCCCGCCGCCCCCGCCGCCGCCGTACTTTGAGCACAACACAACTGTAACCCCTCGGTCCCTCCGCAGGGCCTTGCACTGCTGTCATCTGCTCTAAATGCCTCTCGCCGGCAGCCGTGTGTGCCGAGGCGGGTTGACTGTGATCCTAGCGCTGCCTGGATCATTAAGGGACCTTGTGGCTCGAGCTGCTGTCAGCGATCATTTCCAATTAGGTCTCCATTTTGCACTGTTACCTCAGCGACCCGCAGGGAACGGTGGGCGAGGAGGGGTGAGGGGGAAGCGGCTTCGTCCGGCTTAAAAAAGGAAGAAGACAAAAAAAAAAAAAAAAAAGTGGAGGAGGAGGATGTGGAGGATGAGGAGGATGAGGAGGATGAGGAGGAGAGGCATTAGGACGAGCGTTCATACGGCAACCTCGTCGCCTCCAGAGAAGCGGTGCACATCTCTGCTGCTAACGAGCTCAGATTGGCTAATTAAAACGAGCCTTTGGCTCTGGGACTCATGTTGATTTTTGAGGGGAGTGGGGAAAAAAAAAAAAAAAGCCGAAACACTGGAGTGCGGGACTAAATGACTCATCAAGCCGCTAATCACCTCCTTCAGGTGAATCCGCTTTCAACACTTTATACAAGTCATCAGAGAAGTGAGAGTGCAGCACTCGGGAGCAGCGCTCTGCCTGAGATTAGTTCGGGGGAGGGAGGAAGGGGGACAAAAAATGACCCATGTAGCTGAAATGCGCATGTTTTAATGCATGAGGATGACTGCGTTAGAGTAAATGCAGAGAACATCCGTTTATTTTTCCTCTCTATTTCGGGACCTTTTTGCATCTGCTGCCTCTCGTTTCATTTTCAGAGTCACACGGAACATATTTAAATGACTCCCTCTTCTGTCAGCCGCTATTGATTCGCCTTGGGAGTGTTTACAAGATATTCATTTGCGAGTTGATGGGGGAGGAAAAATCAATGCTTTTTAATAAAGCTCATGCTAAGGTCTGCGGCCTACTTTCATGCATCAAAATGAAATCAAACAACAACAAGCATAAAAATAAATATATAATAGGCCTCATAATGATAATGGTGGGGCTGCTGTGTTAAAGCATGTGCACTCTGGACATGCACAACGATGTGACACCCTGTTCTGGGGCATCAGGTCTTTGCAGAATCCAAGATGGACAGATATATAGCTGACATCAAATTGTGGTCCTGCAGAACTGGAGCAGAGTGGATTCACCCAAATTAAGTTTTTTTTTAGTTTTTCATATATGTATATATATATATATATATATATACATATATATATATATATATATATACACACACATTTTGTCATGGCAACAGAACTCTTGAAGCTGATAGCCAGAGCTAGCATACCTCCATCCTGCTGTGCAGAGAGGACACAAGCCAGATTGTTCGGCATACAGAATGCTTTGTTAGCATTCCCAAATGAATTCTCCTCCAGAGGGAGTCAAATGAACTTTAAAAAAAAAAAGTCAATAGTGGAATCGGATGGCTAGTACTTGCAAACTCTCCTTTTTGATTGACTGAGATGTGTTGGGATTATTATTGTTTACATGTCCAAATTATGGCTCATGTAAAAGTATGTAAAACATTCCACCTGTAGATCTAGCATCCTGGTTTTATCAGTTGTTTCAGGTTGAAAACAAAGGTTTAAATGTCAGTTTTAAAAACACAACATTCTGTTTCTCAGGATTTTGTGGACATAAAAAAAATTCTAAAATATTTTTTCAATTTCGTTTACGACAATCTTTGGTCGTTAATGACGATCGATGTTGTGCTGAGAGGTTTTATTTTTAATTTCATACTTTATTCTCCCCACTTTGATAGTTTGTTGCTGTTTCTGTGTTAATTATGGAATTATTATAATTTGCCATCTTCAAAATATAAACGTATTTATTTATTTCTCATTTGACATTTTATGCCCCAAAAAAAGAGGAACTGCAGCAAAAAGAAATGGGTTTTTAACATTTTGTGAGTGGAACCAGGATTTTGACACAGCAATTAAAGTGAATCACAGAGGTAATCTCCTGTGCTGCGTACCCTGAGGGATTAGGGGGGATTATATTGGATTATGGCCATTGACCTGATTTACTGACCGACTGCCTCTTGTTATCCAAATCAGACTTGTGACTCCGACCTTCGGTGGTTGGCATCATAGAGCCACATAAACAGGAACGAGCAGTCAGATGCAATATAATGTCACAATTTTTTTTTTTTTTTTTTTTTTTTTTGGTGGTGGGGGGGGTTGTTGGGGTGTGGGGGAGGGGCGAGTGTGCGCACGCAAGATTACAAGGTGGAACGAAGCATTTTCAAAAAAAATATGTGGAGCAAAACTATGTTAATCGCATGGAATCAGCAAACAGTTACTGCCTCGGCTGCTTGTTGAGATTAATCAATTTGTGTCTTTCGGGATGTGGGTCAGCGCGCGCTGAGCCAAGAAGCAGAGGTCTGAATCCCGCCGATAAGAGCCACGCTGAAAACAATTTCAAAACACGGGGAAGTGCGAAAACCAGCGAAGCACCTCAAAGCTCAAATCTGATATGCAACGTCAGAACATCAGAATTAAGGCCTTTGCACATCAGATAAATCATTTTTTCGTAATTTGCAGAATCATTAAAAAAAAAATAATAATAATAATTGTGCCTTCATGCAGAATAAAAACATTTAGCCGCAAAGTAATTTGGTCTGCGGTGGGCAGTGTAAGCCATGTATTCACCACTGAAACTTTCACTTGGATTCATTCTTGGTACTTGGTACTTGGTGACAAACCCCCTTCTTAGCTATGCGTCGTGTGTGCACGTTGTCCTCGTGCTAGCCCGCAAATTTACTTTCAAGCGTTTTCATATGACGGATGTCAAATGGACGGGGAATCATCCGCCCTTTTTTTTTTCCACCAACAACGTGGTGAAATGTCAAACGCCTGTGAACTAACCGGCTTTTTTTTTGCTGTGTGAGAACGGGGTTATTTCTGCGGGTGCAAAAAGAATTGGCATAATTTCCCTTATGCAACGCCTCTAAAAGGAATTTCCGATGGGATGAGGACCGGACCCAGGAATCCTTCCTGGCTGCAGTAGCAGCGGGAATAGAAGACCTCGAACCGGGGGAGCGACAAACACAACAACCTTTATCGGGGGGGAAGCCCGGCGAGAGGAGGCTCCGAGTTCATTCTGCCTCTCCAGCAAAGCAGCGCATTTCCATTCCCGGTGTATAACCAATCACTCTTTAATTGCTCGGCGGCGTTGAGATAATATTTTGGAGGTTACATTTTAACAAGGCTGCCAATTAATCCAGAATACTAATCAGGCAGTAATGAAGTGCGGCAGCGGCAGGAACAGCTGCGGGCCGATTCCACAAACGACGCGCGGCCCCGCCCACGTCAAGACACGACCCCGGAGGAATTTATCCAGGGATCGGGAGAGTGTCAAGGAGAATTTCCTACAGTCAACGTTCAGTTTAGCTCTTGACATTTCTCCCGCAGATAATCAATTTCCCGCACTCCGCTGGGATGCAGCCGTATTTATTGAGGTAATTACGGCTGGCGCAAACAATTTCAGGGTTTGCAGAGCCGGAGTGAACTGGCTGACCTGAGCCCATACTTCCAAGAATAGCTCCAATTCCGCAGGAGCGGCTGGAAGTCCATGAGTCAGCATATTACACGCCTCTGTTTTTTTGTCGCAGCAACAATACGGCGGTGGGCCACGCACTTCAAAATAAGCAGGAATCCGGCCGCTTCCGGCGGTTTGGATTGAAATTCACTTAACCCCGGTCGGCAGCCCCGGAGCTGCTCAGGTTTCAACTCTGCAACCGAGCTCATCCATCTTCCCAACCTCCAGCGGACGGCATTTCTGAGCCTGTGCGGAAATTTCATGGGGTTCAATAAGCAGTTAGCTTCCTTTACGGATAAAGAGGCAGGAGGTGCGAGAGAGTTCAGGTGAAGATGAAAGCGAGAAGCGGCTGCTCTTAAAAAAAAAAGACCGTAAAAGAGCCGGGGGGATGAGAGATTAGCGTGGATGCTGCCAGGGGGCACGTTTTATTGGAAGTGGAGGAAAGAAAATTGAATAAAAGTAAATAAACAAGTCCACTCGTGGACTTGGACTGGAACCCAAATGTACAGCTCAAAAGAAAAAGGTGAACTTAAACATTTTCTTTTCTTTTCTGACAAAGTGAAAAAGGAAAGGAAGAAAAAAAAAAAAAATGCCTCCAAACAAGAATCACCGGCAGGGAGGAAAACCGCAAATAGCGAGCTCGCTATTTGAGGGGAACCAACTGGCCAGACAAGAAAATCTGGCTCGAGGTGCAGGTGATGCAGACACGCAAGCTTACAAGGAACAGGCAGAAAAAAAACAAAACACAACAACGAGACCGGCGGGATACACCCACAAGAAGCCTGATTGGACCAACAATCAAATAATTGGCCCTTAATCATGCTGGTAAAACTGGTCCCTCACCTGCTCCAGTGGGTGTAGAAAGGAAGAGAGAGAGAGAACGGGATCAATATTGTGTCAATATATAAGATAGCGTTCCTATTTGCAATTACTGACCCCATTTGACCACAAAGGTGTCAATAGCTTTGAATTATTTTTTTTTACTTTGCCATCACACACCTGCCCCCATACACCCCCCCTAACCCCTACCGTTACAAATATAGACATGAATATGAATACACCCACGCATATAGATTCCTGCATGCTGTAGTTGAAACAACAGACCACTCCCGTGCAGCTGAAGGTCAGCGCTGACACGTTCATGTTCTCCTTGGACCCTCAGCCTCCATGAAATGCGAGCGCAGAAAAAACATGGGCGCAGTCCAAGCGGAAAACAACAACGCGTCGGCCGTCACGGCACCGCACCCCGCGGCGTTTGGTTGGCTGCACGCTGTGGGATTTTAATGATCTCGTAAGTTGACGGCAGGTGGGGGCTCGCGACACGCGGCTCATAAAGTCGGGGACGTGCAGTTTGACGCATTGTTTAAAACACAAGCTGGGTCGTGGGGGGGGGATCATCGGCAGCAACACGCAACGAGAAAATGTCGTCAGTCTCGTCCTACTGGTTGGCGGGTAGTTGCCTCACTGAAGCCTCTTCTCCACCGCCGGCAAGCTGCACCCCCTCCTCCGCGGGACTACACTACGTTTTTTGGCCAGTGGAGAGAAGGGGCTGAGGTAGGCGTCCCAAATTGTTGACGCTTATGTTAGCCTTTGTATAAATCCTTGCATGGAAATCCTCCCCGAAAAAATACAGACACAGCTACTGTAATCATACTGCATCATGCAGTAAGTGCCAACGCAACTCATTGACCTGTTAAGAGGTTATTGTTCCCAACCAGAGAAGGATTTAGCTGATGATGTGCTGATCTTTGAGAAGACCTGACGCTGATCTCACCATCAGCGCCATCTTGACTTTCCCGTTTGCTTTGAAAACCGGAAGAGTCTATGTTTAGATGTGTCGGCGATCCTTGTGGTGGGCAGTGATTGGAGCGTAAGTGCAGTCTGTGCCTCTATGCCTGCTCACCCGCCGGTAAACTCATTACAGCCTCATATTATTCTTATTATTATCTAGTATTATCTTATCTAGTGCTCCGTCCATAATGACACTTTCTGCAAGCATTTCTGCTGCTCTCTGATCATAGATATCTGCTATCTGAAATCATAGAATGCAGGTTTTTGTGTTACACACAGGTTGTGACACTGACTGTGTCAGACACAGGCCTCGGTCAATGTGTGTAACACTGTTGTTGGCAAAGTAGTAAAACCATGATGAACTGTAAAAAATTGTGGGTTTTTTTTTAAGTCTATTTTCTATTTTCTTTATATGTCGTGCACCATGTTTTGTGCCATATGCGTCGACAGCAGCTGCAATCGATGTGTGCTGTTGCAGCGGAGGGGAGACACTCGTGAAGGATCAGACTCGGTTTGGCTGCATGCTTTCTTCAACAGCCATCCTTGAAGCTACAATACAACATCATCGCAAACCAGCGTTGCACCAGCCCTGGGGGCTCCTGGTGTGTAATGTGTGTCAGAAACTACAAAGGGGGGGGGGGTGTTTTCCACTTTTCAACACAGCTTGACTGCAGTTAGTCCCTAAACATCATAGAATAGCAAATATTAGCCAATAAATGCATGCAGCGCTCATCGTGTTGACTCTCCTCGCCTCGTCTGCGGCCCTGCTACTGATGTTGTTTGCATAGATCGGCTGCACGCGCACCATGAGACACGCAGTCTGCATTTCATTTGGCTTCCAGCAGCTTATCCTGAGTGGCTCCACAACACAAAGTGTGGAGACGGACGATCCGCTAATCCGCCGCGACCCCTGCCGCTGCCTTCCCGCCCGACTGGCTGATTTTTTTTTTATGATAGACCAACATCCATCCACCCGTCAATCATCCGTCCAACCATTCATTCACATCCATCCATCCAACCGCAAATCCATCCACCACTCATTATTCCATCATGCATCCATCAATCCATCCATTCATCCAACAACGAATCCATTCGTTCATCATCCATCCAATAATCCCATCATTCAACAATTAATCCATCCATCCATCAATGTATTCTTCCATCCATCCATTTCTGACTGTGTCTCCCATCAGCGTAATGTCATGTCAACATCATTATCACGAGATTAGGTCTTGAACGGTCGGATGCACTTTAACGTCAATGATTCCAGCATTTAAATATGAATAGAATATACAAAGAAAACACACCTCTGCCAACATGCAGCGATTCATGACTAACTCCTCTCTAATACTGTACGCCAATCACATATGGGTTGCGCCTCTGACAGCGTGCATGAAGTGATAACTAATGTATTTAGGCATCACCTCAGACCCACTATATTTTGAAGGAGGGCTTACTGTATTGAATAATTTAGATTTTCTGTGTGTGTGTGTGTGTGTGTGTGTGTGTGTGTGTATTTGTATTTTGCTGGCTCACATCAATAATGCATGTTTGGATTTGTTTTCTGCGGAGTCTGCGGGCCACTTCCACTCCTCCACAACAGCCCACAAGAAAGAAAAAAAAAGATAAACTGCGGTTCCCGACGTTATTGTTTACACATAATACACGGAAGTGTGCCTAACGACAAATCTGTCCCCAGTGTTTTCTAAATGACATATTTCTAGACACTAGACTTCTCAGCTACTACTACTAATATATTGAGTGCAAAAGTGCAGAAAAAAAACAAGTATTTGTTTTCAGTCCAGTGTACTATTCTCAAAACCAAAACAATTGAGCGACAGTGCACGAGTAGCGTGTTAATGCTAGTGTGTGATAGCTAACCGGCCGTTCTAGTGGCAACACATGAGTCTGACGTTATGTGACAAATCGCTGTTCAAAAAAGCTGGCCAAAGTTAGATGTGGCAAAATTGCAGCAAAGAAATATTAAAAACAAATATTTCCGTTGTTCAGTTTAAATAAGGAGATAAATTAAAAGATGGTTGGCAAGTCAGAAAGCGACTGGTTGACATTTCAGTCGCGGAATTCTTCATTTCACTGCAACCGCAAAGTAGATATTTCAGACCAAACGGTCGACATTCCGTAGCTGGTGACATTTTTTCTCTCTCTTTTTTTTTTTCCTTAACAAAACTTTTTCATTCTGTCTTCGCTGCGTACCTTGTCTTGTCGTTTGCACACCAAATGGATGCCATTAAGCAGAAGTAATTAAAGTCATTAGCTTTAATGGCAGAGAGTCGGCCGCTCATCCATTTCGCGCCGCCGCGCGATCTGCATGAGCTCACCGCCGTCACGGAGGGGGTGGATTGTCTGTTTGTTAACGGACAGCCGGCGAGAGTGGAGTTCGGGCCAGCAGGAGCGATGCATTATTCATACAAATTAGCCGCCGCTGCTGCTCTTGTGCAAATCAACATCCAGTTGAAGGAAAGCGAGGAGGACAGGAGGTGGGAGGCCTGGGTGTCCACTCCTCCCACCCAGGCCGCAGCATCTGTCCTCCCCACCACAACTGTTCGTCCGAGCACGAGCCGCGCGTGTGTGAGGCCTTATCTATTTCCCTCTGATGGGCTGCCAAACAACAACAACAACAAAAATAAAATAAAATAAAATAAATAAATAAATCCTGTGCTGCTGGGCCGGCCTCCTTCCCTCGGCAGAGTCCCGCTCCTTCGCCACAGATGGCAGCCAGCTCTGATAGGAGCAACAATTTCCTCTTCCTGTATGGATACACACACACACACACACACACACACACAGTCGTGCATTTACACAAAAAAGGCACCAATTGTGTACTTGGTGCAGCCTGCTGGAGGCTTGCCTGGTCTCCCGGGCAGGAGACGGGATTTCCTCCAGCTGAGCCGTGTTCTACCAGCTCTGCTGGATCACCGCGCAGACATATCTTCCCCTCGCTCTGATGTCCCTCTCTGTCTCCCAACACACACCTGACTTCCTGCGGGGGGAAAAAAAATAATAAAAAAAACCTCCTCGCCTGCCTCTTCCATCCCGACCCCGAGGCCAGTTATCAACATGCCACGGAGGCGGCAGAGAAGGGAAATAGCTACGATAAGGTGAGATCCACGGTTTAGCAGCTGTTGCAGACTGCAGGGTGGAAGTCACTCTGAGTGTTAAAGTGCCTGGGAGTCAGAAGACGCTGGTGTATTTGCCATTCGATGCAATGGCGGCAGCAAAATGTATGCGATGGTATAGATAAATACAGTGAGATATTTTACATTTTCCTGAATAAAATAAATTTTCCATGAATAAATCCGTCAAGCTCTCAGCACAAGGCAGACTGGCTACCTCACTGGCTAGCTAGCTGACAGTCATTAACATCACAAGCAGTGAAGTCAGATCAATCAAATAGGAACCAGAAGCTCCTCGATGAATTCAGTCATCCATCCAGCCACACATCCACTCATGTATAAGTGTAAAACTGAAAGATTGAAACCTTTTTTTTTTTTTTTTTCTTTTTTTTTCAAATGAAAGGCGTTATTGCACTGATGAACCATGAACACAATCCTGCTCTGACTGTAGACACTTTCTGAGGAGACGAGGCTCCTGAAGTGACGGGAGACGGCAGCTCCTTGCCTTCCTCACTCTGGTTCCTACTCCCTCCTCCAGTGTGAGCCTGAATCTACCCGTGGCCGTTATCGCCGCGCCTCAGAGGTGGCTGAGGAGGAAATGGCTGCGATAAGGCTGGCCCGCAGGATGGAAGTTTGGATGCAAAAGTAATTCGGAGTCGAAGGTATTTGGCGAAACTTAATGGCTGCCTTTCAAAAGGTGATAAGTAACGACGCAACAACAGCAGCCACAATCTGTTTGTGCTTTGGGAAGTCTCACTGTGCGGGCTAAATAATCTATTGGCATCTTTTCCCTTTCAATGTTTTGCACGTTCAGTCTGACACGCTTGAATCTGGACATTCATTCAGCCAGACAGGAAGACCTTCAGTTGATCAGACCCTAAAGGTTTTTGTTCAGCTTCACACTTGTAACCAAATGTATTTGGTATCCCCACCATCACTTGTTTCAGTCAACTTGATTTCTCATCAAGCCGCCACAGTGTTTCTGAGGTCCCGATATGGGACATGAAATGAAATGTCCATAGCATCAGGTGTCAACAGAACTGTAATTTGAGGAATATTTCACTTTCAACCTGCTATTTTACTCATTTTCGCATCCACTTGGGCTCATGTCAATGCCGCAGACGGTATTCAGACCGCTCGCTTTCGCATTGAGAATATTTCCTTTTTAAAATAGCATTTAAGAAGAACAGTGCCCTCGCAGCCCCATTCAGCTTCAAACCTCACGTTGTACTTTTTAAACACGTCTCTGTGTTTGTTCACGTCTTTTCCAGCTGATGAGGCTGCCAAGCTGAGAGAAGTCCTTTGAGGCTTATTAATAAAACTGTCAAGTCCATAAAAGCATCAATTACACAACAACAGAGGGCAAGTGAAGAGAGTGTGGACGGGAAAGACGTCAAACTGAAATACAAGACATCAATCAATGACAAATAAAAAGCTGGAAGCAACAATATGTTACCTTAAATCCAATCAGGATGCAATGTTTTCCATTGCTTCAACTTTGGTTTCACGTTGTTTTTTTCTGTGTAATAGACACAAGACAACTAAAGATTTTGTTCAATTTTGTACTGACTTTGTTCTCATTTCCTTAGCAGTTCATTTCGAGACTAAACTCTCAGAACCTTCTTAACAAAGAGCTATCGATTTGACTTTTCGTCCACCACTCTTTGGGGCTGCAACAAGCTCTTCAATCTTTGGACGACTCAGATGAGAGACGACTGTGGAGTGAAGTCACACTGTGAGACACCTTCAAGGACGGCCGTCGATGATGAAATACTCTTGACTTGAATTGTGCCTGTAGCTTTACGACCAACGACCATTGACCAACCAATACATAAAAATGATAGATAGATAGATAGATTTTACAATAGCCATCTGTAGTAGTGACTATTGGTGTTGGTAAATATCAGCAACAGTTACACTATCGTTTAAAACCATTAGCATAAATGCTAATTGCTAGGAGAAGTGAAAAAATAGGTAGCTCCAAATCTCTCTGGAAAATAGGCCTGCCAAGTTAGCTTTATTTGCTAAATTCTGCTTCTTTTTTTTTTTTTTTTTCCCCCGCTAAAGACTGCTATCAATTATAAAAATGTTTCGGGCTTGAGCTCTCGCACAGTGTGACGTGCAATGATCATTTCATTGCCAACGCGTCTCTGTTAATGTTGCCGCTCCCTGACGTTCCCTCAGCACGTTTGCAGGTGAGGCTGGCATTATGTATGCAAACGTTATATCGGCTGCGTTGGCCTCAATACCTGAGGCAATCTTTTATCTCGGTCTGGCAGCCGGCAGAACGCAGAGCCGTTAGAATAACAACTCGACTTGTTAGCGCATCAGATAGAAATGTAAAAGGAATTCACCACAGTGCGGCGGCTGCATCCAATACTCCTGTGTATTACCAGGCACGTAAAGCTGAAAATAAATTTGTTGGTATGGGGGCGAGAGCGCGCGCGCGCACACACACACACACACACACACACACACACACTCACGCAGACACGCGCACACGAGCAACAAATGTGCAGAAACGGCACAAATAGATGCATAATGGATTTGTTGTCAAATCGAAGGCGGCCTCACTGAGGCACGCGCGCACGCGTCTCTCTGCGTCGCACTGGCTTTTTGTCGCGTTTGTCGTATCTGGATCGCCGCCCACATGCCTCATTTTGTGCGCCACTATCTCTGCACGCGGGGCACCAGTCTGCCCGTGGCGCTACGGCTGGATTTGTGCAGCAAAGGAGCGAGACGTCGACTCGGTCTCCTGGGAGGTGAGCAAGCGTCGTACCCGGTGAAACCGCACGCTGGCTTCTCCCTTTACTTCCCTGCTCCCGGTGGAAGTTTTGTGGTTTTTCTACAAGGTGAAATCAATGACGCAGCAGCACCTTTGTGGGAAAGCCACAAACCGCATCGGTCGAGGTGCCACGTCGAGAACAACCGGCGTCTTGTGCGCTTTGTCTTTTTCGCAAACGGAGCTGATGTGCAAAATGTCGGATGGAAACGTGTTTGCAGAGCAAACTCTGCATGTGGGGAGCATTGCGCTGACGTTGACGCTGCTTCTTCCGTTAGCCACGTAGCGCACACTGTGACGGTGGCGTGCTCCACGTAGCCTCCGTCATTGATGCATTGACACGGAAGGGGGAACACAGGTTTTGAGAAAAATGATGAAGAGCCATAATTTGTAATAATTTGCATAATTTAAATCTTTTAGCGCTGTTAGCAGGTAGCATTGCTGGGCCACCCTCCAACTCCGTCAGAACACGAGAATGTAAAAGAACGGTGGTGTCTTCAAGAAAGCTTCCCAGTGAAAAGAGAGAACTGGATTTGTTTTAGCTGCAGTTTTTCCAAAATGGATGAAGAGAACATGAATAGAACTGCCTTTCAGATTATCGAAAACTGATGGTGCCGGGTTGTTGCAATATCAATTGACTGCTTGGGTTTGTTTGTTTCATTTCGCCTCGCTTGCCTTTTGTGTCTTTGTCCCTTCTCCTGCGCACATAATGTCTGTTTTATGGTTGTTTTTTTAATATATATATATATATATATATATATATATATATATTATTTACGGTCATGATGTGTGTAATAACAGGTCATATTGGTGTGATCTTTTTCTTTTTTTCTTTTTTTTTAACGCATGAAAAGAGCTTTTACTGTCAATATTTTCTTATATTCTTTGTCTAAAAGGCCCACAAAGGCCATCTCATCATACGTCCTACCTCTACTACAGTAGTCTACACACCTCAGGGGGAAAGAATACCAGCAGTACCCAGAAAGTAAAACAGTTCTTCAAAAAAAAAATAAATAAATAAATAAATAAATAAAATACAGCTAGGTTCTTGTGTTAGATAAACTGTGCATGTTTTTAATTTAACAGGAACATCATTTATTAAATCTTCATCACTTTTTTAATTAACACCATTTCAGCATTTCACTGAAACGAATTATTCCGTGACCACTGGTATAATTCATCACGATCCCGCAGCCAAGCGTAGTTCAGCATTTGCCTGAAACAAAGTTGGCAATTTGTAGGTGTGAACACGTTCCCTGAGGTAATTGAGCTCTTTCATAAGTCTCTTTAGAAAATGACTGTGTGATATCGTCCTTGTGCACATGGGATTATACATGAAGTGGAGCAATTCCTTTTTCTACTTGTGCGTCCTCATTAGAAAGAGGAGGCAGGGTGGCTTTTACGTTTACTTAGACAACCATCGGACTGGATCTCCGACTATCGCTCAACATAATGACTGCGCAAGTTAGTCGTGGAAGACACAGCAGCGGTAGTTTGGGCTAAAAAATGTGTTATTCTCATTCCTTCTTGTCTTTTCTTTTTTGAACAATCAAGTTTTAGTGTGTGTGTGTGTGTGTGTGTGTGTGTGTGTTTATGTGAGACAAGGGCTGCATCAATGTGTTCATCCCTGGCTGATAAATCCCCTCTTTGGTTGCTGGTAAACAAAAAGTGATTCACCAAAGTGCGTCAGTGTGTGACTCAGCTGTGCATAATGATTTTTATCATGTCACATTGTATTACATGACGTTAATTCTGGAAACAACTTCCTTGAGTGAACCAGTGGGTGGAGTGGCACAGTGACGCCTCAGACATTGACTTGGTTTTTGGTTCAAATTAAATCCAGTTGTGGTTCTTGGTATAAAAAAAAAAAAGAAATGAAAAAAAAAAAAAATCATCATTGCCATCCACTGTAAAATCCTCCAATCAGACCTCGACTATTTCTCAACAAATGTATTGTTTTGATGACTGACGAGCTGCGCCGCACGTGCACTTTTTGAAATGACACGACCCAGCAGGTGCACCTGGACTGTGGCTCCGGCTTTGCATTTGCCTTGGAAACAGCTCTTTCTCATCACGCTACATTGTTATTTCAAAGCATGGTGAATGTGCAGCCGGCCACTTATCCACAAGAGCATTTTGGAGTTGCTGGATTTGGATGAGGTTTGAGGGTGGGAGTCACCGTTCAATCACTTCTCCCCACCAAACAATAACCACTGATTGTGTATCTGCTCATATGATTAACTGGGCAGTTTGCCCAGTTATGTTGAACTAGCCCTTTAAGCAGGTAAGGCTCTTCTGCCAGAGTCTGCTGGGAAATTAAATACAAATCCCTCCAAATAGATATGGAGTGGGAACTACAAACAACTATGTTTTTTTTTCTCTTTTTTCATTTGATGCGCTTTTGAACGAGAGGCCTAATCTGCGCCCGCAAGTCACCGCGACTTGGAAAACGCCCAGTGGCGCCCAGTTACAGGAACTCATTGAGGCTGCCACACCGGAAATCCAGAGGGCGATCTCGTGTGCCTGCCATCGGATCCGAGCGGTGACTTGATAATCATAAGAAAACAAAACAAAAACAAAACGGAACAGGAACATTTATGAGGAAAAGGAAAAAACAAATAATCTTGGAAGTGCGAGGAACTCGATGTCTTGAAGGAAAACTTCCAAACAGTTGTCGGCCTAAGCTCCGGTTTTAATGAGAGCGACTGCTTACCTCAGCAGTTGCCATGGTAACCCAGTAGGAGAAAGGTTATGCGACGAAAGCTGGAGCGGCTCTCCACATTCCAAGGGCCTCATCCTTCTCTTTCCACGGGACACGCCCCCGGAGCACCCCCCTCCTAACCCCCCCCCCCCCCGCCCCACCCTGCCTCCCCACACAACCTCCCCCGTGGGACACTTCAGAGACGACACTACACTTTTATTGTGTTCCGTCAAGTGATTATCTTTTCAGGCGCTGAGATCTCAGAGCGCTCGGAATCCCACGGCTGTGTAATTATGAGGAAAATGATCCATTGTGATGCGACGCGGCTGTCGGAAGCTATGACTGTCCCTGTGAAGCTGCAGGGCAATTATGACGTCGGCAGCACGACCCCAGGCGTGTTGAGACGCTAGGGCTGGGCTGGGCTGGGCTGGGCAATATCGATGTCAGTATTGATAGTGTCGATACCAAGGTGACGTATTGGTATCGGGTCGATACCCATGTGATGAGATCGATACTTTTTGTTGCAGCTTCTCTTTTAGATGTCCTGCCTCCAACTTCCTCACAGCTAAGTTGACAGTGTAGCATGTTTTGGCACCGGATCAATACCAAAATCCCCAGCAACGCCCACCTCGACAAGATGCATCACAGTAAAAGGGACCTTTGTCTTGGAAAACGATTTAACGCGAGCCACATGTGTTTTTGTGGCCTCACCAAAAACTCCAAATCACTTTGTTCTTCCTGTTTTTTCTTTGTTCAACTCCACAGGAGCTGGATGCTTTTATCATTATTTTGACTGTGAGAATTGATTGTCTCTTGGTCCAGTCAAAATTGAAGCGTCGTCCGTGCGTCGCTCAGCATCTGATGTTGATGACGTTTTCTCTGTGATGCTGAATTTCCGTGAACTTTTTGAAGAAATTTCCGCTTTGTGTGCACCTACAGATCAGATCACGGTGTAAAGGCCACGTCCACCTGGTCCTGGAGAGGCGGCCATTTGTTTCTGTTCTAATCTCCGTGTGCAAGCATCGGCCTGGGCCTCAGTTCATTAGCCAGGCAGCCACCCGGTGTGTGTTTGTGTTTGTGCGTGCGGCATCGGCACCTCCTCCCATCGACTCTGGTGGGGTCAGAGTGCTAGATTAAACCACTGATTCTACTCTTCCAGCCTCTACCTGATTCCTGTCGATGGGGTTTCAGGGAACAAACTCCGCAAGGCACTCCGCCGGGGAATATCCTTTGCTTGAAGCGTGTGTTTGTGTTTCCATCAGCACTTTCCAAGACTGAATCACCTCCTCGCTTCTTTCTTCGCTGGCAGTGCCCGGACAGATGAAGGTGAGCAAGGAAAGGGGCGGGAAACGCCTCCACGTCGAGGAAAAAAACAACAACTCTTGTTTCTCCTGATCCGTAACGCGCTGCCGTTGTGCACAGATCTGTGGTTATTTTCGTTGGTTTTGGTTTGAATGTATAATTAAGGGGAGAATGTGGAGGGGCAAAGTGGCCTCCCCACGAAAAAGGGGATCTGGACCGACCGGATTGAGGTGGTGGAGTAGAAGGAGGAGGCAGGCAGCGTCAATTGCAGGAAGAAATTAAGTTTTATTCTTTTAACCCCAAAACCCATCAATAAGCGCCAGGAGACAGCTTCATAAGTCCTCTAGTCACTCACCAGACTAGTCAGCTCTCCTTCCCACAGCAAAATGAGCCCCCTTTATAGTGGGGCAGCATTTCATTGCCAATTGGGCCACCCCACTACCCGTGGTGACATCGACACAGTCGAACATTCCAAAACAAAACAATAACCAAGAATCACACCCTTCAATAAACAGAACACAATCTCCCTTAAACCTACAAACCCTTAAATACAAATAAACGCCACATTCTCCCCTTAATTATACATTCAAACCAAAAACCAACACCCCCCTCTTACGGCAATGGGCTACTCCACTTTAGCCGGCGCTCCATGAAACCCCACCCCTGCAGCGGTGCGCGCTTCCGCCCAGGAGCAGCGGAGCCGACCGGGACCAAGCGGATGCAGGTGAGGTGTGGGTGAGCAGCATGGTGAGATATGATGGTGTGAGATGAATGACCAGTGCACAAACTGTTACAGGTTGGGAAATGGGACAGAATGGGAGTCGCGGTGCTCCGCGCTCCCGACGCCGACACCCTGCTCACGTCACCCGTTCCTCCGCCCCAAAGCACGGCAGGGCACAAGAACCGTATTACATAATAAATAAAAATCCCCTACACAACCCTGTGTGTGTGTGTGTGTGTGTGTGTGTGTGTGTGTGTGTGTGTGTGTGTGTGTGTGTGTGTGTGTGTGTGTGTAAAACAGCGTCTCTTTCGCTCGCTCTCCCGTGCGGGCAACGTCCTCGTGGGGGGAGACAGTGAGAAGGGGAGGCGGAGATCGCTCACTTTCTCACAGTCCTTTATTCCGGTCGCCGATACCAAGCCTATCTTTTTCGCCAAGCCGAGCGCGCAAACGTTTTAAGTATCCTTTGATTGGCAGCGGCGAGTATTTCGGCCTCGCTTTGATCTCCCAGAATCTGTAGGTGTTGAATTCTAATGAGTAATCCAAGCACGACCTCCGACAACAGAGTGCGCAAAACACTACAGTCGGAACACAGATGGCTCCTGTTTGTTTCTGTTCCTTTTTACGCTTCTGTTTGAATTAGTGTAACGGTCGCCTCCCGTGAGTGTCCGGCGGCCGGGAGTGACACCGGTGACATTTTCACTCTTGCCACTCTCTGGGCGGTTTACGTGGGCACAGAAGGTCAGGCTGCCACTACCGCTCCGTTCAAAGCATTGCGGCAAAGTCGTACAAACTGGCCACATGCTGAGAGACACGGTAGTGGTTCAGTTTGTTCTAATAATCCATTGTTGTTGTTGTTTTTTTTTACCAGGGTGATTCTATGTCCTTTCCAACATTTGGCTGGACTTTGAAGTCGTGATTTTGTTTGAGCTCTATGCAGGTCAAACCAAACTCAAGACTGCAGTTATTGTTTGTGTTGTGAATTCTGTTTTTTTTTTTTTTTTTGATACTCCAGCCCTTTTCTTGATCTCGGTCCCAGCAGTCCCGACAAACTTCAAAGCCAAATCAGGACGATTTGATCACAAGAACCAGCTCGTGATCATCTCCTGTCCACTGTTTTGTTATCTCCAGATCACAACCATAATGGATAACGACCTCCAGACTCCTTCTGCTCCTTCCATAATAAACCAATGGATAACCAAGAGTGTGAAACATTTAAAATAACAATTCAAGTCCTTCACAGAAGCCAAAAAGAAGAAATAGTAGGAAGTAGCAAGTAAAACATACGGATACACACAAAAAATATACACAGTTATAATACATTGAAACAGGATTAGAATACATGTTATTTTGATCTGGCACAATGTTGAACTGGATACTTGAAATTGGCTTTTTCTTTGAATCTTTTGGTCCAAAATATGCTGCAGTATTGATGCTGTTTCTGTTATCCGGCGCAACACAGGTGCCCTTTTTGTTGGATGTCCATTAGGTGATGGGTCAGTAGTTTTCGAGGTTGTTTCGGGAGAAAACAGACGTAGGAGATCACAAAAAGCGGCAAAGCAAAAAACAAAAAAAAAGGATGAAGAATCAAGTCGCTGCTGAAAAACAGATGTTTTTGCTGCATAGAGGGGAACACATGCCCCCCCCCCCGCAGCGGGGATTGTGGTGCAACTTCCCAGTGTTATTGTGGCGGCATGACTACTACTGACGGGCCATTAGCTAATGGCTAATGGCTGTACAAGTGAAGGGATTTATTTCTGCTTCTCAGCGTTGCTAAATATTTCTGAACGGCATCTCCTGGCCCTATTTTGAAGTTATTTTTGAGCACAAAAGCAAAATTGAGCCGCATGTTCATTTAATATTAATATGAATCCGTTGACTCAATGGTGTCGTGATGTTAGCCTGCCTTCGACAGGGAATTCTGCCCTGTTTTGAAACTTTGATGAGCAGATGTTAACTTTTAAACACAATGTTCTCTTCACTAAGACCTTTGAGATCTTTACCTCTCTTTACAAAGTTGTTAAATATGTTTTCAACGATTGTAACATTTCCCTCTGTTTTTCCTTTTTTTACTCAACTATGTGCTCCATGCGCTAATGAAATTTAATACAATTTAAAATAAAAAAATAACTTTTCTTTTTTTCTTTATTCATATCTGCTGTTTTTTTTCTTTCTGTCTTCCTCCTGGTGTGATTTTCAGGTTGTCAAGCAATTCAAACTGCAATTTTGGGTTTAAAGAAATTGTGCTATGCATCATTGTCAGGTGTCTTCTACAATGGCATGGTTTTCCCACACTTGAAAGAGGAAAGACTCTGCACAACCACAGGAATTCACTCAATCCTCAGTTATTTAAGTGGTGATGAAGGATGGGTAATAGGGAAAAACCTTTAAACACACAATGAACAAACAATGTAAATAAAATTCATCATTTTTGAAAAACATTTCATGAAGCTTCATTAAGTTTTGGTAAGTAAATTAATCACATTTTATCTAACTTAACTTAAATAATATCAAGTGTTGCACTTAATCACACCAAAATCCCCTTTGTGAGAAAGAAAACCCCCTCATTTTTTACTTTATAAATGTAATTAAGCTTCGCAGTTCTTTTGCAGTTATATAAATGAATTAAACCAGCAGATCAAGCACAGTCGATCTCAAAAATGCGCCCTCCCGCGAAGTGCAAGTGCTGTCCCGATTCTCAGAACGTCAAGTTGAGGAACAAGTTTAAGGGCTGTATCGCCCTCAATATTGAGATTCTCCGGCACCACCTTTGAGAGTAAGGGCTACCCAGAAGGCATTGTGTATTTTCGCCGAGACATCTTCGAAAAAGATGGCGATGAAAAAAGTGAGCTACAAATGGAAGTATTTTCTTAGTTAATAAAGATATAAATATTACGAAACCATTTTATTGTCTTAGTTTAACACTTTTTTATGGATTATTGACATTGTTGTTGCGTAACATTTATTTTTTTTTACTTTGCGATGTTTGTCAGCCAGACCGGTGGTCCCGGCTTCACGTTACTTGGATACCTCGTTGTGTAGCGATGGAGGACTTCTTCTTCTTCTTCTTCTCCTTCGTCGTCGTCGTCTTCTTGACACACTGGACGTAGCTTTGGCGTAAGGCCGCCCCCCACAGTCTGAAGACATAACTGCACTTAAGGGGTGTCCCATTTCTAAGTCACAAGATAGCCCTTACACTTATTTTTGAGGGTCAAGATTGAGGGTTAAGGGCGAGGGTTGAAATTGAGGGTTAAGGGAGGAATTGGAATTGGCCCGTACTCTGCTGAATGACTGGTGAGACTGTTTTTTGGCGTGCGTTACCAATTGGTGTAATTGCGCTCACCTGCTGAGGCGCACCTTTGGGCGACGCTAGTGCGTGCGCGGAGGAGCGCGGCTGCTGCCACACACCCCTCAGCTGACTGCCGCAACAGTCATTGTGATAATTTTTATGATTTCACTCTTTACTAAGCAGGGTGCAAAATTACGTTAGCACAAATAAACACCCGCTTAATAAAAAACAGCAATAGCAACAACTGAAACCACATCGTCAAACTTCCCCTCCTCTTCTGATATTCTGGCCCGCTTCTGTCAAACCTGATGGGAGCATAATCATCTACAAATAAATCTGGAATTTAATCAACTGAGGAGAACGACCAAAAGCTCCCCGCACAAAACAAACATTTACCATCAGTGCAGTGATTCTAGCTGATGTTTAGTTAAGCATTTGGCTAATCCCAGTAAGGTGACTCTACCTGCTCAAGCCGCATGTAAATCTAGAAGGGTCACTCAAAAAACAGAAAAGTGACTTGCTGAAAAACAATTAAAGGAGGAAAAAAAACACTTGATATCAAAAATAATAATTATAATTATAATTAAAATCATACAACTGCTAGATTACAAAACAGCCTTTTTCTCAAAATGTGCATTGCCAAATACAATACATTTGCAGTCGTCTGCCAACCAGTCTATCACAGTGTGTCAGGTTACATAAAAACCTGGATGGTGCTGTTTGGAAAATGGCTGTATAAATTCAAATGTTCATGACCTTTCTGGCCAGCACTTTGATCATTGCCATTGACGGCCACTTATGATACAGACATATATATCATCACCAAAGGGCTTGGTAATTGTAGATGTAGCAACAATAAGCAAATGAGTTGGTTAAACTGTCAAATATATATGTAAAAAAAAATCAAAAGGGGGACAAAAGATGAATTATTTGTAAAGGTGTGCTTTCCAGAGGAATATCTTGTCGCGGGTAAATTATGAATTAATCCTAGCTTATCATAAATGAGAAATTAATCTTTTCAAAGCAGGGCAGCTTGTATGGAAATTTCATTTAGCTCCAGGAACCCAAGGGCAATGTAGAGTCAGGCTCACATATAAAGGCTGATGTGAAGTCTTATTCTTCAACTTCGGGGCAGTGCCTCCTCTTGTCAGTTTCCAAAAACACAAGTGTCTGTACAGCAACAGCGGCATTTTCTGCTAAGCAGCCAGTTCATCCATCTATCCACCCACTTTCTGTCACCGCTGAGCCATAACTCAGGCTCACTGGGTTCCTGGGCAGGGATACGCCTTGGACCAGTTTCCCAGTCCAATTTAGTCCCATCTAAATTGTCCAATTAGCACAGGAGCACCCCAAGGCCGTGTGTTGAGCCCCGACTGATTTCTCTCAACACATTTCACTGCTCTGTACCGACCACATCCCATCATTAAAATTAAGAACGAGGCAACAGCAATGGGCCTAGAGTGTTTGTTCTTGAATGTGAGTGATATCTGTATGTATTTATAGTGTTTTAAGGCTGACGGAATGAAGTTCCTTGGTACTGCTTGATGCAATGACAATAAGGCTTTGTGGTTCTTTTTCTTTGGCTCCAAATCTTTTTAAGGTTAGAGTTTTCATGTTATACCAATCTTCATATATTTATTTTTCCAGTGGGGCAACCGCAACCATAAATCATTTATAAAATACTCTGGACATTCTTTCCTTCTTTCTTTCTTTTAAATCTCTGACAGAGTCCATACACAGTCCATCAGTTAGTATCCACATCTGGAAAACATGAACATTACCTGATAAACATAGTTTTGAGACCATTAATTTAAACTTTGAGAGCTCCTGCTGTGGAGCGCACATTAGCCTTGCGCCTCACATTCTTTCTTCTCCTTCTGTCAACGGACAGAACAAGGTGACAAATTAGTCTATTACCGTTGGTCAGGATGGTCTCATCACTGTGCTCACCACATGACGCAGCCTCTTCTCCATTCGACTCTCACCAGGGTCTGTCCAGAGGCTATAAATTACCCCCCAGTGTTTTGAGGCCTTAATGTTATCCCTTTTTTCTCTATTTTGATGTATTTGAGAACTTCAGTACTTTTTTCTCTTGGACTGCATTTATTGCTTCCAGTGCTTGGACAAGTACTCTGAAATTTGTAAACGTAGAAATGTATTCCCTTTACTAGAAAGCATAGGAGCAAACTGTGTGTTTTCAAAAGTTAACAAAAACAGAGGCAAAGAAAAGCGGTAATTGATAGTAATAGTGATGGTAACTGTTATTAATTTCAATAGTTTCATCATTAAAAATTAAATGTATTTGATGGTCTGTTTAAAGCAGCTAGCACTATAATAAATAATAGTTAAGATCATCATTAATTGAATGAAATTATATTTCTTTTTAAATTTTACTATGTTTGCATATGACCATGGCGATATGGCAGTTAACGCTCACAGCAAGAAGGTTGTGGGTTCGATTCTGGGCCTGGCCTTTCTGTGTGGAGTTTGCATGTTCTCCCTGTGGCTCCGTGCGTTCTCTCTCCGGCTCCCTCCCACAGTCCAAAAACATGCATGTAAGGTGAATTGAAAACTCTAATTTGTTCATTGGTGTCTATGTGAGTGTGAATGGTTGTGGGTATTGAAAATTAATGGATGGATGCATACGACCAAATTCTTAAAAAAAAATGCATATCCACACATACACGCGCATTCACTCGCGTGCACATCCACATACATACGTCGCACACACACACACTCAGTCATTTGTATATATATTCAGTACATCGGTTATTTTCATTTTATGTGTAATGATTTCAATGCTTGATAATTTCAATTTCAATTCATTGCTGAGTAAGAAATATATGTGGAATAAAGAGAGCTCATGCTACGCCATAAAAAGGGTTACACATGTTCTCCGCCTCATCTTTGAAATTGTTTTCTTCTGTTTATTAGATGAGGTGTTCTTTTAAATGTCTGGACCCACGCCCTCTGCTGCGGGGGTGCAACATCTGCCACAAAAGAGAAGGAGGAAGGCGTAAGTGTGATGACCAAGAATGTCTGCTGGTATATGTAAAGAGTCCAATGTCACCGCTGAGAGGGTTGGGCAGTAAATAAATGGAAAGGCAGGGGAAGGAAGAATATTAGTGATAAAGTATGAAAATGGACTAAAAGAAAGAAAGCAGGGGCTGTTGATCATTGATCATTTCAGGTCTATTGCAAAATGTAAACAATACCCATGCAATCTCTTGACATCAGGAATAACTGGAAAACTATTAGAATGTGAACCCAAAGCTGACACTTAATGGGACAGAAATTTAAGAAAAAAAGAACATCCAAAAGCCAAATTAGCCAAAATCCCCATTTTCTTTTTTATGTTTTAAGTGTGGAAGTCCCAAAGACACGTCCCTGGGGTTCCCCTGGAACACTTTAAAACCTGCTGCAGTAGAACTGCTTTGCCTCTTTGTTTTTTGGTCTTCTGCATCATATAATGAAGACAGGCCAGAGTGGGAACAAAGCCACTGAAATAAAGCTCCTTGAGCGTGACGGAGGTCTTGCATAAGAGGAGCACTGAGTGAATGACTAATTCATTCCCAGATGATTGAGATAATTGCCTCATTCTGACTTTGGCAGCGCTAATTCGACACTTAATTTGAGGAGGGGGCAGAACCGGTGGCACACTCTCCCTGACAGGTCAGCAGCTCACCGGGTTAATGACGGTGATGACTGTGACCTTGCGAGGATGGTGTCAACATGAAAGAAGACTGAGACGATTCCATTGCCCAAACATAATTTTCCACTGACAGCAACCAAAAAAGACTGTTCTGTTTTGTTTTGTTGAGTATTTTTCCCTCTCATTATTTCCCATTTTATTTGAATGTTTCGTAAGCATGCACGTGTTTCAAATGGACTTAGCTGGACAGACAACAAACAAATGAGCAACCAAAAACAGGCAAAGCCCTTGCAAATAAAATTGGAAACATTTCTAATTTTGCCTTCGCCCTAAGACAGCTGGGATAGGCTCCAGCAGACCCCCGTGACCCTGAATAGGAATAAGCGGGTATAGAAGATGAATGAATGAATGAATGAATGAACATTTCTAATTAAAATTATTCTAATTGGTTTTAATAGTGTTGAACTTTGTCGACAACTATAAGCTAGCGTTGACCTTAAATTCAATGAATGCTAGAGTCCGACCCCACCCCCCCAAGAATCCCCGCAGTCACAAATCTTTACACAAGCAGAGCCTTATGATAAAACGTGACCTTTTACTTGCTGCTCTGCAAGAATCAAAACATTCCTCTTTCCCAAACCTGGAAAAAAGAAGAGAAAAAAACCCTGTCGGCAAAGTTACAAATGGTGGAAGCTTTGATTTGACTTTTTGATTAATTTGAACATTATATGCTTGAAGTTTTATTTATTTTTTTATTTTTTAGGAAAACTATTTTGTATGGTCCAATTTTGATACATAGTTTGCACCTTACACTGTATATGTTATGGATGCTTTGTATCCATGCAATAATCAAGTGAAAGAACAAATGTGAAAAATCATCCATCAGGCATTTATTCATGTGTAGGATTAAAGTAGAAACTATATTACATTTTGATAAACAGCCTTGTGTAACCTTGAGTTGCTCTGCAATGAAAAAAAAACTAGCTTTGCAGATTTACATAACATAATAAAAAAGCAATCCTGGTCTCATTTGAATGAACACACTCAGTCCTCCACAAAGGGTGTGCGTTTAAATTAAAATTTGCTGGTGTGGGAGATTGGCACACAATGCATATTCACATGCTAATTCGAAACATTTGTCTGCAAGGCAGTGGCCCATATAATTTGACTTTGTGTGCCGCTGTCTTTAGTGCGAGCTCCGGCTAAGGAGACAGAAATCAAATTTTATTAGATAATGAAAAAGTAATACTTCAATTGCGATATATAAAGTTGTTTGATTAAAAAACAAAGCAACTGACTTACTTGTCACAACCTGTGCAACCGCACCTAAATACTTGTTTCAGAGAAAAATGTCTTAATCAACTTAATGTGTGTCAGGTCCAAAGCCAAAGGTCTCACTATATGTCAGCGAGTCCAAAATAAAGGTTGCCTCCTGAATGCTGAGTGGAGAAGTGCTTTGGAGAGAAACTCTTTCCTGATCAGCTGATCAGCTGATGACCTGAGTGAGAGCTCCTGCCTGCAGTTCTTCAGCAGAATCACTCTGCAGCTCAGAGTGACTGGAGCAGGCAACAGAGAACACGATTCAGCTTGGGTCAAACCACAAAGAAGCTGCTGTTGTGGATGGATTGACCACACCGACTCTGATTGAAAGTGTTTACTGTGCTACAGGATTAATGATTTGATGAAAGGATTAATGAAATGGCAGCTAATCGTGTTGAGCAGCAATAAAGCGCCCGTTTTGGGTTTGATTTTCTCTTTTATTTGTGATTCATGGTTTCTGTTTCAAGTACTGCTGTATGGTTAAAACCGACTTTCATTCTTTGATGTAAAAGAAACTGTTGATGTCAAAAACGAATGAAATGTTTGTAATATTAAAACAGCAAATAGGGGCTTTGCTGTTTAAGTTACATTACGTAAAATATTTCAAACGCGTTAAGACATTGTGTTCTTTAAAGTGCTGACTGTACATTTCTGTTCCATTTGAAGGTTCACAAACTAATATTCCTTGTAAAGCAAAATAAAAATTGGAAAGAGGAAAAGAGCTGTTCCCATGCATATTTATGGTTGTCCAGGCCATTTTCAAGTTGGGCAGAAGCTGAACAATGAAAGTGAACCCAGGATAACTTGAAAATGTGCAACTTATTGTCTTTTCATATTAATGTCATTCATATCTACTCTCTCGTGAATATTCTGTGAAAATTAGATTAGATAGTTAGATAGATACTTTATACATTCCCGATGGGAAATTTCCATTTTCTCCCTGGAAGTCACACATTTTCATGGGCTCACGTCACAACGTGACCGATCTTGCTCCTGCAAGATTGCAAATTTTTATTTTTGCCTGCTCCCGAAGGTTCATCCTTTTACATGCAAGTTGTTTGACGGTTCTTGTTGGCAACAAGTGAGTTTATTGTATTGTGGCTGTTATCAGTGTTAGCCTGGTGGTTGCTTGGCAAAATTCAACAGGCATAGAGAAGAGTAAAACAGTACAGAAGGAACAGTAAGCGAGATATCCTCCCAGTCTCATTATTGGTAGTGCTAGTGCTTCATCGCTAGCCACCACGTCACAAAACTGCGTTCTGACTGTCCTAGTTTGCTCAGTGAAAAGTCCAGCGCTCGCCACCCCAGAGGACGTGCAGGGAGCCTGTTTGTTTCGGTGGATGCAAAACTGGGACGCCTAGTATTCTCCAATTCCAGTTTTGCCGCTCCCATTGTACTTGAACTATCCTCTCACAGCTGTCATCTCATTGCTCTGCCCTACAAAGAATCGGCCGCGCGCACGTATCCGTCAACATCACAAACATCGGCCGCCTTGCCTCGCCATGATTACCCATGAAATCCAACGAGCCGAGCATAAAATTGAAATGAAGAGCTGATCTGTGTTGTGATGGCTCATTTCCTTATTCCACGTACCGGCATTAATTCTAATTATGCCCGAGCTGTCCACGCTTCCCCCTTCTCGAAGAGGTTTCTGTGTCAGGGTTTCTGTCAGGGCTGCCGCCGCCGCCGTGATGAAGTAGCAGCGGGAGCCGAAATCCCTCACTGCCAGAGATCGGCTTCACGCGCATCTGGAGGCCTATTCATCAGGCGGCGCCGCGACCGGCTCGCGCAGCTGCAACGCGGCAGGCGCCGAGCGACGTTGCGTGCTTTTTATGTGTCCTTGATGGGCAGCCACACATGCATAATTACGCATCATGTTACTCGCTGGCGGGTAATAATTTGTCCAGGCTCGACGTGATGCATGTGGCTGAGATGAAAGAAGAACTTCAACGGCGCTGTCAACGCTTTACCCGCAGTCGGGTTTAATTGCTGGTACGATTCCAATGTTTTACGTATTCTAAAAAACTGACCATTTGTGTGAATTCAAGTATGGAACCCCAGACATGGAAAAAAAGAATCAGATAAATTGTGGCCACATTATAGATAACTTGCGGACATATTTCGTGGGGACAAAATAGTTACCGCAAAATATTAAATTGTCCCCACCAAAAAGTTTCTAGGTATTCCGTGGCCACAAAAAGGTTCTTTCTCTCTCCGTCACCTGACTTCCTGTCTGTTTGTCAATCACGTACTCCCCTATGAAAAGTAAACAAACATCAAACAAGATATGAGAAAACAAAATACCGAACTAACATTACTAAAAGCATTGCGCAACGTACACACTCTTGAACAACTGCAAAGTTCTGGTCAGTGTATCTGCTGTTCTACGGAGTTCTGACCCAAAGCAAATTCTCGATCATCTCACTGAGGCGTCAACGCACCTAACAAGAGTGTGGAGATGAGAACGGGCACTTTTACGGCAAATTTGCTGAGCGATTCTGTCAGAGAGTTACCGCGCTAATGACCTGTGGGTTTGGACCTAACTGACTGATCTTGTCCGCATTGCTCTGGAACTCTCTCTGTGACATGGACTCTTTCTTTATTTAAATCCAGATTCAAAACCATCTGTTGAATTGGAAGTGAAGAGAGAGAAAGAAAAAGGGTATTAAATCGTTCAAGGGTGCTCATAATACAAGACCAGTTTAGTTTTTTTTGAAAATCTTAACCTCACTGAGGAGCGTTTTTTTTTCTTCTTCTTCTTGTTAAATCATGTCAATCATCCGTCAACTGTGGCTACTCCCTCCCCGGTGGCAAACTGAAGCCCATCCCTCTACCTCTATTGGAGATGTGAAACCATTACAGATAGAAAAATCCCAGCTGGGACAAAATAGACGGTGCCGACTCCTTCACGTTTGAAAACATTTGAAGCAACTTGGCTCGCCGGCGCTGTTAGTGATGTTTCCCGCTGACGTCCCAGCTGGATTCGTCCCTCGTCTGCTGACAGCGGTTGTGGGTTTTGACAAGCACAGTTCATTAGTGGGGATTAGGGCAAGGCTCACACCGGAGACCACGCCGACAGAGGTGCCTAATGTCGTCATTAATGGTGCCATCAGATGTGCTGGCACACCCATGGGTGCTCATTTCATTAAGGCCTTAATAGACTCTCTGGTGTGGAAATCTTAAGGAGGACACACCTGTGCTGAAAGCTGTGTTCTGTTGCTGCTCCTACCATGAATCGATTTGAATTCTCACAGGACGATGACAATAATCTGTTATTGCTTATATGGTAAAATTGCTGGCACCATTGGTAGCGTCTCATGGAAAGAAATCACAGTGCACATAATGCTAAAGGGGTAGTTCAGAATCTTGGGATCATGGGTCCTCATTTCCAAGTTAGCCAGTGTGCTATTCATCAGTGGGGACCGTTTCAACTAATTCCATCCAGTCCTTCAAGTTCCAGAGTTCACTGGTGCTGGGCTAGACTGGCACCAGCGACAATTTCTACTTGCCTGCCCATGAAAACAATCTTACCCACTCCACAGGACAGATAATACCAGTCTGCTGCTGCTGTAGCCCACTGCTGATGACAGAAAGTACATTTCTCATATCTGGTCATTTGATGTTGTTGTTTTGTTGTTGTTGTTGTTGTGTTTTTCGGCCAGATTTATTTATATGTAGCATAAAATCTATACATAGAAATTAATAAAACATTACGGGGGAAAATGCCTCCATGCTTCTTGGATTCCAAAGGCAGATGACATCACAGTAAATCAAAGATAGATAGATAGATAGATAGATAGCAGAACTCCCCATTAAAACAATGTTAATGTGATATTTCCTCCTTTCTTAAATAGATAAACTTAGACACTGTAAAGAACATAATGTTTTATTGTCCTCCAACTTAATAGTGTATTTATACATAAGCACCAAAACCCTAAAGGTAAACAGCTGGTTGGACAACGTGGCGACAGGGAGGAACTTTGTCAATCCATGAAGCAGTTGTGTGGTTTAGAAAAAGGAAATAGAGTCTGAAATCATATAAAGTGGTTAGTAGAAAATATTGATGCCATGAACTTGTTTTGAAGGTGAGGTCTCTGGGCTGTTTTGTGATCCTCCATGATCTCACATCTACCTTATAACAACCGTAAGATGAGACTGAAAACTAGAGCAGGTCCACAGTCTGGGCTGCTTAAAGTTGCTTTATGTGAATATCAACGCCTGTTATCAGTGTATAAAAACACAAGGTTTATTTAGATCCAGTGGCTTTATTTGACTAAGATTTTTTCTTTAAAATCCTTGTCAAGCAATCAGACTTTAGGATTTCACCAAAATTCAAACCAACAACAGACTTGTTAAACCTTTTCTCAATTTATTAGACAAATTGATCCCTAAACAAGTTGTTCTGATTCCCCGACCAACAGCCAGTCAGTGATTGGGGCCTCTGCTGGGTGAGGAAGACACGGCGGGGGGACTGAGATGGAGACAGAACGGGGAGCTCTGACAATCCCAGATAACACAATAATTTAATTTTCTCTCCTTCAGCGTTGCGCACTGAAAGGAATTCATCTAAATGGAGTGAGCAGCCTACACACTCAGATAGGGATGACACAGCTGAAATATTGTTCAATAGCGGAAAAGAAAAAAAGAAAAAAATGAAAAAAAAACTCCCCAGGAACAGCACTGCACCAAGATGAAGTTTGGGGTGCAGCTGCTGCTTCATGAGTCGATACGATGAGTTTTCTTCCCTTTGTTTAAAAAGAAGAGAAACTAAACACTTTTAGAAGTGCCACACTGGCGCACACTTTGATGCTCACTGTGTCTGTGTGGCTTCCTCCCACAGACCAAAGATAGGCACATTAGAGTGATGGTCAACTTCAACCTGTCCGTCAGCCTGAGTGTTGATGATGGCAAACCTTCATCCAGCTGGAATCAGCTCCAGCAGCCCCCTGACCCTCACTGCAGGACCAGTGTTGGTAGGTGGATGGATGGGTGGATGGATGATGGATGATGGACGGGTGGGCAGGTGGACTGATGGAAGGGTGGATGGATGGATGTTGGATGGATGATGGAAGGATGGTCGGATGGATGGATGATGGAAAGATGGTTGGATGGATAGATTGGTGGATGGTTGGATGGATGGAAGGGTGGATGGATAGATGATGGAAGGATGGATGGATGGATGGGCGGTGGATGGACAGATTAACTCTTCCACACAGTACTGTAATTTTCTTTTCTAATTTTTACTTTGAAATGTCACATGAGTAAAACATAATGATGCAGTTAATTGATTCACACCAAAATGACGGAGTCTGGGTGCAGAACATGAGATTAACGATGCTTTACCTCTAAGCATGATGATGATTCTTTTTAAAAGATTCTTCTCTCCAACAACAACAAAATTAACAAAAAGCTCATATCTGCACATCCTGCAAAGACTGGAGGTTGCGGGTTCCATTGTGACCTGACTCCCACCCAAAGTCCGAAGAACATGAAGATTAGGCTGATTAGCAACTGACCATAGGTGGGAGTGTGACTGGTCGTTGGTGTGTGTGTGTGTGTGCGTGTGTGTTGGCCAGTGTGTAACCCCGCCTTCGCTCCACGTCACTTGGATAGGCTCCAGCACCGTTGTGGCGCTGACCGCACTGCAGGATAAGCAGTGGAAGAAAAATGAACAGATGGAAGTTTTATTTTTTTATTTTTTTTAAATAAAAATAAAAACTCGCTGTTTGTTTGCAGAATATCAGATTTTAGGCCCCGTCGATCCCAGTGGCTAAACAACAACAAAAAAAGACACTGACCTTGAGTTTTACCGAGTGGCTCTTGGAGAAAAAGAAAACTCACCGCGTTCATGAGAATACATTCTTATTTTTTTGATACTCAGTCCAACAAAAAAAATCCATCTCAGACCTGCAGGATTTGACCCGACGTCGAAGAAAAAGCCTTTGCACTGTTGCCTGGCGGCCAATGAGTGGCTCCGCCTTCGCGCAGGCCTTCGCAAAGGACTCCCGGAGCGCCGACTTCCGGGCTGCTTCGAGCTCGACGCGCTAATTCGGCCGAAGCTGACGAGGCTACAAATCCCATGCATCCGTCTTCCGCGGGCAGGCTCAGGCTGCGGTCTGGCCAGCCCTGCTGCTCTGCCTCTGTTCGCAGACTTCCGCGGGTTAGGGAGCGCTTTTTCATTGACGCGCTCCGTCTAGCACGTCCTCCCGGTGCAGCGCAGGCGCCCGCTAAGTCCGCGATTTGCTACGCCTCTGACGGCGGAGTTCGGCTACTTGTCGGCGTTCCTACTTTTCTGCGCCGTACTCCCGGATAAAGGAGCAGCCGCCGCTGCTTCCTGTAAGACCCCCCGCCTTAAAAGGTTTGTTTGTTCAGTTGCAGTGGCTTTACCCAGCTTTTTTATTATTTTCTTTTTGGTGATTGTGCTTTTCTACTCCTCCCCGTGTGCTTCTTATCCCCTCAGGTGTTTTTCTAACTGCAGAGAACAGATAAAGTCAGTGAAGTTGCTGACAAATCAGCCTTAAGGCTTCTGATGCACATCATGTCAATACTCTGCAATTTTATTAGCATTTTTTTTTTACCCCCCCATCGTGCTTCATTGAAACCCAGCTATTGAAAATAACATTTCCGCTGCTGCACAATATTTTGAGTGAAATCCAGTCCACGAGCCAATATCAGAATTCATCTTTCTATTTTGAAATAACCTCCAACACGAACAGCGACAGACTTCTTTTTCCTCACTTTAAAAATCTTTAAAGTCAGACTGCGTAACAAGACTGATTTGCCCATCCGGATGTTGACGGAGGAAGTGAAGTCTGACAGCCGAGCCGACGCTCTGAGATCTGACAGACGGGGAGCTTCTGTGAAGTCAAATCCAAGACTGGTTATGGTTCCATTAAAGCCACAATTAATCTTGTCGTTGAGGACCAGAGGGGGAGACACTGGAGACACTACGCCAATTGCCTGACTGTTATTTTATCTCCTTTGCCACCGCATGAATTTCTTTTAGTTTCACTTATATGGAAGCTACTGGAAATAAAGAGGCTGCCGTCATACCGTCGACCTTCAACCATGTATTATCATGCGCAAATAACAACTCTGTTTTCTCTCTCGTTGCCCTCGTGGTAATTTGATAAGTCAAGAGCAACAACGGTCCGCTGCTCCAAAAAGCAGGTCACTGATTTTCTATCAAAGCAACTGTGCAAAATAAAATTTAAAAAAAGAACATATGACATATTTATACTTCTCCTTATCTCTGGAACCAGTGACGGGGAGATCAGATTCTGAGGAAAGATCGATATCAACCAATTTGCCCGGCAGGACTTTCTGACTCTGCCACGAAGCCGTCAGTGACCCTTGACACTCCCACACAGCCTCTTCACTCCAGTGTCGCACTGTTCTGATCAGATTGTGCAGATCATTTTATGTGGGGGAAACAATGAGAACAAACTGACCATCTGTCTTAATTGCCTTCTTATTTACTTGCTTGTTCGCTGCTCGCCTGCCTTTGATTTGCATGCACGCAGAGTCCCGCTCTCGCACACGTTCCTTATTAGCACATGCCGCCACCGACGAGCATCTGCGCGCGGCGGCGGCGTTAGTATTCCAAACATGCCGCCGCTGACTGGTCTTATTAGCCGTGAAGCCCGCCGGGCGCACGCCGGCCGGATTTCTACACAAGTCCTTCATCACCTGTTGAGAGGCGCAGAGCGTGGGCGCTGCGAAGTAAACAGAGGTAGGTTGCCTACCTGCTGCTCAGCCCCGGTGGCCATCATCTCGCTGACAGGAATAAGACATTGCAGCCGTGATGCGAGGCGAGGAGCAGGCGGGGATGGTGGGCCTCCAAGTAATTCTGGAACGAGAGCTTTGTTTATATTTAGAGGCGCTGGGTTGTGCAACTGTGTGGAGGATGCCGTCCGTACTGGAAGCGGAAAAAAAAAAAGAAAAAAAGAAAAGAAACTTGGCGTACTCGATTGCTGTGCACCAGGCAGCAAATGTTCCAATTGTTTGACCTTTAACACTGCCCTCAAGTCGCTGGTAATTAAAGGTGCTTTTTGAAACAAGCAAACAATAAAAATAAAAAAAAAAACACCTCTCATGCTCAGCAAAGTCATTTTTACCCAATTTCAACCGACTGTGAATCTACTAACTAAGAAAACAGTATAAGACCACACAGTAGCTTTTTTTACTAATTTTCTTCCCTCCTCATTGCCAGAGCTCATTAGAGGAAAAATAAAGTCGGTGGTGAACAGAACTAGGCAGGCAACTCTCACATCGCTGTCTTTAAGCTACTTCCCCTGGGGATCAATGAAGGATCCTGAAAAGAAGCATCCCCGCCTTTTCGTCATCTCACAAAGCAGCCCAATTGATCAGAATTTAAAGTCACAAATCTCGGGCGATTTCGAAAAACTCCCGCCAGCAGGCTCTTCGTGAGCTTGGCATCATCCTGGGCTAACACCTTGCCATTCTACACATTACTGCAGGGCTGTCTGCGTACAGTAGTTCATTATTTTGTACAGAGTAGTTTCTGAAACACATTATAGGAAGTAAAGGACTGGCTAACATTGTGTGCTATTGTAAATCCTTCGATACACGTAGCAACATTTGTCGCTAATGCCAATACCAAAAGGTACCAATTAACCAAGCTGAGCGTGGCCCCCTCTGAAATAACAAACCTGACAGACAGCGCGTTCTCCGATGTTTCTCACCTTGTCGTTCAGCAAAATTGGCAGAGGCGTCCACACGGATGTACTTGTGTGAGTCCAATTTGTCGAAAACGGCGGCAGCGAAAAAACTTTATGCTCTGTGGCACATCTGCATTCCTTCACACTGGGGTGAAGAATAACATGACACACCGCGTTGAGGTGTGTCATGTTATTAAATTGCCTCTCGCTAATAACCGCTTCACAGGAGAAGGTTCAAGAGTCGAGTTCATTTTTGTTTAAGAGGATTTTTTTTAAGTGCGGCATAATTAAAATGCACTCTGTCAAATTCTTTATAAATAGCGCGAGCGGTGCATGCAAATGTGCAGCCGACGGCGTTGCTGTGAAACAGACTCGCCACATGCTACCAGGGTCCCTAGCGCTGCTGTGTAGCCGTGCTGGGTGGATTTATGGAAGCGTTTATAAGATCTTTAAACATTTTATGTGCATCGTAACCTTATTCCAGTGAGCTTGTTCTTAATTTTGTGTTCATTACATCCGCAAATATTATTTGATCCCAAGAGACTTATTGGTTTGAATGGCAGTCTAGCGACTCGCAGTATTTACCGAAAAGCAGTGGGGGGCCGTGCACTTCACGCCTAGGCCATCAGTGACGTCATATTTAGTCCACCCTAAATTAATTCACCTCATATTACCATCAATATGACACCAGGGATCCAGAATCCATACAGAATCACACTAACACATTACACCACCTTCACATAGTGGACCTCGCCGAGCAAAACAGAGTTTCCGGATCATTTAAGTCATAATTTGGACAAAGTAACTAAGGTCACTGATACTGTCAAAACTTACAAAAAGAGGCGATTTTAAGAGATTCCTCACAATGCTAGCCCAAATATGATTACATAAAAGCTCTACCGTAATATAGGACAATGGAAGCAACACAACCAAGTGGATATTGTATGATGTGAAAAGAACAGAATTTGGAGAATCACTTCATGATCACATTTACAGGAAAATGTGAAACGGGGCGTGGTGTGAACCCAAATGCAGCACAAACAGCGTAGTAGAAATTGCAATGAGGGGGTAGGTGTTGGATCAGGAGCAGGCCCGAACCAACAAGGGCCAGGGAACAGGCAGACAGACACCAGAGACGCAGAGGCTGTTGACGTGGTCGGGGGCAGAAGGCTGGTCGGGTTGCCGGGGAGCTGGCGGTCGAGGCAGGTCGGGGACTGAAGGCTGGTCGGGTTGCTGGGAGGCAGGACGTCAGGGAAAAACGGGGTCGGAACCGAGAAGGCAGGAGGCGGATTACCAAGAGCGGAAGCGGGCAGGTCAGAACACCAGGGAAATCCAAGCTGGATCGGGTCAGGGACAGGCTCGGTCAACAACGGGTGATCAGGCAGAGAACCGCTGGAAGGTCTTGCATGGGGGCAAAGAACAATCTGGCAAAGAATGGGTGTGGAACAGGAGCATATATACTGAGCTGATTGCAGATGAAGAGCAGCTGTGAGCACAGGTGAGTGGAGTGGCTGATGAGGTGGGAGTGGCTGGCATGCTGAATGGAAAAGTACTGTGACAAAATGTGCTTTTCTAGGTATGATTAGGTTAGCAGAGAAGGCCTAGCTTGCCCTGATAGCCGACCATCGCTGAAAAGAAGCCCCATCTGCTTGGATACATTGGAAATGAGTGGACTTGTTTTGAAGTATAGAAATCATGCTCACCAATATCAGAGTGAAGTACATCCTACAGTATGTATGTCAGAGCTACGTTCAGAACGTCATTTAAATCAGAACAGACTAAGAATAATGAATGAAATACAAAGTGAATGAAAATATGTTTCATTGTGGGCACAAGATGGATTCAAAGTTGAATCTTTATTGTCTTTAGTCAATTTTTTTTTAAAGTACAAAGTTAAATAAAATCTAAAGGTCATCACAGTTCATGATCTGAGGATGTTGAGAGTCTTTTCAGATTATGGCATTAATCCAGTCTGATTCTGCTGTAATCCTCTCTGGCATCATGCTTGGTGACCTCAGAGACAGTTTGGAAATGTCCCAGTGAGCAGCAACCGGCTGAAAGTGATTAATTTATTTATTTTGGTTTGGTTTTCATGACACGTTTATATGACATAAACACTTTGCTGATTTCAGCCCGCCCCCTCCCCCCATGCGTTATGTATATGGCAAGCCTGAGCGCAGGATAAGCAGTAACAATAGAACACAGACAAATAATGAAAAGCTAATTCCTTTAAATCCTCTGAAGTTTAAGTCAGAATCAGGAACAGCTTTATTGCCATACACAACTTTAGACATACAAGGAATTTGCTTTGGTGATGATCTAAAAATAAACTACTAAAAAGTAAAAAAAATAATATATATATAACAATAATATACTTATACTATACTACTAATAATAATACATAAAACATAACAAAAAAAGTAAGGACATTTGTGTTTGGTTGTTGTAACCATGCTTCTTGGAAATAAATGTATATCGTATCGTCATATCGTTGGAAAGCCTGTTTATTCCCCTATTAAATGGTGCCACACTTGTAAGGAACATGCATTTTTGGGGTGAGCAGCAGAGCTAAGTATCTGGGTAGTGCCCATGAAAAATGTGACAAATGTTCTCGAACAGCTTATTCTGCCATTGACTCTTGTTTGGTGGATTGGATGATTGAAATTTGATGAAACAAAACAGATTGGCAATTTAACAATTTATTCATCGAACAAACAGGAGCCTCGGTAGCGTTGTGGAAGAACCACACACAGCCACAACAGCCTGGCATCTCCTCCTCATGCTGGTCACCAGCCTGGTCACACACTGCTGTGGGATGGCATCCCATTCTTCAAACCAGCGTTGGTCGCAAGTCAGCCAACGTGCTTGTGACGGTCACTCTGGCACAAGCAGCACGTCCAAGCTGATCCCACAACTGTGCGCAGTCTGTTCCGGATTGTCTGGGCAGAGAGCCGTCGGCCATATTGTTCTGCAAAGCTTGACTGCAAATCTGTAGAAGACAGCCTGCGGTACCTAAGTGTTGGCAGGGTGAGGAAACTGTCTTCTTTGGGGACGGCCACTTCGAGGCCTGTCTCTGACATCCCCCGTCGTATGGAACTTGGCCTTTAGTTTGGAGATGGTTCCAGCGCTCACTCCAAACAATGCCGCAGCTTGGTTTTGTGGAACACCAGTTTGAAGTTGCCCTATCGCACGGGCTCTATCCGGATCAGTCAAACGCAGCGTGCCGATTCTTCGAGCAGACACCTACTGACCACTGTGGCACAACCCATTTTCACAGGTGCTGCCAATCACAAAGGAGTCAATAGCGACAGCTGATAAGCTTGTCACATTTTTTGTGGGTGCTACCCAGATAGATCTGCTGCTCACACCACAAATGCATGTTCCTTACAAGTATGGCACCATTTAATAGGGGAATAAACAGGCTTTCCAACAATATAAAATGTATTCCCAAGAAGCATTGTTACAACAAAGGAATAATCTACCAAACACAAATTTCCTTACTTTTTGTTTAATGTTTAGTATATAATATGCACATAGTCAAGATTTAACAACCTCAGATTTCTTGTATGTGGTTACATTTGTGTTTGAAATTTCACTATTTTCCGCTATTTAAATATTTCATATAATTATATGCAAATTTGAAATGTCTGTGTTAAAATTCTTCCATGCAAATATGCTCCTGCTAATGGACACTTCAAACATGAAGCCCTGGCAGGAGTGCAAACCATGACAAACCATAACTGAACCAAAGCAATTTTACTTTTGTATTAGTAAGAAAAGTGTTCCAATTATTACATTTTCTAAAAGCTTAATTGTGGGACGGTGCATTGTAAGGCAAAAACACAACACAGACCACATGTAATCTTGCTGTGTATCTCATCCATGCTGAGAAATATTTAAAGATTCACTCAATGATGAAGTATCAGAATTAGTAACACGTGTTACTGTGTTTACTCTGTGACATTTTGTAACCCCTGAAACTGCCCTGGAGTGAGACCAATTTCATGAAGTCGCTGTCCCAACAACAAAAACAAACACATTTTCATATTTAAACCTCCATTTCTGGTTTGCTTTTATGCCCATATCAAATATCAAATGAAATCCGATATCAATTGTTGCACAATTGTCATTCAGGCAAATGAACTGTCCCAAACAAATACCTCATCTCCGGCCAGCCTAGAAAGACGCAGAGCTTTGAGGAAGTTGTCTGAGTCAAAGTTAAAGCCGCAAAGTTAAATACTCAGGAGTGTTTGTGCACTCCGAGCAAGTGCTGCAACACAGCCAGTTGCTGAGAAGTCTGCAGGTACATGTGCCTATTAGGGTTTTACCTTGTTCAACAGATTGAGCTTATATTGCCAGTAAATGGAGCTGCATCTCATCATTAGCAGTCCGCCTGCTGTTCATTAGAAGGAGAAGGAGAAGGAAAAATAACTGAAACTACCGCCGATATTTGGCTGCTTTCTCAGCCAGCTAACAGAAGGCAGGCAGGTTTACCTGGAGCACCTCACAAGCACAGATGATTAAATAACCCACGTATCTATGGGTTGTGTTTACAGTGCCTCGCCTCGCCACGGTAGACCACGCCTCGGTACGATTGTGTTTTCATTGGCTCTGTGATCACGAGACCGTGGGTGGAGTCAACGCGGTAAAGCGGGACAATGTATTCGTCAGCATCATTTCTGTGAAACACACAACAGCGCAGCAATGAACAAAGTAGAGGTTGTTTCATACATGCTGCTTGATCTGTGGTTGCTTTTCTGTTAAAGAAAGAACAGTTTTCCTCACTGAAGTCACAGTTGATAATTTATGCAGGCAACATTTATAATTTAATGTTTCGTTTTCTAGGAGAGCAAATGTGTAGTTCAACTTTATATTCATCTTTATATTTTCACCAAAAGTAAACACGAGACAGATATAATGGGAAAATAGCATTTATAAAAGAACAATAGAAAAACAGACAGTAAACACACCCAAAATAGAGCCTCCTACTTATTTGAAACAGCCTGTATGAGCTGCCCTAGCGAGCCAAGGAAGGCGTTGTTAAATGCCGCGGTGTTCGAGCCTTCCTCTCGACGAATCCGTATTTCCTCTCGCCTCAAGACTCCTCGGATTCCCTAGCTTAACTGCGTCTCACGCAGGAGTAACTCGATTTGTTCCGAGCGCTGCGCCATTCGCCGCTCGTCGTTTTCGCGAATATGGTTGAACACACCCGCGACGTCGAGGGCGTGCCCGGTTCGCCCGCCCCTCCCCAAAAGACAAAAAAAAAACATGTATTGAAATAGCCGCTTTCAAAAAATGTATACACATATAAATGTATTCGTGCAACATCAATAGTAGCTACTACCGTATTCACGGTCAAATGTGCCTGACACGGAGCGCTGCGAAGAAGGAGTTGGCGTCGATGTCCGCTCCGACAGGGGACATCGACGAGGACACTGAGCCAATCAGTGCCCTGCTTGTCGCTACGTCACCACTAAACTCGCTTGGTCTCGCTTGGCCCCTCAACTATAGAGGTACCGTAACAGCGCCCCCTACAACCGTGTAGCGGCCAGTGCAAACACCCTAATATCGTACCGTGGCGAAGCGAGGCGAGGCACTGTAAACACGCACTAAGTCAATGCCAAATATGATGATGCGATTGCCTCGGAATCAAAGCTTATGCGGCTGTGGAACAACATTGCAACGGCGTTGACTCAGGACGCACATCCTTCCAAAGCGGCCGGTGCTGCAAGATTCCAGTGGATGTTCGCAAATCAAGTGCAGCTCAGAGATGAGCACACAAAATAAATTCCAGAATGTTTAACGACTTATATCGCACATAAATGCGCACGACAAGCTCCGTTACGGGATGCCAGTCACACCCCTGGCTGTCAAAACACAAAGGCCGCCTCAACTGACGCACTCGGTCGCATCCAGTCTGCAGTTATTCCGCTCGCAGGCACCTTCTGTCAGTTTAAAGCAGTTGCACCAAGCGAGGCTGCTCGTGCAGTCGGAGCCCAGGAGAGGCTCCGCTGACACCCAACACATCAAACATGCCCGCCAGGCATTTCTTACGCCTCTCCAAGAGCTCGGCCCTTCTTTTCCCCCTGCAGATAGGAAACACATTAGCCTTCACCTTGGAGTGAGACGGAGGGAGAGAGCGAGAAACACACACACACACACACACACACACACACACACACACACTTTGGAGTAAAAAAAGAAAATGTAAAATTCAATTTCTCTCAAGCAAAACAGACGGTTCCATTCAGTGGAGATAAGAAATGAGCAGAATATGTTTATTTGTTTTTGTTTTACCCCCTGCAAACTATTTGGCTGCGTTGTGTTTGCGTCTCTCCTGCAGCTCTGCAGCGACAAACCTCCACAAGCCTTCTGGCAAAAGCCATATTAAGAGTATATTTTATATGCAAAACCTTTCCTTCTTTAATCAGAAAGTTTTCTATACCCCCATTAGGAATATGTTGTGAAGAACTGAGAATATTTTCATTCTTAAAAACAAAACAACAGCAACTAAATTTATTTCAATCGGTGGCTTTGCACTCAGGCTTCAACCGGCAAACTCTGAAGGAAACATCTTGTATAGTCAATCAAACACCAGCAGTCAGAAGACCGAAGCTGGGTTTGTGTTGGGTGCTTTCCCTTTTGTGGAGTGAAAATATGGTTCCAATCACTAACCCGAAGGAGTGAAGAGAACTTTGGAGGTAGATTGAGTCATCTGATATTGGACTGATGTCGCACTTCGACACCTTGTAGTTTGACATCATTGCATGAAAATGCTTATAATGGAATACAGTGTTGGTGAAAAAAAGAAAAGAAATTCTACCCAACATCGCTCGCATCTGAATGAATATGTGAGACTTGAAAAAGCTGATTTTTTTTTTTTTTTTTTTTTTTTTTTTCCTGCGCCTCCTCCGTGCACATCCTCCCAGGTGCAACACGGGTGCCAGTAGGGGCCCACACACAGGCTGCCGGTTGCGCAAAACACAACAGCGGCGAATTGACAAGGAGCCATTAAATCAACCTACACATCGCGGCAGAATATAAAGGTGCTTTTCCAAACACCCCCTCTGGGGTGAGGCTGAACAACGCGCTGCGGAAATTGAGATTTCAAACTGAATGTGAAACGCGCCTCCGTTTGACTGCTCAGTTTACCCTGTGGTGTGACGGCGTCAGCAAGAAAACATGAAGAAAAAAACAGCAGCAAACTTAAAACAATCCACTGCTTTCTTCAGGCTCTCTTGAAACGCTGTTTCGTGTTATTTTCACAACTACATAGATTTTCTGCAGCAATGTTTTATCATCCGCTCATCCGGCTGATTGTACTTTATGCATTATTATTATTATCATTATTATTATTATTATCATTATTATTATTATTATTATTATTATTATTATTATTATTATTATTATTATTATCATTATTATTATTATTATTATTATTATTATTATTATTATTCATTAATATATTTTTTTTATTGAAGGATGGTTTGCATACAGACACACATCTCCTTTATTTTCCTTTTCCCCCTCAGGCAACCATCTGCAACCATCTGCAACCATCCACAACACAGTCTCACTCTGGAAAAATAACAAATTGACTTTTTGTCAGAACCCCACGACTGCACCTAGCGCCCTCCTCGGCTGCTCGCGACTTCATTATGCGCCTTCCACGGTCACCCATAGACAGGATGGTCACTCTAGGTCTGACCTGTGGGTGGCAGCAATGTGCCGCTAGGCTAGGCTAGGCTAGTCTGCCGGAAACAAGAAGAAGAAGAAGAAGAAGAAGAAGTATCCGGCCAGACGGCCATTAATAATGCACTGGCAATACAAAACATTCACTAGCAAGCTTCTTTGAAATGCACCATACCACACGCCATCACACACATAAATCTGTAAATATTATGAGCATTTCTATTTTATTTTGGTAATTTTCTGATTTGTATTTGTTGAGAACGAGACCTTTATTTAATGTTTCATTTTTAAACCGTCAGACGGAGTCGGCTTCTTCTTCTTCTTGTCGTTTCTGGCAGACTAGCCTAGCCTAGCCTAGCGGCACATTGCTGCCTCCCACAGGTCAGACCTAGAGTGACCATCCTGTCTATGGGTGACCGTGGAAGGCACATAATGAAGTCGCTAGCGGCCGAGGAAGGCGCTAGGTGCAGTCGTGGGGTTCTGACAAAAAGTCAATATGTTCTTTCTTCAGAGTGAGACCGTGTTGCCATCTAACCTCTGCAAATCTCCCCTGCTTCTGGAAACGTGTCTCTTAATTTCAAATAGCTTTTTTGTTTCTCGTCAGCCAGAAATTACTAATTCAAAGTACTTTAAAAAAAAGATGGAACTCAAACCTGGAAATTTTCCACGCCAAATAAATCATTCTTTTTGGTTTTCTGTTCCAATCTCCCAAACAGCATTTTCATTTTTCTTTCCCTTTTTCTCTTTGGTGTTCAAGGAACAGCTCATTTCATTCCAGGTTCCCCTTTCAAATAAAAAAACCTCCTTGCCGCCAAGTACTCGAGCTTGGCTGTGTGATTTTCGTCCCAGTTGAAAGATTACCTTCCTCCTTGTTATGTCTGGACACCAAAATGCCGTTTGTTTCCTCAAGCTTGTCACCAAAAACTTCCTGACAACACGGACCGTCTTGCACTACCACCAGACAAACGCCGATCCTGTTTCATTCTCAAACACTCACGTCGATCCTAGTTTGCATTTTCTTAAATGTGTGCACAGATAACCAAGGTTACCAGATCCTTGTTTTACAACGGTTTGGCGCAATTAGCTTTCTGAGGTAGCGCAGCGGCGTCTGAAGGTAGCAGTTGAGCGGAAGGTCGCGCGCAAGACTCCGAGCGACGGCGGTATACAGTAGCGCGTCTTTGAAATCAGAAGGTCTTTGATGAAAACTCTCAGGGATTCTCTGTCAAGAACAGTCCGCGACCGGAGCAACAAAGGCGCGGCCGTGAGTAGAGACGGTACCGGATTGGAGCTTCGACCGACGATGTTCAAAGTTCCGTCAGTGTGCAAAGGCAGAAGAGCGGAGCAGAGGCGTGGCCGTGGCCGCTGCGCTGGACTGATCAGCGGTGGCAAAGTCTGCGGAGGGAGGAGGAGGAGAAGAAGAAGGAGGGGAAGGGGAAGGGGAAGGGGAAGAAGAAGAAGAAACGTACGCAAGAGAAAGTGATGCAAATTTAATGCGAGCGTCTCCACCGCATGCATGCGGAGCACCTACAGCAGCACACCAGTCGCTGGCCAGGAGGAAAATGTATGTGCATTTTAAATGCGGGACACAGATATTCAATTTTTCTTAGCCGTCACATTCTTCTATATTCATCAATAATGAATTCTCCAAAGACATTTTTGGTCAAAGAAGGGGCAAAAATAAATAAATAAATAAATAAATAAATAAAAGATGGCATGTGATCTGCATTTGCTATGTTACCGGGCAGCAGGCAGGTTTTATCCCTCAGCAACAATACCGTCAATAAAAACAAAATTCAGATCATTCCTCTCACCCACTCACTCACTCAGCGTCGGTGCATCCTGCTAGTTGGACTGCAGAAGACGCGTGTTGTCAGCGTTGTGAGCGATGCAATGAAATTCAAATCAAATCAAAGAGATTCTTAATTATTATTTATGGACTCAAACTTTTATTCAGTGTTTTGACCAGCAATTAACTTGTAGTGTCCTCGCTCGCTCTCGCTCTCGTTTTCGCTCTCTCGATTTATCTCTCCCTCAGTTCATTAAAGTTTCAGAGTTTTTTTTTTTTTCTCTCCTCCTCCTCCTCCTCCTCCTCCTCCTCCACCTCCTCCTCCTCGCCGAGCGTCTCATCAGTCGTCAGCTCACCTCTTGCGTTTCAGCCTTTCAGGGCGGCGAGTGAAACTATTCCCGGAACAGTTGAGCTGCGCCGAGACGCAGGCGCGGTAATTGCGCCGCTCTGAAGGCCCTCATGAAAATTCAATATTAATGTATTTTCACTCCGTCGCCGTGTTCCTTCGGAGCGCCTGCCAGGAAGGACTGCGCCACGGCTGGTATCAACCCGTACCTTCTGCAAGTTCCGCCTAATCCGCCGCTGTTACTGCTTGGCGCCGCTCTAACATCGCCCCCCCCCACCAAGTCGACGTGTTTTTCCAGAAAAACCTCTATGATCACCATGAAACGGTGCCGGTGAAAACACAGTCAACAAAAAAAGCTTCAAAACGCGATCGCAATCATTACCAAAGGGATTCCACGCTCTTTTCAGAAGAAACTGGGCATCTTTGGAATGAGAATGAAGACAACAGAGCGGTCATCGGGGGTCGGCCGCTCTTTTACCATTGCAGTGAATTCAGGGTCTGTGAATTTTCCGACGTGAAATTGATTCCGTGACTCAATGATTGAAAAGCCCGTGCGGAATGTTCCGCAACGAGCAAACGCACTTCAGAAAAAATTACGGGGTTCGAGGCCGACACACCCGCCGCCCTCTCGCATCCACCTTTTCTTCCACTTGATTAAGAAAAATAAATAAATAAACAGCCAGCTTTTATTTCGGTATCCGTCCATCAGCCAGATGTTCCCCCCCCGGGCCTCAGCGAGGCTCGCTCCCAGTTCAACCTCCTGCCTCGCCGGGCCCTTCCCCTCCACTTGGCACGTTGTGGTGTCCCGACTCTTGTCGAGATCAAAGCAGTCGCTGAAGAGCTCCGACTAAATGACTCTTGAAACGAAGATTTTCCAGGGCCACACTTCAAACGGAGGGTTATGAGAGATTTCCCATAATGCCTTCCAGATCTATGGCTGCAGTGATGAAATGCGTTTTTTAAATAAAGTTTTTTTATTTTTTTATTTTTTTTTAATTTTGAGAACCATTAGGGGAGCTTCCATACAGTCCTCCATAATGTGCATCTGAAGAATAATAAAATGTTTCTTTCCAGATTGTGCCGCTTCCTTGCAACATAACAGGTGCGGGAAAGTTTTTCTTTTACTAACTTTCAGACCCAGTGTAGTGTAGGCAGGGCTGGATTAAGAATACAGAGGCCCCTGGGCCAGACTCTTGGAGAGGCCCCCCCACACACGCGCATGCACACACACAGACACAGCTGATCTCCGGAAGCTGAACGACAGAGCCACACACATACACACTTACACATGCATGAACGCACCAAATGGCTTATGGTGCAACAAGTGTGGCCTTATATGTTGGAAACTTGTGTATGTCCACAGGATTCACACTGGCTGGCGACGTCTTATTTTGATATTTTTAGATGAATTCATCACAAGACTCTCGGGACGTGATGGTGTTGTATCTGTGTGTCAACATAACAACAAACAGTCTACACTCAAATGCAGTAAATGAACAGCAACAGACCGGTGATCACCCTCAATCCACCTTATGCAATGACCTTTTTCCTGGCCTTTCTCCGAGCAAACTCCTCCACAACATCATTGAAGTCCAGGTCTCTGACAAGTTCAGACTCTATTGCCAGTAAGGACAGAGATTTCAGACGTTTTTGAGTCATGCCCGTTCTGAGTTGTTTTTTTTTATTCTCCTGAGCTGGTGGATCGGAGGCATCTGCCACCGGGGAGCGGACCTGCTCTTCACGGATTGTTGCGTCGACATTCTCGTCCTCTACTGCTGGCTCTTCATTAACATTTACGTTCCCAGAAGACGCAGTGAAAAAACTAGCAATGATTGGAATCTTCTGTCGGAGTTCCGAATGTCTTTTATCCCTCTCCTGTTTTGCTTTTCATTTAGAGGCTCCACTCACACTTCTAACTTTTTCCCATGTCTTTCCTTCCTTTAGATTAGCTGACGTTAACGTTCAGAACTCACATTTCACGCTTTTCACCTTCATACCGGTAGATACATGTGCGTTCATGTGGTGTCGAAATAATCGGGAAAAACGACTTTCCGACTGGGTTCTATGTAGTGGTGATCTGATCTGTTTCCTCTGCTACCTGGTGTCTCACACCTGATTTATTTGTTTGGAAAATTAAAGAAAATACGAGTATTCATGTTTTCCCACATTACAACTTTAGAGCACACGAATGCAACATAGTTGGAAGAACGGCTTGCCAAGAAGGACTCGGATTTCCGACACCACTTGAACGCAGCATACGTGACAAAAAAGAAAGCTAACTGCCGGAGCCCGGGGGCCCCTGAGAGCTCGAGGCCCCCGGGCCGCGGCCCAGACGGCCCGGTTCATGATCCGGGCTTGAGTGTAGGTATTGTTTTTTTTCTGCCTCTGCGTGGCGCTATGGAGCACCTCGAGTTGTCATTGTTGCATTCAAAAAATTGCATGACTAAATTGTTGTCCGTGATAAGAAGTACACGTCAGTATTTTTTTTTTTTTTTTCGTGACTCCAGCCCCTTCCTTTTGGAAACAAGTGCAGTTTAAGTTGCATTTTGTCACTTGTGTGTGTACCCTGTTGTTGTTCACTATAAATAAACTACCGGGATCTCAAGAATTTACTACAGAGCTTTTGATCTTCACAGTCTTGGCTATGTTATACAATGTATGGCACGCCAAAAACATTTGTGGTTTTGAAGGAATTTCAAAAAATTGTTTGCACAAACCTGCAAACAAGCTCAAATTGAGCATTTTCTGTCAAAGATGGAAACTCGGACAGAGTGTTTGAAATGTGGCCGAGGATCACATGCACGTGTGGGTTTTGGTACGACGATTCTCCTACATTCGTACTGGCCGTAGGGACTTTTCTCGTTTTTTTTGCCCGTAGGTGGCGCTATGGAGCACCTTCAGCTGTCTGTCATTGTCGCATCAAAAAAGGATTTTCACCGGTCCTGACGTGCGTGCCGAACTTCATCAAAATCGAACGGTGTTAAAGGGGTCAAAATTGGGGCGAAAAATGCGTAGGAAAAGTAATGATAGGGAAACTTTCCAAACACAACGCGTCTTTCACCCTTGCGTTCGTCGGGCTCAGCCCCAATTAGATTCTTGTTTCCGGTGTGAAATAAGTGCAATCACATTGCTGTGCTGAATGCTGCTGCATCATCTGGATAATTGGCACTTGGCGATGTGTCATTATTTTGCTTTGGCTTAGGTTTTCTTTTCTTTCTTTTTTTTTTTTTTGGTAAATTGATGTGTATATATGATGCGGTTCCAGCCCGCTGACTGGAACAGGCGCTGTGACGAGGCGGCATCTGTGCAGCAGCAGCTGTCAGCAAATGAATCAAGTTTTCCCGTCGCCGTCTTTCAGATTAGCGCTAGAAATGTCGTCACGCATCGGTTCGTCCTCCAACAGCAGCAAGCCTGTGTGTTGTGTGCCACAGGAGGGAGTGGGAGAGAAAAAAAAACAAAACAAACAGAATAAAACACAGATCCCCGAGTCTTATTGGTCCTCGTTAGCAAATGGCGCCAAGAACTCTTGAAAGGCGTCCGGCTGCGCGACAAATAAGACTCGCTACGTTGCTTCATCTACGGTGAGTAAAGCCGAGTACACCTGCTTCCTTCAAACAGTCCCCCGCATGCACACACACACACACACACACACACACACACACACACACACACACACACAAACACACACGCATTCATCTTAGATAAGAGGACGTGTGGGCCAGAGCCTGCACATGAAAAGCTATTTGTATTCGCAACACAATGTCGGCGCCGCCGGCACAAGCGGCTACGGGATCTGCGCTCGGTGGAACCTCCGACTGCACGCAGCCGTTTAACAGGCGGATGGAAACATGCTACACATGTGGCGCTTTGACGTGAGTCAGTCTCCTACCTTTCAGAATGAATACAGAAAGAAAGAAAAAACGTGAATTTGCAAGTGGACATACTGTAAAGACAGAAAAGGAAGTGGCAGGCAGCGTCGACATGGGTGAGAGTGCAACGAACAGCATGAATATGGGGGAGCACTGAAAGCACAACACGCAACGTTGTGTAACTTTTGTTTCTTGGTGGTAAAAAAAAAAAATCAGCGCAGTTAAACTGAATGAAGGAATCGGTCTTCTCGAGCGCTAGTTTCACTCGGGTGCAGCTGCTTTTGCGCATGATGTTGCCGAAATCAGAAGCCCGTAGTTTCCGGTCTTGGTTCTGGGAGGTAAATTTCTCCACCTCTGAAGGCACATTTAACAAAACAAATCAGGTGTTTTCCTCCAAGGTCACTGCTACTAAAGTTTACTGAGAGAGCAAACAAACAATAAAAATCTCACTGCCAGATAAACGACTGGCAAAATAAACTATGAACTAAACAACACTTTGATCCAATGTCCAATCTCCAGACAGATCAACTGTGTCAATGCAGGTTAAATAACATTTCAGGCGACTTCAGCTGACGTCTAATGTCCCACATGAGCAGGAGGAGTTGAAAAGTGTGAGGTCACTCACTGGTTCCCCATTGGTGAAATAATTACTCCCATTTCATTCTGTCACAGTGGTGAGCGCAGTCGCCTCACAGCAAGAAGGTCGTGAGTTTGATCCCTTCCTCCTCCGTATGTTCTATTAAGGAAAATGATCTACTGTGTGTGAGGTGACATGCGAAGCATGTGACCAACTTGAAGGTGAGAATTTTACTTATTTATTTTTGAATATTTCATAACCGGCGTGGCTCCACATGACTTTGTGATCCGAGCGGTAAGCGTGAATCCGTGCTGCGCAAAAGGAAAACATCACTTTCGCCTCCTGCCATCAAAGGCTTCCCAGCAACAATCTGGGGGTTTCTGCTGGGGGACCGCCGTGCCTCCGACAGGTCGAGAACGTCTCCGCGAGAACGGCGGCGTGCGGCCTCCAGACTCCAAATTCATGAGAGCTCCATCCTGGTCTCCCTCTGACTCACCCCGGTAATTGGTTTCACTGCGATCTACATCGGCTGTTAAGCTATTCATAAAGGGAGGCCAACATAGCCGCGGGGAGACCTGAGCGAGCGCAACGTGCTCACTTCGAAATAATAAAGCGAGGGGAACTCCGCCGTCGCCGTCGCCGTCGCCTCTCTAATTGCTGCTCATGATTAAAACAAAAACGGTTTCGTTTCGGTGGACGGCGAGCAAGCTGGCGCTTTCAAAGGGAGCTATTCCCATATAAACCAATCTCAGCATGAAGCAGGTAATCATTAGCAGCTCGATTAGGGCAGAAAGTGAATCCTCCCCCCGCCCACCGCCCCAAGCCACATCCTCTTCCCTCTTTTCAGCGCCGTCCTGTCACATGATACGAAAGAAAGAACGGTCCGCATAACAGAGGTGGCAAAACATTTTAACAATCTGTACTGAAGTACAAGTATGGATACTTGTGAAAAGAAATACTATGGTAAAAGTCAAAGTACTCATTCAACTCCTTAACTCAAGTAAGGTAAGAAAGTACAGGTTCTGAAATGTACTTAAGTACATTTCCACAGTAAGTTGTCATTAATAAAACAAAACCTTGGTTTGATATAAAAAAAAAAAAATGAAACAGTTGTGAGAGAAAAATCTGGACTTGAACTGACCAAAGTGACCACCAAAAAAATAATCGCCCCCTAAAATGTGATGTTCTTTTATGTGTAAGTACACAACAGCATAGTTCAAACAGCTCCTCTTCGAGCAGCAACAGCAAATTATTTTCTTTGCCGAATTTGTATTTTTTAAAACACAAGACACACAACAAGCGTGTTTTTCCAATGTGAGGAGTGGAAAGAACAGATACTTGTGTAGTGAAAGTAAAGTGCTGTCAGAAAAAGAAACTCTCAAGTCAAGTACAGATACCTGAAAAATCTACTTCAGTACAAGAACAAAGTATTTGTACTTCGTTACTTCGCACCTCCGCCGCATAATAAGGGCCCAACAAACGGCTCCCTGGGCCGCTGTGCTTTGCTATGAATCTGCAGCATATGCAGAAAATAATGCAACATCAGCTGCCGTTCTTGCCACAGGGATTTATGGAACCGTTTACGGTGGGATTCACTTCTCATTTAGAATCTCCCCTCCCCGCTTTGTTTTTTTTTTTTTTGGAGGGGGGTTTTTCTTAAGCCATTGTAGGTTACATCGTTACATGACACACAGAATTTAGGATTTTTAGGAAGTCGCAGCTCTCAGCAGTGAGGAAGCTTCTCATCGGAATCGTCATCATCGCTATTTCCCTGGATTGGAAGCGCAAACGGAACTCGAATGATTCCAGATACTACATGTAAGCTGAAGCTGGAGACACACTCAGTGGTTTTTAACTGCGTTGCTTATCGAAATTCTGCTTTATCAAAAAAAAAATAAAAATAAAAAAATAAAAAAAAACTTTGCATCCCTTTCAAAGAGCTTCTGTCCAGCTCTTTATAGCTTCGACTATGCAGAGCTCGGAGCCACACTCACATTTCAGCAGCCACGAAGATTAGCCGTTGACTTTGCACTCTCGCCGCAAAACACACCAATGGCAGCGTCGTCCGTGCCGTCTCCCAGCGCGCTGACGATTTGGCCTGAAGCTGTATTGACAGCTGAGCACTCGGGTCAATGCTCCGGCTTCGGGGTCCACAGAGGATTAAGTCATCAAGTATTAGTCGGAATTAAAGCACATAAAAAAACAAACAAACTTAATAACAAAACTACAGCGGAACAATGGCCCTTTTTCGCCGGGATTCTTCCCCCTGCTGCTGAAGGCGACTCGGCTGTTCTCGCTTCACGCGCCGCCCTCCCAGAATTTTTAATTAACTGCAGCTCAGCTATCAAGAGCCACTCAGACTGTGCCTCTTTGACAATTAGAGCCCCGAAAATTCTTGCTGCCCTCCGGCAATAATTTCATCATCAGGGGGCTGGGGGGGGGGGACCGATGCGCCGCAGTCAGTCCACCGGCCGCGTTGTTTTTTTTGTTTTGTTTTTTGTTGTTTTTTTGGAGTTTCAATGACTGAAAAAAGGCTTTAAATTGATTTGTCCTCTGTCCCACTGGAAGGCCTGTAAACTCACATGACTTAAATTCTGTCAGTTAAACAGGCAAAGGACGAAACTCCGAGAGTGATGAACAAGTCAACGCGCTGAGCGGGAGACGAGGTGGGGGGAGGGGTTGTCCTGATGTGCTGTCACAGAGGATGTTGATCAGCCTCGTCTGCAGGCTAGACACACACACACACACACACACACACACACAGAGCGCAGGCCACTGGTGAATGAGCAGCCAGTCGACTTGTGCCGCCAGGATCCCGAGGGGGGGCCGGCGTGTCAGCGTGCCTCATCATTTCTCACTCCGCCACTGACAAGGTCGCAGTCTCCATGCGGCGTTCCACGTTAGCTCGTGCCCGACGCACTCTTTTCCCCGACACCGTCTGTCTCGTCCAATTAAACTCGGTTGCGAGGGAGGCGCGAAGTGCGGGGTTAGGAAATAGACTGTGTGGCTATTTCCCTCGAAAACTTTTGTCAGAGACCGTTTGTGACGCCTCACTGGGGGCACGATGACAGATTTTCACAATAAAATGTATTTGGTTTTTTTGTTTTTATTTGTTTTTTTTTTTAAAGACATTTAGAATAAGGAACACAGACACTATTTAAAGGTAAATGCAAATGAAAATTCTATCTTTTTGAACTGAACAGATTGGAATCATTGAGGAACACGTCTGGTTTTCAGCCTGGGGTTTCCTTCCTCATATTCAGCCTTTGCAAACTTTTTTTATACTCCGCTTTTAAACTTTCTTCATGAGTTACCCAAACGTCCTTAATGACACAAAAAATACCTAAAAATAATAATATATCAACAACAAATAATACAAAAATAATTTTCCCAAAATCGATGTATTTCCTGGCAGCACAAACACAAAAAAATCTCCCAAGCAAGATGGGCAGCTCTGCCTCCCTCTGCTCCTCTGGTTTTGGGTGTTTGTGGTTTTGTGGCTGATGCGGTATGAATTGTGATGCGTCTCGCTGCCTCGTCTGAACCTCGTCGGTCGTTACGGCTGTCCGGCATCGTGCTGCCATCCAAACCCAAGCGGTGGAAGTTTTTGAAAAATAGATTAACAATACATCATTGACACAGGCACAGACACACACCATAATAACAATCATCATGATTCTCTAGACAGAAGAACAGAAGTTCTGAAACATGGAGCACAAACTACACTACTTCTAACGCCGCACCCTGGCTGCCTACATGTAGTTCAGATTGCACCTCTATGGCAGATTTTAGCCCATCCAGATTGAAACCGGATGGCTCTTTTGTAGTCTGAACAGTCACAAATGACATGAAATCCGATTTTTGCAAGACCGATTAAAACTTACATTGGAGCCAAGCTACAGGGCCTGTATCTCAACAAGTGCCGCTGTCGCAATTATATGACGTCACACACTGCACGTGCTGGACGACGCCTCCGCTCCAACGCATCCATCAGGTCGATCAATAATGTGGCACAGTCTGAACAGAGCCAGAGCCAGATCCCATTTGGACACTTGCTAAAAACGGATTTGAGAGGGAATCTGATTGGAGTCAGATTCACCTGTAGTCTGAATGCAGCGATGTCGGTGGCTGGAGCTATAACACTCAAACATTCTCCCGGGTACAGTTTGCTCTCTCCCGTGCAGTAAATATGACAGAGAACGGTGCGTGTGTGTGTGTGTGTGTGTGTGTGTGTGTGTGTGTGTGTGTGTGTGTGTGTGGGCCGGCCTCTCCTGGGAGCCGACTCCGGCCAAGATGACAGGGCGAGCAGAGTTGAGCCACTGGCCGGAGCTGTGAGCTGACGGACGGCAGCTGCTGCAGATTCTCCCACGTTGGTCGAGGAGGAGCTTTGACAGCCAGCAGCACAAACCATCACCCCTTACAACAAGTTTATACACATACGTGTTTGTGTGTGCGCATCAAATCAGGTGTTTGGGGGCTTCCGAGGTGCGAGAACACTGGACTTTTGATGCGAAGGGTCAGGGGGTGAAGTGTGAAAAATGACTTGCACGGACGTGCAACTGGCAAAGAGTAAATTTGAACAGAACAACAGTTTTATTGGGTTCTTTTGTAGGATTGGGGGAGGAGATACAAATGAGATAACTTGTCTGCACATGGCACATGATGTATGATGTGATGTCAGCAGTACTGCCCTTGCACTTTCATAGCTGTAAAACACACGCCAACCTTTCAGTCAGACTACTGTCCAAACAAAATGTTGAGGCTAGAGACTTTGTGGGTCAAGTGGAGGTGCATCATGGGAGATGTAGTCAATGGTCATCGCACAATAGTCACCGGTTTTCTTTCAAGACGGTCATCCAGATTTTCAGCCCCCAGGCCGGCCTGAATTTGGCCCACAGGCCGCGAGTTTGACACATCGCAAGTGCGGGCCCAGGCAGGCTTCGAACCCCATACCCCTGGGTAATAGTCATGCGCGCTAACCAGTAGGCCAAAAGGCTATCCGCTTGGCCAAGTAGCCAGGGCGCATGATCAATTGGAGGCGTCAGCTGTCACACAAGCTTGTTTTCTTTTCTTTTCGGAAACTATTTGAGTGCTGTTCGCACGACGATCCTCTCACACCCTGCAGCGGCGTTTTTTCCCCCTGCCCGCCGCCTGTTGGGAGGTCTGCCGCAGTCTAACTTGAAGGGGCCGGTCTGCTCGGCCACCTGCCCGCCATGAAAAAGGCGCCGCAGTCACGACGCGTAAGTGGGAATCTGACGGGCTCTGATCCGCAGCTTCTGTCTCTTTACCCGCCGAGGGCTGAGAACTAAAGGAGCCTCGTCCTGTTTGAGCTTCTGAAACGGCGCTGGAGCACTCCCGCCGGACTCGCGTCCTGTGGACTTCAGTGGCACCTTGAAAGCAGCAGCCGAGCGCTTTCATTTCGGTCTCTTGTTCTCCTTCTTGCTCGTCCGCATGTTTGGTCACTTTCATCTCTGGCAGCCGAGAGCCCCCAGAAGTACGTTTGTAGATACGTTTTTCTTGTGGATGTTGCGGTTGTGAGTTTGTCGGCCTGTACATGATTACAATGCGATTTGTTTTAATCGAAGTGAGCTTATGTGCAATTTTATCTCGGGCTCAGCGGCTTTGCGCAATTGTTTCTCCAAGAAATAGCCTCCTTCAATCTCCAGAAATAGCACATTTAGACGTCTGTTTACTGCCTGCTGCTAAAACGGACGGTTTGCTGGCACCTTCCAAAAGCAGAAAGATATCCAAGGATGGAGCCAAGACCCGACAAAGGGTGTGGTCACCAACCTGGGAGAGGTGTCAGCACCCTTTGTGATACCACAGCAGGCTGAGTTCCAGAACTGCAGGTTTTTGGACACATACTTTGGAAGTGGTGGAAGGCAGCAAGGGAGTGAAGTGAAGATTTACTTCAACTCATTTCTGCAGCTTATGGATCATATGTGACCTTCAACTGCTTATCGTTATGCACAGTGAAACACCAAATATCACGTTTTACTATCTTTTCCCTGCACCCTGTATGCAGCATTGAATAAGTCAAGAGTGACAACAGCGTTCAGTGCTGCAACAAGCAGGTTGTTTTCATGTCAAATTAAATGTGTAAAGAAAAAAAGATATATTTACAACTTTTCTTATCTTTTGAAGGCAGATGGGGGAAAGATCCCATTTTGAGGTAAGATCGATATCAGCCAATATGTCCGGCAGGACTGTTTTATTTTTTTTCGGGGATCTGACTCACTGGCTCTGCCTCGAAGCCATCCATGACCCCTGAGTGTGTGTCTGTAGGCTCGGCTCTCAGAGGTAGAGAAGCGACTGAGTTGGCTCCATTCACTTTTGCGGGGTGATATAAAAGACTCCCACACGCTCCTCTTGCTTATCAAGAGCACAATCCAGAAAGCAGGAGAGCGATTGCAGCTGAAGAGGTGCTTTGCTTGTCAGATCATGCGGACTGTCCATGTGACTGAACATTGTGAAAGCAAAGCAAGACTGGTATAAAAGAACTTTCATACCGGTTTAATTAAAACAATGCAAATATGCACATTTTTCAAAGTTAAAACACCATAACAATCAAAAGGAAGGATTTTTTTCACAAGTTACAATATTGTGTATTTTCCATCCCTACCACCATCCACTCAGTTTCTATGTATCTTTCTCCAGCAGTCTTTTCTTTGAGAAACCTTTTGGATTTCAAGCCTGTACAAAACTTCATTGTATGTTATCGACGTTTCAGAAACTTTCCTTTTGTTTTGCTAAAAACTGTAATGGTAACCTCTATTGTGTCCAAATGAGAAGTATAGAATAAAAAGCCCACTCAAAAAAACCATGTTGGAAGGTGCTGAGCTCAACCACACATCTTGCATGCACAACCGTACTGGAGGGAAGGGTATATCACTGACACACTACGCTGCCTCCTCTTGATCTGCTGCTCTCATTGTCGGCAGCGCCCTTATGTGAGTGGAGAGCCCTCCGCTTGGCTCGGCCTAATTAGAATATAGATAAAGAGTGTGCACACACTCACGGGAGTGAGTTCTAGCCACTGGACGAGAACCGGTCCTCGGTTCAGACACGATTTGGCTGGCCGGCCAGGAAGTTCCCTCAGTCCTTTGCAAACAGGATTTGACCAACATCCTGTTGGTTAGTCGGGTCAGCACAGCTGCAGCCTTCCTGTTCGTGCAATGGCCAATGCTAGCTGCGCGTCAAGGGCCAGATCCACAAAGCGATCGCCAGGGTTTGATGCCAAAAAATCCGTGCAAATAGCACCAAAAACAGTGCAGTTTTGCACAAAATGACACCCCCTTCCATACAAATATGCCTCATTGGAAATAGCGCCGGATCCATAGAGTTTGTATATAGTGTGTATATAGAAAAATGTCATACACACAAACATGTTATCATAAATAAAATTAACATATATATATATATATATATATATATATATATATATATATATATATATATATATATATATATATATATATATATATACATATATATATATATATATATTTATTTATTTATTTATTTATTTATTTTTTGAGAATGCAAAACATTGATAAGTTACAAGTTCACTTACACTTGAAACCAGCACTTTCTCGATCAGATCAGCCACTTAAGAGCTACTCATCACACTCAGGTGGCGGTTACTGTGAAATATATAACACAATTAAAAAAATTATATAAATATACTGACGCGCCTTGATGGCCTTCCGATCATGACTGCGGTTGTAAGAGTACAGTCGCAAAGCCTCTGCAAAAAGTGCCGCAGTTTAGCGCTGCGCTCCATTCTTTGTGGATCTGGCCCCAAAGTTCCTTTGGTTAGCGACGGTGCCTCGCAGTCCTTTGACTAGGTCCTTGAATAAGTTAGCAGAGAGGAGAGTTAGGAGAGAAGCAGAAAGCTGCTGAAAAAACCCCATCATCCTGCAAAATCCATACTCATCTTTAGCATTAGCCCGGTTTGCTGCCACCTCCTGCTCCTCGACTGTGTCTTCTTCGTGGGTATTCAAAGGAAGCTAAGGGGCGTTGCCTCCTGCTTCATCACGACTCAAATGGGGGTGATTCTTCTCTTTTGACTCCGCTCGGGCACAAGCGAGGGAGCAGCGAGTGCACTCAGGTGCACAGCAACACAGCAGGACCATTTTGGGTAGCTTGATATTTGTTGACTGCGCGAGAAAACCAAGAAGATGCAGAAATATGCGCACACGTCGACTGATTCTTAGACGACGAATTAAACTGTAGGTGAAAAGAAGTGCTTCAGCTGGAGGTGAGCAACATGAAGGAGAAGGATGACCACGCTAACTCGAAACAAACAAACAAACAACAAAGACTTGACCCAAAGAGAAGAGCCGAGAGAAGACAAAAACTACGTCCATGTAATCTGCCTCAATAAACCTGTGATGGCATTTTTTTTTGTTGTTGAAACTGTCCCTCTACTTCGTCGCCCCAGGGCTTTATGGGGCAGGAATTCAAACACAGCCTCCTTTCATCCCGGGCAAGCCTAAACACACATGGATTATTCATATAAAGAGATGGCCAAGGATCCCATTCTCCGCCTAACAGCGATTGAAATAACCCTTCTTTAGTCGCTTGCAAGGCTCCAATGAGGCATAAAAGATGGGACTTGAACACTGAGAGACCCTGAACTGCTGAGTGTGTATGTCCGTGTGTGTGTGTGTGTGTGTGTGTGTGTGTGTGTATGTGTGTGCGCACGCTGGAGGGTAAAACTTAAAGGTCCCTATAGGCTGTATCCTGTGGATGGGGAGCTTCCCTGCACATGTAAATGATACATTCTCGGCCGTCGCACATCCTCGCATTCATGCTGCTGCTGAATGGATTTCCCAGCGGTAGGAGGGGTTAAAGACACCAAACCATGTGTGTGTGTGCGTGTATGCATGTGTGAGGGAGAGGTGAGGGGGGTGGGGATGTCTGGACGGTTTATAAAAAGGAGGTTGTTGGGTAAAATGAGAGCTCTGGGTCTGGGCGGTGATTGGTTAAAAGCCGGCCGCATCTTGGCTGTACGTCTATGCACGAGCCCACCCTCTCTCCTCCTGACCCTCCACCTCCCGCCCACCCGAACCCCAACTCCCCCTGCTTTCTTTTCAGCCCAAAGAGCTTTCCAAAGAAGGGGGGCGGGTGGCGGGGTATCACATACTTGTGTGAGGGACAGAAGAACAAAACAGCGGTGGTAGATATCGCACACCTGAATCTGTTCGGTCAACCCTGATGCAGCTGATACAAATTGCCTCAAATTCCCTCCGCGCTACATCCGACCGACCATCCGTCCGTCCTCCTTCGTGAAGGCACACAGCTAGCTGACTGGCAGGCAATCACGGCAGAGACGGAAATTTGCCTTATTGGGTTTGGATTGAGCCGCTGTGCTAGCTCCCAAAAAGACTTGTGTTGTGTTTCCTCTCAAAGTTCCTCATTCATTCACTCGGATGAGCAAATGGACAAAACGTTTCACGTCCTCTGTTTTGTAGGTGTGTGAGTGTGTGTGCGTGAGAGAGAGAGAGAGAGAGAGAGAGAGAGAGAGAGAGAGAGAGAGAGAGAGTATGCGTGTTTTAATAAATTCATTGGTTGCATCCAGCTACAAATTTACAAGTGACTTTAGACAACAACAACACAATCCTCATACACCATCGTGGTGGGGATGAATGGGAGTTTGTGGAGTGGAAAGCTGGCACTTATGTTTTGGTGTACATGTGATAATGGTAAAGAAGTATTTTGGGCAGAACTTGTAAACAAGGTTTTATAACAACAAAGAAGAAAAACGAAGAGTTTTACGCTACCTTGCAGCGTCTTTCCACTACAGATACAAGCCAGGGCAACTTTCAAAACACTGAGTTAATATTGTGTAAATGTCCAACAAAAAGATGAAGAAGGAACAAGCCCCCTCCCCTTGGGACCTGACCCCCTCTCTCCTTTTCTATCCAAGTTCTGCCTCAGCCCAAACAAAGGAGTGACTCAGGTTACAAAATAGATTGAAAAGATCGAGTGGGTCTTGTACATTTTTTGCTAATTTCCTCATTCCCCTTCAGTGAGACAACACACAGGAAGGTAAAGAGCGAATGGCAATGGTTCATTTGGAACACATTCATACATTTCGAGGACAAGTTGTCTGATTGTCTTAACATCCATGAACTTGTGGAGTAATGTCTCTTGGCATATCTGGGTCAGGCAGTGGCCAGAGCAACATTCTTGAGCAGCAGTTAGCAACGGGATTCAGTAGATGGAGAAGAGGGGAAAAAAATGACAATTAAAGACCTGGAGAGGTGTGAATGCATCAAATAATTTTAATTTTAAATTTTTTTAAATTTATTTAAAGCCCTCTTTAACACCAACAGATTTTGCTGTCTTTCTCTCCACGACACGTCCGCAAATTAGAAACAAAGTGGCAGCGACAGCAGCAGGTCGTTTGTCCCTGAGTCGTTTGTCCCCCAATTTTGAAAGTAATTGTCTTTAAGCTGCAGACTTGTTCTCAAGTAATTTTGAATGATTGCGTCATCGTCCACGCTAGCACTTAGGTGAAAAGAACACAGGAAAAAATACTGTTACGAAAGTTTTCTCAGAAAAATAATTTCAAAAATGCATTTTCATAGAAACTAAAGGGATGCGCAGTACATCTTAGCCTACTGTCAATAACCATGTCCCACACTGGAGAAGTGGGATAGAACTAATCCTTGTCCATGATGGATTTCGGACGGGAGTAGCATTAGCTGATGTCAGCTCCATTTATTGGCTAGCAAACCATGATACTGTCATCCAGAAGTAGGCTAGCAAGTCAACATTACGCTCTGCTGCAACAGCTTTACTTCTTTTACAAGATGCCGTTTCATCCTCTCCTTCTCTTCTTTTTCTTCCCTGCAAGGGCACCAGTTGGTTTTGGCACTTTGACAGGGTGATGTTAGCTTGTTCCTGGGTCGCAGTAGATAGCTGGCCCTGCCTCTATGAGCAGTCAGAACTCAGGGACGTAGGGGGAGGGTTATCGTTCATTAAGTTTTATTGATTTGGGTTCATTTAAATTTTCCCAATAATGGTACTAGTGTTAGTTGCAGTGTATTGTCGATACTGTCTGGATGCCACTGGCTGGCCGTACCGTATTGGATGTTTTTGAAAATCCATGGACAAAAAAACATTTGGATACCGATTATTGGCAATGATCGCCATGGCAACGCACCAAAATTTAGGTCAGTCCTTGCAGGCGGAGGAGAAGGTCCCACAGCTGATACTCACACAGGACTTCAAAGCCTTCATCAACCGAGTGCAACGTGCCAGTCTTCATCGGCCCCTGCTTCTGAAGAATGTTTTGCATGGTTGCTGACTTCTGCAGATGGGGACGAATCTATACTCTTTTGCCAGATGCAGTTGCTGGAGCTAAGGAAGAGCAAAGAGTAACAATGCAGCGGTGGTTGAAATTCAGCGCAGAAATGCTGCTTTGAACTCTGCGGTGTAGCAGACGGCACCGAAATACACAAAACACGCTAACCAGTTTTGTGCACATGATAGCTTTGGATCGGCGAGTCGAAACGACTATAAAAAGTTACTGAATCTGCATAATTGCACGACTAAAAATGCCAAGTCCCATGCTTTCCCAACCCTTTAATTGATGATATATCATAATCAAGCTGCAAAGGGCAGGAATGCTTAACAGTGAATATTGATGTATGGCATTAAATGTTTATCCTGGGACGCGTTCTTGTTGAACTGTGGATCTACCAATCAAATGCCTTGTATACAAAGAGAAGGCAACACAGATAAAGACAACTGTGTAGAGCTGGAGAAATGTAAAACTTTATTGCTAAAGTGTTAAAAGTGAGGATGGAAACCCCATTTTTTGTATACAATGTAAATAATTGTAAACAGTTTATAGACTTGTGAATAATAACAAATACGACTTTTAAAAACTGTCCCAAAAGGTCAAAACAAAACTTAAAATATGTTCTGTGTTTGTTTCAATAAAGCTCTGTGTGATTGCCTACATACATACCTACAATACATCGTCTGATTTGCCCAGGTTGTCCTGGCGGATGTGATCGTACCCTCACAGGGTTTTCAGTCGATCAATCAATCAACTTTTATGAGTAAAGCGCAAAACACATCCACAGGTACCTCACAGTGCTTTGCACAATCGGAGAGAAAACCAGCTGATCTCTCCGGAGCAGCACCAAACAATGGCAAGACACTACCCAGCCTAGCGAAAAACCTAGAGCAGACCCCGACTCTGGAGGGCGGAGTCATCTGCTTTGATCTGTTGGGATGAAAAGGCAATCAAAGGAGACAGAGACAGATGCAGACAGGCCAGGGAGAATCATGGAAAGATTGCTCATTCAGAGTGGTACAGGTAGTCCAGTTAGCTAATATGTCTCATACATTCTTCAGTAAAAAGATCGACCTCAAGAGGTAAAGACATAAACCTCTTTTATAAAAAATAATATGTATCCCTCCCCCAACCAACATTAAATCCACTTCATGTGCTACATGTGGTGTTTTGCTTGATTTCTTTCTTTTTTTTTTTTCATTTAATTTGCAGCCAGTGAAGTCAGTGCCAGACGCCCCATTTTAAACGTGGCCCATTTCATGTCGCGATGATGCACGACGAAAATAGGCGTGCGGGGGCCCCCATGACTCCAGCCCGCTGCATTAGGCAGGTCAATAAGAACAGAGACCTTTAATTTCTCTTATCTTAATAATTACACATAATCTCCTAGTCTGTCACTGTGTAAGATAAAAATAACAGGGTTTGATGGGGATCCTGCTGGGCACAGAATGATTTAACTGGAAGGATTTTCATTCCCCTTTTAGTTCCTTTCAGATAAGGCACAGTCCTCTAATCTAGCATTTAGGACGTCAGTCACACGCAAATGAGCCGTTCCGCCAGCGCAGTACGCGCCAGTCAGAGGAGCAGAGTGATTCAGACGAACAGTCCGTCCATGGCAGAGTTCAGACAAAGTATTACACACATGTTGATTATCCTAATCAACTTTAACCAAGTCATGGCATGCGGTTGAAGGCGCTTCATCTCCATGCCAGCTCGATGTGCACAGGCGGCGGGAAACAGCGGACGGCTCCATGCTGATTCATGGTAAAAATCATCCATCATGCAATGCAGCGTCATTAATAATGACCGACAGACATGAAATTTGCAATACAACCTGCTGCTGGATTTGAATGAAACTACAGGGTGTTGGCCCAAGAAGAAGGACGAGACAAACAAAGGGAGGTGCACCAAAAAAATGGCAAAAATAAATTGAAATTCTAAGGTGGGTTTTTTTTGTAGTCTTTTGTTTGCCGTTAGCCAGGCTGGTGCTTGCTTTGACGTACAGCAAACTGAGAATTCCCAGCCTGTTGTTGACACACGTTTTTTCTACCTTTCCAAATGTGACCTGCAGTTGCCTTTTTGGCTGGCGTCGGTCGCTCGGCAGCAGCAGCTGGAATGAGCAGGCCAGCCAACTGTCCAGTGTCCAGCGAGCAGCACGATTAAGGGCACAGGATAAAGGATAAAGACGCACCGCCCTCATCTAAAGCTCCCCTTAATCCACTGTTGGCAGCCGAGTTTGCGTCGCATTAGCATTATTACGAGGCGCATGGCCGCCTGCGGGAGGCGGAGCCTGTCCTCTCCCCAGCGGCAGAGGATGAGGTCGCGGTGGATTAAGTGCAGTAACGAACGGCTCCGCCGGCACTGACGGCTGCTGAGCAAATGCAAAGAATTTGCCAATTAGGTCTGCGAGATTTTCTGACTTTCTTCAAGAATGTCTTGGCTTTTACCACAAAAAATTTAACGGTCAACAGGTTTGAATTTGATTTCACTCTTTTCTCCGAAATCATGGAATATGCCTCTATACATATATATGAAATTAAAATGGAACAATTTTCTTTTTTAATAGAAACACAAAGAACCAGAAGGAAGACGGAAATAAGCTGTATGTAATGAGCTGTCTGTGTATCTTTGGTCCATACGTACACAAGTGCCTGCCAGTATATCCCTGGGAGTGGGGTGCGAGTGAACTCCAAATGTGGCCGCGAGAACAGTGGTATAAACGCGGCTACATTTGGGGTTACAAAAAAACCTCCGGAACCTCAAAGCAGTCGCTGGCAGGTGGCCCACTGAGGATCACTGCTGTGGGCGGCAGCTGGAACCATTCGCTGAGTGAATTCCACAAAAGAAATACATTAGCAACATCGGCGGGGCGCATTGTCAACACATGCACTGTGGCTTGAGGATGTGACTGCGGTGGATGGAAGAGACAAAAGGCTTGCGATTAAAATAATTAATCGCATCACAATTAACGCGTTAATGCTGACATCCCTAATATACATACATACATACATACATACATACATACATACAGTTCCATAGCGACATGTTCCGCCAGCAGTGCCGCCAGGTCCCCTGGCCAAACCTCATGCCGGTGATGGATAAGCAGCCCTGCGGTGTCAGAACCAAACACATTTAGCGCCTGCAGTTGCGTGACCCACAGGGCCGGCGACGAGGAGGTGCAATGAAATTGCAGCTGACGTGTCCGGACAATCATCGGCAGGATGACGAGCAGGGAGGAGAACGGAGTGGCACACGCTGCACTTACTAAGAGGGGAACAAAAAAAAAAAAACAACAATATACATATGAGACATTCATACCTAACAGAGTTACGTCACTGTTAGTTATTATGTAATGAATATTAATCAATCCTGCAAAACCTGAATCATAACTGCAAAGGGGAGATGCAGTTCTCATCTGGTTTACCCCCGACTGTTCCAGTGACCGTTGTTCTGTGCTGGTGTGTCCACACAGTTGATGTGTGAACCCAACGTTGATAAGCACCACGTTGGGTTTGCAAATCAAACACGTTTATCGGGCATGAGCACGTTCACTGTGGCCCATCGACATTTTCTCATCATGCCACAGTCGAGAAAATCCATGCAGGGCAGAGTGCTCTTTGTGAACAGTGCTGTGCGTTCACGCTCGCCGGACAGAGTGGAGATGGGGTCAATTCTGGAATCTGGCACATCCATCTTGCCACAAGCACTTTGACTGCTTTGATTACAGGAGACAGTCTGTCTCAAAAGCGCGCCAAGAGCACCCTCTTAGTTTTCGACAAGAGCGTGGAGAAGGTGCCACCTGAAAAGAAGGTGCAGAAGAAGGTTCAGCGACAGTGAGCAGAAGGGATTTGCGTAGATTCTGCAGCAGCAGCGGGTTTTTTGTCTTTTTATTTTATTTTAACTTGGATCGGATACCATTTTTGCATTGAAAGGAGAACAAAGAGCACTACGACTTTTGTTCAGCCAGGTAGCATAAACCATTTTACGACTAAATGCACAACCTTGAAGTGTTGCCCCGCTGCCAGTGAAATAGTGGAACGGGTCGGATTTTGAAACATTTTCCAAAAAAGTTTTCCACGGGGTCTTTGCGGGGTGGGGCGGGGGGGGGGGGGGGGGGATGTGTGATATTTCCCATCCAGTTAGCTGACCCCGCCTCCGCCAAAATAAAGCACGGAAAAGGGAAGTTTGTTGTGGTTACAGCGGTACGCAAATTACAAAGGAAGCCCCCCCGCTAGTTGAGCAACACTCTCCTTCTTGCCTTCCGCCAAGCCGCAAAATGCCGTAATTTTTTTTATTTTTGTTTATTTCATCGTTGCCGAATGTGTTGTTGTCGAGTGTGCGCAAGCGGGCTTTAAAATGTCATGTTGTTATTTTTTCTCCACGACTGAGAAGTCGTTTATCAAACCTGGGAGCGGCATACATATGAATGAACAGAGAGATGGAATATATGGTGTCTATTTGATTAAGGGGACCTTTGACAAAAGGAGCCGCTAGAGCAGAATGACAGCGGAAGCTCTGCGGATTGGTGTCGCATAAAGGCCGTCCCGAGGGGCCGACATCGAGTTGGAATTTCAAGCAGTCTGGAGCGAAGGCAGCCGAGGAGGGACGGGTGAGTTCCCCACCCTGCCACCCCGCTTCTTCCCAGCTCTTACATATTCAGTGAATAAGATGCATATGGGATGCTTTTTTTTCTTATTCCCTTTCACCTTTGACTACTTCCCCTCAGCTGAAGACTCGACACGGTGGAACAACTAAAACTCAAACTGAAAACATTTTACCAGCGTCTGGTCTGTCTGGACTTGACGCTATTTTACATCCCGTTCACACCTAAAGACCTTGTTTCTTCTGTCGAGACGAAAGCACAGCTCAATTATGGCACTTTTGCTCAAGTAAACAAATGCAGTAGACATGCCATTAGGCCCACATTAACGGCGTGTAATTAGGTCTAATTCTAATTAGACGAAAAGAGAGAAATGCACTTTGCTGTTGCTAGGCAGAGCGGAGCAGAAGTCAAGTCCTCTAATTAGCACGTTTATTTATATCCAACAGCCGGCTGAGGGCGTTACCTGGATCGTCGCACAATTTTTCACGCAGGTCAGAACCCTTGAAAATGTATTTTTTTGAAAGAATTTTACACACTTGCTCAATAGTGCCCCCTACATAGACCAAAACATTAGAATGGCCATAGCGCCCTCTAGGAAGGTCGTAGACACATGGGACAAAGACCCACGTGTTCCTTGAATTCATACCTAATTTTCATAAATGCTAACCTATAACCCTAAACAAGCCGGAAGTGAGATATTTTCACTTGTTTGAAAAAATCTCAAAATAAAATAATCAGGAACCGTAGGTGCGACAGACTTTAAATCGGAGTATGATGTAGACCACACCTTTATGATCTACAATCATCGAAAACTTTGTGATAGAGGCTTTAGTTTTCATTTCACGGCCCTTCAAAGGAAAGGTCTTTTTCAAAAAAAAATTTGAACCCCATTTTCACCCCTTTACCATATTAAAAAAACTCACCAAATTTTGCATGCAGGTCAGACCTGCCCCAAATTTGGGATTTCTTGAAAAAGAAATTCACATCCACTCAATAGCAAAATGGGGACTGTCTACCCCACTTTCACCCCCTTAACATGCTTTGAGTCGCACCAAATTGTGATCACTTGTCCAGACTGTGAAAACCTTCCTGTGGTGACAAAATCAGGGCAAGAGCTCCTCCAGAGTGCCACCTACAGGCAGAGATGTAAAAAAAACACTAAAATGGCCGTAGCGCCCCCTAGGAATGTCGCATCCACCTGCAACAAAACCCACGCGTTAGTCTCATGAAGCTCTATGCCGCATACACTCTAACTTTTTTTGTACGACATACAGAAAGTGAGATATTTCAATTTGTTTGAAATGCCCCCAAGTCGGACTGTCCGTTCATTCACTGGCCACGCCTACACCGTTATTCACACCTGGATAAAAGTTACACAGTTAGATTCCTGGAGACCTTGGCTAAACGATGATGCCAATATATTTCCTATAGATGCAGAAATGGCCGAGTTGGAAGCATTTGTTTCCCAGGTTTCAAAAACCGAGACATGAGACAAAAAACTTTAACGGCCGTAGCGCCCCTAGGAATGTCGCATCGCCGTGCAACAAACAACCACGCATTCGTCTCATCAAGCTCTACGTCGCGTACACTCTAATTTATTTGATACGACAAGCAAGAGGTGACATATTTCAAGTTGTTTAATATTGCCCAAAAATGTACTGTTCGTTTTTTTAACTGAATATGAATATATCGCAGGCAATTGCACTTTGTTTTCTGATGTCTCCAATTTTACAATTTTACAATGCATAACACTGACTACATAACATTGTTTTTTTTTTCCAACGGGTACCTACAGGCAGAACATGATCAAAACAGCAATGTAGGACATACTATTGGCTATTCAAACATGACAGTCATAAATGCTGGCTTGTGATTGGACAACGCCCCATAACAACAGACGTATAACTGCAGCTCAGCCCTCTGCTTACTCCCTTTTCCTACTGCCGTGAAGTAAGGCATTCACAATTCTCCTTACTGCAACTAAGGAAATAGATTAATTTGTATAGGCATGTGAATCTTTGTGTACATGTTGAATCGGGCTTTCCTACCGTCAAAATGCTGCTTTGATCATGTTCTGCCTGTACACAGGGTATTCATGTGTCACAATTTGGACATTCTGTTCCCCCACTTTAAGTCTTTACGATCCAGCCCATTTCATGTAGACGCAGAAATGACCGAGTTCGTAGCGTTGTTTTCCAAGGTTGCAAAAGCGGAGCTCATTCAAACACCCACGTGTTTGTCCCATGAAGACCTAAAATTTACATTTGACAGCCTCATCCAAAAAAAGGTTGGCGTGCTAATCATTGTCTCAGTTCGTCCTTTACACTTTTAAACACACTACACTGCCAATACGCAATTGTTCAGTACTCATATTATTGAAATCTTCTTTTACTTAGACTTATATACAGGTTTATACATCTTTTCTGAAAGTGCTGCCAGTTTGTCAGCCGCAAGTCCATGGGGTGGGCTCAGTCCCGCCAACCCTGCTTGCAGGTTTAGTTTAACATTGCGATTCAAGGCAGTCAATTCTCAATACAAGGCATCCAAGCTTTTCATTCTTCCACTATCCACAAGCCTGCCACTGGGACCAGGTGCAGACATAGTTTGGGGTTGCAAAAAAAAAAAAAAAACTCAGCAAAGGGTGTTCTCGAGGGTGAAAAACCAAAACCAAAATGAGAGACTTATAACTGAAACTGACTTACAAACCTGGATGCAGATCCAGAAAGCCGCTAAAAACAACCGACAAACGCGACAAGAAATATTCATACAGGAGGGCCGGGGAACACAGCCCCCTCGTGATGACCAGTCAAGGGCTGGACAATGATAACAACACACAGGTGAAAACCATCAGGCAGCAAAAAAGGCAGGAAAACATAAAACTGGAAGTAAAGTACAGAAAATACAAGGGGAGACAAGACTTTCAATGTGAAACAGGAAACACAAAAAACACACCAGCGTAGCACAGTTCTCAATGTAATGTTTTCAATTTTTTTGTAAGTGCTCTATGACAAAAAAATAACACAATGAATGTGCTTTTTTCTACCCAATTAGAAAGCTCATGATAAGTGGCCTTGAATCAGATCGCTCAGGTCTACCAACACGGTCACCATCCATTATCCCCAATGTAACCACTGTGCTGTGCAAAGTTAACACCTGCCTTTCAAAGTTCCTAAAAAACACAAAACTAACCATCAGTTAGCAACTATCATAAACAATCAGCTCTAATTTTGGTTTATCACTGTAATTTATTTGCATTCTCTTGGCCCAATGTTTTGCGCCCGTATCCACATATTCATGAAGGCAAAATTGCTACAATTATTTTGACGTTTGCAACCCCTTATTGCGCCCTCTTAGTGTATCAGCTTTGTCATTATTTGGCATGTATAACAAAGTCTTCGGCCATTTTTTCCACAAGCAAATCAGGTCCTACGTAGCTTCGGAGCACTACATGGACCAGAAAACACATCTTCCACATCGCGCATCGATTTTTACTTTCTGATCCACTAACTCCCAGCCACTAGATTCCATATGATTTCCGCATCCACTCGGAACTGTTGTCGCATGATGAGCGATTTGCGTGTGAGCCTGTGACTCCGCCCCGATCCAGTGGCTGCAGCTGCACATTGTGGGGACCCACAAACGGCCGCAGTGGGCAAGACCTCACGCAGTTGTTCAGCCCCCGGAATGATGGCGGACACACACCACATCTGGAATCAAGGTTGCTGATGCCTTTGAGGAATGGGAGTCGACGTAAAGTCCCTTTAAAGATGGCCGTATCTAACTCAGCGGAGTTGTGCACAGAGAGTGATGAGTGTGTCTCTTTAAAGGAAAGTAAATGCAGAGCCACAGCCTGCTGGCTGATTCATACTTTGCCCCAAAAAAATTGATTGGAACAAACCAAAGGGCATTTTAACAAATCAATTCGGAGCTTTTGACAACTGATTGACTTGTTTGGTAAAGCTCTTTAATGAAAAACATAAAAGGAGAAAAAAATAATGACATGGTCACCGTGTGAAGATTTGAGCAATATCTATAATACCTAAAGGGCAGACGAGTTGCAGTTCTGGAGACACTCCACTCTGCAGCCACTGGTTGCAGGTCAGTGCTATCCTTTGTTGTCCGGGGTAACATAATCAATGACGTGAAGTTTTTCTTCTCGCGCTCACCGCTCATGCGTTCTTTGTCTTCTTTTTAAATGCCTCCTGAAACTTTGCATCAGATATGTGACAGACAGAAGATGTATGACAAGTAGAGCAAAGTATACTGTATACAATGGCCTCTGTTATTTCACGTGACTTTTGCTGTGTTTGCCAGCAAAGGTTGTCGTCTGTCACTGACTACGTTTACATGCATAGCTTAATTGGACTAAGCTCATAATTTGTTTTTCTCATCTGATCGGGCTTCTCTCCTTGTCCCCGTGTACATACAGCTGAGAAAATCGAATTATTGACGGGGACACGTCCACCTCTCTCACACTAGGGGGCGATATAATGCAAGTATATGTATGATATACAGTATATCTGGGTGTCTCAATCGGAGTCCTCCGATTCCAATCGGAGTTCACAAACTCCGATCATAGTCGGACTAACCAGACTAAGGCAATAATGACGCATTTCCACCAACATGCGTCTATTTTCAATCTGTTTCAACATCATGTTGTTGTTTCTACCACTTGTTTCATTTTCTTTAGAATTTGATGAACCTAACTTGTCAAACCGTTGTTTTCAGAGTTTCAGGTCGCTCAGACTGACATAATCAAAACATTACACACAGTCTTTTGGAGCAAAACGCACCGAACAACGAACTCCACCATAATGACGACCGTCATGCACAGTGGGAAGAACCTTTATCGGCAGTTCTGATGGTTTGAAATGTGCATTGTTCAACTTTTGCAGAAACAAAGCAACGCTTGATGAGCTGTAAGATAATCAACGGGCAGATGGCAACGAGATTCTCCCAATTCGAGGTCCTGGGTGAGCACGAGACAGACCTCATAAAAAACCCTTGTTCTCGCCTGTGAGGGAGAGCAACCACGTCGAGCAACCCTGTTCCCTGTCAACGGCGCAAACAAAGCCGCCGCCCTCCCCTTCAGGCACGTTATTATTTGGCCTGACGCGTTGCGTCAGCCATTACAAATTCTTTTATGTTCGCACTCTAGTAAAACGGCTGCATGTTCAGTGGCGTCACGTTGGAGCAGATGCAGCCGCTTCAGTGCGCCAGTTTGTCCCCCGATGCGGCGGTTTCACTGACATCAATGGTTTCCATGTGCGAGCATGGAATCAGGGACTGCACAGCTGCTGCTTCTTAGCGGCACCGCGGGGACTCCGAGGGTCTTCCCGCCCCTTTTATATGTACCATTAAGACTGTTTTATATTTCATTCTAAAAGCAGGGCATCGCTTTTTTTTGTTTTACATCTGACATGAAATTCAAATAGCTGTTCAGAGGTCTCGAGGGTTTGCCGAGGCAGCTCATCATCTCTCAGCTGTTCATTACGGCGTATTGATTGGCCTCAGCTCGCCGTGACCGGGATGATTTAGTTCTTCAGCCTCTCAACAAGGACAGATGACTTTTGATTGTGCTTTCCCAGGTCGACAAAGTACAGAATCATTGTGGCCCATCAACATCTGCAGATGAAATATACATTTTAGATCATTAAATCTAATTTCAACATCTCACTGAACGCGCTATATCAAGCAAAAGTGAAATCGATGCTGAAAAACAGCAAACTCCTCAGGGTGGTGATCCGAAACGTCCCGAATCTGTGCGCGAGTGCGGCATGAAACCGGCCCCAATGGCATTTGTTGATGTCGTGACGACTGACAGGAGATGCGGGATAAATTCAAGGGCTGAACAGCTTTATATGCACTGCTCTGATTCGCCCTAATGGGGCCAAACCATTGGTCCATGCGCCACGGCGCAGAGAGATTTTAACGTATGGGGCAAACTGGGAGACAAACTGGGAAGATAAATAAGTCCGATGCTCATGCAGCAGCCAAGTCGATCACAGGCTCTGGAACCAACAGTTCTGCTTTGTTAGTTGGCATAAAAAATAAAATATAAGGCCCTCTATGCAGGTGCAAAACTGTGGTGTACTTGGGACTCGGCAGGAATTCTAGCCAAAAAAAGGGAAAAAAAAACAAAACAATTAAAAACAACAACAGCAAAAACAAACAAACAAACAAAAAAAAACAGGGCCTTCGATTGCTTCACAAGAATTTATGAATTCTGGTGTTTATTTATGACTTCCTTGAATTTATCACGTGAATTTCACTGTCATCTTTGCGCATGTGGTGCGTGTGCGTGCGCGTGTGTAGAGAGGCGGAGGACGTTTGAGGCAGACAAGGGGTGATGATGGCGTTTTGTGTGTGTGTGTGTGTGTGTGTGTGTGTGTGTGTGTGAACGAGAGGGAGGAGGAGCGCGCGGGAGGGGGGGCAGGTGGATAGGGGGCGGGGCTTGGGTTGGTCCAGACAGTCGCTCCTTGTGTACCTCACGCCTCGCTCGAGCTCTGCGCATCATTTAAGCAGCAGCAGCAGCAGCAGGGGGAGGAGGAGGAGGAGGAGGAGGAGGAGGAGGAGGGAGAACCGGCCGTCGCTGCTGCACTCTTTACTCCACTTTCCCTATCAACCTGCTGTTTTATCATTATCGTTGTCGTTCTCTCCGACGCCTTCCTCGGTGCGCGTGACGCTCCACTGGACGCGAAGCGGCTCCGTTCCATCCGCATCCCGTAGGAAGCGCGCAGAGGGAGGCAGCGTCCGCGGATTAAAAGAGGAGAGAAAGGCGACGCAGCCGTGATTCACAGACGCGGACGCGCGGGGTGGGAGCGTGCATGATGGGAGTCCATTCGCCGACAGACAACAAGGTATGACTAAAAAAATAAATAAAAGGAAAAATAAATAAAATCTGACTTTACTACGCGATCATTCATTGAGTCCGTCAATTATACCGGAGGCGATACTGGAATTGATGATTTTTGTCATTATTATTGTTCTGTGTTTTCATTGAAACACTTGACGGGTGTTGGGATGCGTCCGTCGCTGTTGTCTGATCGCAGCAGTGCTGAGGATGTCTGCAGAGTGGGGAAGGAGGAAGGAGGAGGAGGGGGAACACACACACACACACACACACACACATACATCTCGTCAGGAATTGTCTGCAGAAACATTGAGCTTCTTCCATCCATCCCACGTGTGTGTGTGTGAGAGAGAGAGAGAGAGAGAGAGAGGGAGAGAGAGAGAGAGAGAGAGAGAGCTTGATGCTCCTCTTGAGCACCGAGTGGCCACGAACAGCCACTGTTTAGGGTTTTCGTGTGTGTGTGTGTGTGTGTTAATGAAAGGTAGCTGACAATCCTGAAACAAGCAATCGCTTAGAACCCCCCCCCCCCACACACACACACACACACACACACACACACAGCTGTAGCCTCTCCATGCTGTCAGTCAGTTCGTCCAACTCCGGCTAGTGGTGCGTTGGGCGGCAGCAAAGTGCTTCCACTTTTGCCTTTTACTAGGTTTCAAAAATAAAAAAAATCAAATCCTTGTTTGTCCCCTCTGTGTGTGAAAGGTGATTATATTTTGTTTCGACGGCGTCCTCTTCTCCCACACTGCGCCGGCAGTATTGGGTCGTCTCTGTATGTGGAGCCCACACAGTCACAGGCTTTGTCGGAGGTGACGGCGGGGCGCCTCGAAGCTTCTCCCGGTTCCCCCTGGTCCCCCCGGGTGTGATTTTAAGAATGAAGTCGACGGAGGGTTGAGCGCCTGTCCGCTGTGCTTGCAGCACACTTCCCCTTGACGTGACATTGGCAGGGGGTGCTTTAAAACTGATGTGATATCCTCCTGCGCTGATGAACAAGTGGATTATTACCTCCATACTGTAGCACTTTGTCCGCCATCCAATCAGAGCAAAAGCGTTTTAACGTCGTGGTGAAAATTTTTTGGCTACTTCAACGTACTGGCACAAGTGTTGTTTTGCTGTTTTGTCTTGTTTTTTTCGTGCGTGTTGCAATTTAGTCACCTCTTATACTCAAGTGTACCGTGAAAAGGCTGCCAAGTTATGAACGGCTATTGTTTTAAATCAGCTGTGATGTGGACTCTAAAACGAAGACATTTTGTCCCACACGGTTGTAAGAGACAGTTTGCTAAAAAGCAGGCGTTGGTTTTCATTGCGTATTTACAGGTTTGAGTACTCTTCACTTATTTACTATTATAGATGTATTAGTGTCAGCACCACCTTCTCATTTCAAGGTGCAATGTGTAAAATGTGGCATGATGTATTGGCTAAAGCTCAATATGTTGCTCAATATGAAATATAAGTGGATAATTACTGTGAACTGGTCCTATATGCGCTTACAGGTAGTTGCCATCTTGCAAGGCAGTCAATATGGACACTCCAGCCTGAGAGCGCATTTCTTGTTTGTGGTTGTGGCCTCATCACATAAATCAAACGGCATCACAAATTATTGATGCTGAAGTGCAATGGAATGTTTTGTGCATCCAAGACAATGAAATGCTGAACTTCCCTGATGCCTTTTTGCCATCGTTACCGATGCTATGCCTATCAAACTTTTACTTCTGCTTCACTCACGCGGCACGTCGACCGGAATTTTCTGTTCAAGATGCTCTGAAGGAGGAGATCGCCAATTTCTGGATTAAAAGTTATGAATATACGGAGCGAACTTAGAGAGAGAGAACGGAGATGAGTGTCTCGGCGGCAGACGGGCGTAAACAAAGAAGACACTGAAATTGACGGCTTGCCGTTCTTATGAGTGACAAACGCACAAAAGAACGAGCGCTAGCTGGCTATAAAAGCACCAACTGCATGAGGCTGTGTCGGAAGGCAAGCTGCAGGAATGACTCACAGAGTTATGTTTAACAATTGTGTTGGTGTGTTTCAGATCTACTTTCTTTAAAGTTCTCTCAATTTTTTTTTTCTTTTTCTTTAAATACAAGATAAATAAACTGACCCAAACATAATTTTACATTAAAGCAACACAATAAAGTGTCACTTACAGCTGCAGCTACTAAACAAACCAAAAAAATTGTAAAGTGTAATATCATGTGTTTGTGTGTGCAGGCAGGACCAGGCGTGGACGTGGACAGCTGTGTCTAGATGAAGTGCTCCAGTCATGCAGTGTTCCTGGAAGCTGGTGATTCTACTGGGCTTGGCCTCCATTGCCATCCAGTACACGGCCATCCGGACACTCACCTCCAAGGCTTTTCAGCTGTGCCAGTTGCCCAGTCCTCAGAACTGTAGCCTGGGGGCCCAGGAGACAGACACCCCCGGCGGCTGCGATGACTACCCTTACTTTTCCGTCAATGCCACGCGCAAAACGCACATCCTCCTCCTGGCCACCACCCGCAGCGGCTCCTCCTTCGTGGGCCAGCTGCTCAACCAGCACCAGGAGGTCTTCTACTTGTTCGAGCCCCTCTACCACGTCCAGAACACGCTGATGCCGTGCCTGTCGCATAGCCGCCCTCCCGCCGACCGCCGGGTGATGCTGGGCGCCAGCCGCGACCTGCTGCGGAGCCTCTTCGACTGCGACCTCTACTTCCTGGAGAGTTATATGAAGCCCATGCCGACCAACCACACCACGGACAAGCTATTCCGCCGCGGCGCCAGCAGGGCCTTGTGCCAGCAGCCCGTGTGCGACGCCTTCAGCCCCGCCGACATCAACGTGGAGGAGGGGGACTGTGTGAAGAAATGCGGCGCTCTGAACACGACGCTGGCGACGGAGGCGTGCCGCGAGAAGCGCTTCGTGGCCATCAAAGTAGTCCGGGTGGCGGAGATCGGGGATTTGCGCGCCCTGGTGGAGGACCCTCGGCTGAATATCAAAGTGATCCAACTCGTCAGAGACCCACGCGGAATCATGTCGTCGCGGATCGAGACTTTTCGGGATATCTACCGTCTGTGGCGAATCTGGAGGGCCACGGGCCGAAGACCCTACAACCTGGACTTGACTCCGCTCACGGTATTGTGCAAGGACTTTTTCAGCTCGGTATCCACTGGTCTCAGTCACCCGTACTGGCTGAAAGGGAAGTACATGCTGGTTCGCTACGAGGACATGGCGAAAAAACCCCTGCAGAAGACAAAGGAGATCTTTGACTTCCTGGGACTGAGCGTGGATAAAAACGTGGAGGACTGGATTCAGGCAAACACTCAGGGCAGCAACGAGCCCTCGGTGAAACACAAGTACGGGACATTGAGAGACTCGGCAGCCACCGCTGAGAGTTGGCGCCTCAGTCTGTCTTACGACATGGTCGAGTACACGCAGACTGTGTGCCACAAAGTTCTCCAGCAGCTGGGATACAAGGCGGCCAGATCGGAGGGGGAACTGAAAAACATGTCTCTCACGCTGGTGCAGGACAAAACTTTTGTACCCTTTTTGTAACAAAGATAGTTCTCTAATGACTATTTTTGATACATTTATAACTGTTGCCTTATAATGGTTTTGTTTCGGTTGCGGTTTTCAGTTCCTCTATGAATTTGCACTAAACCTGGGAAGAAGAGAAATACTGGAACGAAATCGTTTTAAATGCACAGCGGAAGTTGTGTTCCAGCCTCCAGTGTTGCAAAAGATGAGCACACGTTGAAAGAAAAAAAAATGTCACACAAAGCTAGTTTACAAATGTCATGATGTTATTTTTCACAGATAGAAAGAAAACAAGGCGCTGGCTCCATCGTTCCACCGAATGCCAGAAGGGTTCCATCAAAAATTCAACTTTACATGGGAAATGCATCTCAAAAAGATGGGTTAATTCCCCCCTCCCCCTTTTTTTTTTGGTTGATTTCGTTCTAAAAACCTGTGTTATAGCGACCTTTCTTTCTTTTTTGGGACTGTATGGGGCCAACTGTGCAATAAAACTGTGGATGTCACAGTCAATGCTAGTGTGGCATCTCTCTCATCATCCACAACTAATAGTCTCTCGGCTTAAGGAAACTGTAACGTTGGTGTTTCATCCCAGCGTTTTCGCAAACATCTGTGTCGGGCAAACACCCACTAACAAGAGGTCAAGCTGCCGCGCCTTTGAGAACAGCAGGTTCAGCATAGACGGCTTCCAATTAGATGATTGCAACACGTCCCCTGTGTTTGCCCATTGGTTAGGAATGGAATGTGAATCTCAACATCTCTCAAGGCCGACTCAATACGCATTGGGATACACGGTGCTGACACTGCCCAAAGCGTATCGCGATACTCTCCGTGAGTCGATATCCATCTGGGCGTTTCGTATGTGCCTCAAAGTTCTTGTGTTCCTGCTAGGATGCGACGGTGCATTCAAGGCGCTTCGGAAATTCATATAAATCGGAAATAAGACACCAGATAATACACCTCGTCATTGCTCGCTTGGAGAAGTTCATGTCACTTGATAGCAAAGGCATAAAACATTCCTGGGTCTGCTACGATGGGGAAAAATTCTGAACTGAATATAAAAAGTTCTCTTTCAGACAGACTAACACATTTATCTTTGATGGAGACTGATGAAAAATACTATAATTTTGACTTACTTTCATACAGGCTCAAATGTCCTTGTCATACCTTAACAGTTCCGGCGGCTTCTTCTGCGACCACTATCACAACTGTCCCGTGCAGAGTTGTTGGGATTACTCCATAAAAGTAATCCAACTACTAATTACTGATTACTCCTTAAAAGTAATCTAATTACTTCCTTAACTACTTTGTTTCCTTAGTTATCAATTGCTCAGTGCTGCACATAACGTACAACATACCACAACATTCTTTGATTTAGACGCGATGAACTCAATATATAATAATAAGACATTTTTAAGACATTTTTAGCTTGCAAAATATTTCGGAAAAGTAATGGAATCGTTACAGTTAAAGTATTATTATAAAGTAAAGTATTATGATATAATTACCAGTTTTGCCGCAGTAATCCCTTTACATTATTCCGTTACACAAAAAGTAGTTTAAATAAAATAGTGGATTACTTAGTAATAGATTACTCGCCAACACTGGTCCCGCGACGTTCTGGTGACATCCATATATAAGTTGTATATAAATGTTGCTAGTGTCATTCCACCAGAGTTTGTCATTCCACGCAAATTTAAGCCAGTTTCAGAGAAAGTTAAAATAATATTATCCAGTCGTTTCAATGAACTCTTGGGTTATGAAGAGGAAAAAGATACCATTTTGGTACCTTTTTTTTCTTGTTACTCTGCTTGGTGTAAGAGAAAGTCTACCATTAAAGCAAAGACGACCATTAATAATCAAGGAAGACTTGTTGGCAGAGAAGGTCTGAGGGGTCAGAGGTCAAGGTTGAAATAAAGTTCCTCTCCACCTCAGTCGTTAAAATATGCAGCCTTCCTCTCTGCAGGGAAGCACAAACTTGCAAAAGGACAGTTGCGAAAAGACCCCCCCCCCCCCCCCTCCCCAATCGGCTGTCAGACTCTTTGCCAGAGTTAAGTATTTTAAAATTGAGAGTGTAACTATCTGGAACCGAAAGCCATGTAATCGTGCTTCCTTTACTCGATGTTAAGGCTGCTATTTTGTGTCGAAACTCTATTTGTCTGGTTTCAGTTCATTTCTGTTGCAGCGCAGAGACAATGTTCCCATTCAGGAACTCGTCCTTGACATTTTGTCTTCTCACTAATTCCCAAAATAAAGAACAGACTGTATTATTATAACCAGAGCGGCAAAAATGTAAAACTCACAAAAAGCTACATGTCAAGGCTTTTATCTCCAGGTAAATCGGCACAATATCGAACATTTCCTTGGTTTTTGGCACGATAACATGATAAACCATTCAACACTCACTCACACTTGACATTAATGAAGAACAAGAAATACGAGTAAAGAAGCATAATGTAATATTAAAAAAGGATGAGACTATTTTCATCAGAAAACAGAGTTGCTACTCAAACTAAATAAAGGAAAGAATGTTTCAGTACATGCAGAACAAATTGCATGGGATCATGCTGTAATAACGCCATAGAGAATAAATAATGATCTCCAGAAAAATGCCCAGAGACATTTTTCAAAATTCAGATGTATCTGATATTTTGCCACTAACATCACATTCATGACAAAAACAAAAACAAAACTTTATTAGAAACTTTATCAGTGCCTCACACACCTGCCGAGACCAGATGCGCATCCCGTCGGGACCTCTGTGCCTCATGCGGGTCACTTCAATGTCGCATTCAGTTCACACTCAAAACTGACAGTCCCATTTAACGCGTAAAATGAATAAGCAAACAAAAAAAGATGTATTTCTCAAAAGAAATAATGCACGCACGGAGACCTGCTTGCCTGAATGTAGCCTTCGTTTCTCTCACCAGCTTTAAGTTCTGCTTGTTCTTTTTTTCCTCCCGCCTTCTCGCTGGTGTCACACTTCGGTGAGGCGTGCACATCTCCGTGCAGTCTGATAACATGAGGGTAAGACACGCATTGATTTCCATGCAACGGCTGCTTGTTTCTCCACGAAATATCAGCGTCTGTGAAAGGGAGCATCACACGAAAGCCAGCTCATCAGTATTGCTGACTGGGCGTCCATTGTCATGCAGAGCACAAACCTTTGATCCTTCTCTCTGTGCCGGGGCTCCGAGGCAAACCCTGCCTCTCATACATATATATGTATGTATATATGTATATATATATATATACATATATATATATATATATATATATATATATATATACAGTCCCCTCCAAAAGTATTGGAACGGCAAGGTCTATTCCTTTGTTTTTGTTGTATATTGAAGACATTTGGGTTTCAGATCAAAAGATGAATATGAGACAAAAGTTCAGAATTCCAGCTTTCATTTCATGGTATTTACATCGAGATGCGTTAAACAACTCAGGACAGAGCACCTTTTCTTTGAACCCACCCACTGCAGACTGCAGTGGAGGGACGCCGGTTTGTTTTGGTCTCCAGCCAGAGCGAAACCACAAAGCTTCAGCTTTCACTGACCAAGGCTCATTTTTCAGTTTGTTTTGTCTCGTTTTTGCTGAGGTCACAAACACATGTATTTATTTCTGAAAATGGACTTATATAAAAACCGGCCCCTACTTCCTTCTGATTGGATCAGGGCTTTGGGATTTTAGGATTGGGGTTAGGGCTATAGGGGGAGCCAATGAATATTGCCCAATCCGAGGCAAGTAGGGCTTGTGTGCAGGTGTCGTGTGATGCGTTTTATCAGCTTGTTTGATACCAGCTTATATCAAACAAGCATCACACAACACCACCCCTGGATCTTCTTGGGAAAGTAAAGGTACAAATATAACATCCAACAAATATATTTGTGTGTCTGTTGTAGAAGAAAAATACTAATAATCATATAGATATTGAATTAAGTCACAATGAATCCCATTCAGTTGTTTAGGGCCTGTTTACAGGAATAAACAAGGTGGGGTTAGGATTAGGTTGTAAAGCAGTGAGGCGTGGATTTGGTATATTTTTTTGGGACCTTTAAATTATTCAAACTGGTTTTGAGGCATCAGTTTAACCGGACACGTGGTTTTATTAAAATAATCACTCACTCAGACTTCAATTCAGCTGAAATACTGAACTCAGTGCGAGTTGTCTTCTTCATGAGTCATGGTGCACTTCCTCTTCTGCACTTCCCCTCTCCCTGGCGCCTTGACACACTTGTGGTGGGTGCGTGTGTGCACGCGTGTGTGTGCGAGAGAGAGAGAGAGAGAGAGGGAGAGAGAGAGAGAGAGAGAGAGTGTCTGTGTGCTTGTGCTGCGTCCCTGCCAACAAACCCCCCAAAAGAAAGTCCATCAAATCCCTTCATGCCCCACTCCCCACCCCCTCTCTTTTTTTTCCATTCTTATCCCTTCCTAATGTGACCTCAATAATCCCACCCTGTATGACTGCATGACAAACAGGAGACGTATTTTCCCTGTGATCTGATCTGGGACGACAGGATGTGTCCTGATGGCTAAAACTGCTTCAATGGGGAAAATGACACTAAACTTTACGTTTTTACTTTTGTTTCGGGGTCTGGCTTTGTTTCGTTATTTTGGGTGATGTGTGTGTGTGTCTGTGTGTGTGCGTGTGCGGGCGCGCGTGTGTGTGTGTGCGCCTTGTCATCATTTGAAGGCAAGACAAGGCATGAAGAGTTGAGCTCTCGGTGAGTGTTGTGTGAGTTGCCGCGGCTAAAACCTGCCACCGTCGCAGGCGTCAGCGTCTCCTCACGCTGACGAGCTGGCGTTGTCTCCGAGCCGCCGCTGCGTCGCCACTGCAGATGACTAGTGACTTGTGATGTCATGTGACTTTGCCCCCGAGCTGCCTGGATGAGTCATTCATATGTACCCAGGTGACAAGCCACCGCTACCGTGAACTCGCGAATGAGTGGCGCAATCAAAACTATTGATATGAAAATCGTGAGATTTCTTCTTTTTTTTTTCATTCTTCTTCTCCCTCTCTTTTTTTTTTTGGGGGGGGGGGGGGGGGGGGGTTTCTGGAGTCTCGGCACAGTTTGTCCGAGTCATTATTTGATTGCTGCTAAAATGGCAGAGGGGAGGGTGGTGGGGGAGGAGCTGTACAAGCCAAGCTGGCCTGCGCTGGGAGCAATATGGGCAGCTTAATTGAAGCTGTCAGCAGGTCAGCGGAAGAGAAGCGGAGCGAAAAGCGGGTCGCTGGTTTGCGGGAGTATCTGGAGCGCCAGTGAAAAAAAAAAATAAAAAGGTGTCGTTGGGCAAAATGTATATATATTTTTTCCCCAGTTTGTAATATTCTGTGCCATTTCCGTGCTGTTGGTTCTCCTTCTGGCTAATACGATCTTGATTTTTTTTTTTTCCTTTTGATTTATAACAGGCAAGAATCATAAACTATTAATAACGTAACTGTTGATGTATTGAGTCGAACCAGCTGGGCAGCTGCAGAGTCACGGCGAGACAATCTGGCTGCATCCTTACAAAGTTGAACTGCTCTCAGTGTGTGTACATACACTGGAGGCCGATCAGTAAAGCAACTGCTCGTCTTTTATGGCCAAAAAAAAAAGTGCAAATGGGCACCAAAAAAATCCACCGTAAACACACAAAGTGCAAAAAGACTAATTTGAACATATTTCAGTTAAACGTTTACATAAAAAATGTAAGCCTCATTATAAAAAGACTTGGCACTGACTTCCTTAATATTCGCAAGACTGGATCCATAAGATGTATTTTATTTTATGTGACTCCAAATACGTATAAATATCCGTATCAGTTTTGTTTTGCGCCAGCTGATCCTTTTAAATCCGACTCACTGGGCCTTTAAAACACACTGAGCTGTGACTGGCTCGTGGAACAACTGCTTAGTATTTATTTATTTTTTTATTTTTTTGGTCTAATAACGTTTACGACAAAGAAGCAAGAAAAATTGTGTTTACTGACTCTGTTTTTGTTTATTTTATTATTTTAAGGGAAAGCAGGGTTGGTTCAGCGTCTGAAAAAGCTGCAGGGCTCAGCTGCAAGTGGCAAGTTACCAGCCTCTGTCGAACACACACGCACGCACGCACGCACACACGCACATACGCACACACACAAACGCACAACCGCGCACGCTGAAACTGAGCAGCCATTGATAGTTAATTGCCGCCTCTAGAAACGCAAATAAAATAGCCGGATGCGTGCGTGTCTGCGCACGTGTGCGTGGGTAGGGAGGCTTTTTTTCTTTTTTCTTTTTTTTTTTCACGTGCGCGAGCTGTCACCACGCTTGCTCATCACCGCGGTCAGCTGTGCCTCGTTTTTTGTGTGCGTGTGTTTGTTTTTATTTTCACCCCTCGATGCCGTCGCTCCAATCCCCCAGTCGGCCGGCCCGGACAGATGAAGCGGGATTAGCGCACGAGCAAGCAAAAAAAAAAAAAAAAAACAAGTGTGAGGAGCCAGCAGCGAGCTAAAAATAAAGACGGGGCAAAGGGGGGGGGGGGGGGGGGGAGCGGAAAGGCAACTTTGAGGGCTGTGAAAGCAAGACCAGCATGACGTGACTTAAAAAAGATAATACAAATCCGAATTTGCGTCCTCTGTATGCAATCTTTGACCGAGGGGATGAATCCGAAATCGGCTGAGGTTGAGGGTTCAGCCGTGGAGCAGTGAAACCAGGCGGCCTGCAGCCTGTCACTTCTGCAGAAAAGCTGCTGAGTCGTATCTATCGGGGCCTGCTCTTGCTCGAGGTTTCGTTCTAGACACGTTGTGTTTCAGTCAAAGTGGCAACCAAGTCCTGGGCTTTGAATTCGCTCATTGACCGTCTCCAGAAAATTCTAATATCGGCCCATTTTTCCACCGGTGCTGGGTGGTATACGTGTTTTTTTTGTTTTCTTGTGCTGTTGTTGTTGTTTTTTTTTACAATTTCTTTTACACATACCCCAGTTCCGGGGTACACAGCATTGAGAAGGCTGAGCGACGGAACGTAGCGTCACGGAATGTTGTTTTTTTTTGTTTTGTAGTTGTACAAAATATGCAAGCGCTGCATATTGAGCGCCGACAAAGACAAAAGTGCGTCAAAGCGGTGAAAATCTGGAAACTGATGCTGCTGAACGAGCAGGAGTGCAATGCAACGCCGGAGAACTTGAACGGTGAGTCGTGTCTGTAGCTCGATGGATTTAAAAAGAGAAACAAATACGACGTTGAGCAGCCAACGATCCTCTGCAAATGTTGTCAACACAAGAAGCAAGCTACAGCACCTGAGCTGAACACACGTCTTGGAATATCAAGAATGTATGAGACGAAGATCTGCGAGTCTGAGTGCGTCTTCCGCCTTGGCGAGTAACGGCCCTGCTGGACCGAGTGGGACGTCGCTGAAAGACGTCTTTGCTAGCAGGTTGATCGAAATCATGAATGCTGTTATGCAAACCTGCATTACTATGACTACATTATACTAATGTGGGCCTTAAAGTTCTTCTTCACCCAGTAAAATACAGCCATAGACCGTGAAACTGATAGAAGTGTGAAAAATACCATGATATAAATTATCGGTCATGCCGGCTAGCAGTATTTTCTACTTCACCGCTAAATTGATGGAGTGCTGATGCGAAATGTGTATTGAGCACGGACATGCTTCTTTCCCCATGACCTTTGTTGCCACGATTTGTTCAGCAAAGACATCATCAATGTCATCAATGTCCTCACACCGGATCACCAGAGCAAGAGGTATCAACATTTATTGGCAGATCAGGGAATTTCAAATTTGCTTTGTTTCCGTTTTTTAAAAATCATCATCATCATCATCATCATAATTAGTATTCCCAATGCTAAACAATTATTCTCAACAAACCCTCTTCTGGAGGTGGTGGCGCAGCACTTCTGCATCCACCTGCCTGGTCCTGAATTTCCCTCTTTTTTTCTTTGCAATACGATATCCCCTTTTAATCCACTAACTCCAATAATATTTGACTTTTCGAGCAGCTTAATACTCAACAAATCTGCCCAATCCAGTCCCCGACTTTGGTTGCCTGCCAATCGTCCGCCCTAATGCTCAGCATACAGCAGGTGTTCGTGGAGGGGGTGGGGAGCGGGGGGGCGGGGAACATTGCCTGCTGCACAAATCACTTTGCTGATGGAGGCGCCCAGTCTGGACCAGAGTAGTAAGAGATTCTTGACCCGTGTCACTGCTGCTTTTTATTTATTTATTAATTGTATTATTATTTTTTGCACCTGAGTCCTGGGTCTGCGAGACAAGCTGCTGTCCTCCCTCCTTGAATTATTTAGTTTCCCAGAATCCACCTCCCCATCTGTTGCCCACCCCCACCCTGGATAACTTCTTGGATTGGAGTTTTTGGCTTTGACCCGAGCAAGTAGCACAACAGGGTTGCCGAGTCTTTGGGGTGCAAAGATTTGTTTATTATTCGGGACTGAGCCCCAGCGCAGACCTGCTCTAAACAGAGCAGGTCTTCGCCAGGGCGAAGACTCGATTTTGATCCCTTATCATACTCCAAAAGTCAACAAATTGGGCACGCAGGTAGAAACTGGTGTAAAATTTTATAAAATGAAGAGAAAAAGGCAAAATTCCCTAGCGCCCCCTAGAGGCGTCCAAAAATTAGAAATGGCCCTAGCTTCCACTAGGAAGGTCGAAAAAACATGGGGAAAAATTCCACACGTTCATCTGTTCAAGTCCGACATTTCGTACGCTCTAACTTTTTTCGCCCACAAACAGAAGTGCGTTATTTCTATTTTTTTTTACAAATTTCCTTCGACTCGCCAAAATCTGCATCATTTGCATAGACTTCTCTCAGAGTCAGCAGATGTCGCCGGGCGTCGGCAGAGGACGGGGGTCAATTGCAGGTGTCAGCAGAGGTCAGGGGTTATCAGGGGTCGGCCACGGCGGCTCAGTCCCGAAAACGCTGCTTGCAGCTTTAATTTACATTTGTCAGCCTGATCCAAAAAGCAAAAAAAAAAAAAAAATGGAGGTGAAAAATCTGCATCATTTGCAAAGACTTCTTTCAGAGTCAGCAGTTGTCACCGGGCGTCGGCAGAAGCCACGGGGGTCAATTGCAGGCGTCGGCAGAGGGCGGGGGTCATCAGAGGTCGGCTGCAGTTTCCTTTAGGAAAGTGCTACAGACGTCATTCCAACATCCACGTGTTAGTCTCATAAAGGCCTACATTTTATATTTGACACCATCTTCCCCAAAAAAAAAAAAAAATTGGAGGTGAAATATCTGCATCATTTGCATAGACTTCTCTCAGAGTCAGCAGATGTCGTCGCGCGTCGGCAGAGGACGGGGGTCAATTATAGGCGTCGGCAGACGTCAGGGGTCGGCGTCGGCCACGGCGGCTCAGTCCCGCAAACGCTGCTTGCAGCTTTTATTTTTATTTTTTATTTTTTTCCAGGACCAGTGGAGTGGATGGTTGCCATTCATGGCCAACGATGTCAATGCCCCTGTCGGCAACCAGTGGACCAGGTGTACGCGAGATCCTGCGGGTGAATGGAGAGTGCACCAGCTTTTCCCCTCATCTTGGTAAATGGTAAATGGACTGCACTTACGGCCACGTTCAGACTACCAGCCAAAAACTGATTTTTAGTCCATTCAGATTGAAACCGGATGGCTCTTTTGTAGTCTGAACAGTCACAAAGTCAGGAGGTAGTTTCAAATCGCATTTGGACAGTCGGTCAATAATGTGGCCCAGTCTGAACAGAGCCAGATCCAGGTCAATCTGATTCAAATCGGATCTGAGAAGGAATCCGATTTGAATCAGATTCACATGCAGTCTGAACGCAGCCTTATATAGCGCTTTCCAGCACCTTCACGGTACCTCAAAGCGCTTTACAATGGCCTCTCATTCACCCATTCACTCACATACTCACACACCAATGGGTCTTGGATCTTAACCGCAACCCTAACAAAAAAAAGTCTTTATTTCGAAATGTTTCTACATGTTGAGATTTTAATATTGACTTGACTGCTTACATCAAAACCTGGACCTGATGACCTGGTGATGATCACGTCTAATGACAAACGACACCTAGTCAGAAAATAAAACAGAGCTTTTCAATTCTGAAAAACCTCATAATGATAATGAATCGAACAAAACTACTGTTTTCACTTCCCCCACGGCTGTTCTTGCATCATAAGCACTCGCTGTCTGAGCTACTAGTTCTTCTATGCCCTCCATCGCCCCACAGTGTTTTTGGGTATAGCTTACTAGGTTTCCTTACCAGATAAAGATGCAGACTGGTTACATTATGACAAACCCAGAAAGAAAGTGCTGTTAGCTCCCCGTTTGAAGGAGGAGGAGAAGAAGAAGCATCGACAACAAGTGGTAAATGGCGGCTGATGCTAAAGGGATTTTTGGAAGGTTTCGCCCAATCGCCTTCCAAGTCTTGTCTTTCTGTACGTAAACCGTTTGTCTATGGGCTTGTTATATGGTGGACCTGTGAGATGAATCTGAATTATTAAGGAAATGTCTCACCGTGGCCACATTAGTCCACTACCTGCCAACAGCTGCACGGTGATTCAGCTTGACACCAAAGTCATATTCACTTCCTCGTCACAATGCCGGTTTAAAGAAATTTGCCCTTCACTGCTAAATTAATGAGTCAAGCAATCACACAAAGGAGATTAAAAAAAAAAGTAAAGAAGGAAATCTAGGACCCCTTTATTTCTATTCATGACACGCTTAATAAAATTTCCAGAAGGAAATCTCCTTCGTTGCTCCTTGCATACTGAAATGTCACAGGGCGGAGGATGAATCAAAGTGAGCGCTGGGCTCTCAGCACCCCGACCACCGGCACCGTCCTCCCGACCTCCCCTTCCCCGCATCAATTTGTCGCGGCTCCTTTATTGGCAAGCGGGCGAGACGGCGTTTGGCAGGCTGAGCCTGTTACATACAAACCACGTGTCAGACCTCCCTTTTCTGGGCTGTTTTCAGGTCATTCCTGACAGCAGCAGCTGTGGAGGCTGATATATTTAGAAAGAATTCAAGAGGAGAGGAAGCTTCTTCGCTGACGGTCATAAACAACGCGTGGAGAAGCCGAGACGCTGAGAGCACATCTGTGCTGTGTCTTGAAAACAACACAAACCCTTTCAAAATAGGAGCCTGTCAGATACGCACAATAGTCTATTATCCAAATATTACCCTTGGATAAATGGTTTCTTCAAATCTTTAGATAGGTTAGTATTACATGGCAGATAATATGGTATAGAGTGTGTGTGTGTGTGTGTGTGTGTGTGTGTGTGTGTGTGTGTGGCACGTCTGTGTGTGTGGCATGTCTGATCGATCAGAGCTTCATCCCCCTCTTACATGCGACGGGGGTGTTTGGCTATCGATGACAGATAACACAACAAGGATTATTACAGCGGAAAAGACAGAAGCTAGTCTCTGAGTAATGAATAGCGCAATAACCGCGAGAGAGGCTGATGTGTCCTTTGACCTTTTGGATGGATGGGAAAAGGTGGATATGAAATCCGGATCGATGGACTGTGGAGGGATCCGAAAAAATACCCAGGGGGATTTTACAGATACTGAAACAAAACTAGAAAAAAGCCGGCATAATTTTATTATATTATAGGCTATCATTAAGATGCGGGAGGTTTCTCTGCTGTTGTCTGCTGTGTAGTATTCCTCGGCTGCTGATTGGAGCGGGAAGCCATAGCCAGTGCCGTTAAAGCTGAATTGAGATGCAGAACAAACATAAAAAAAAAAAAAATCGTCCGAAAGATTTCCTCCGCCTGCCAAGCAGCTGCGGCTGCGATCGTCGCACCATCAGCGCGAGGACGCGACCCGCGCACGCCGCCTGTTTGGCCGTTCAGGGACACAATGCCGTTGTCTCGGTGGGAAGCGTGACATGCGGCACTCCAGGTTTTCGCATCGGCGGGATACGGATTGGACGGCGTGCTGCGCCGTGACCTTACCCATGCTTGCGACATCGGCATGCAGGGGAAAGAAAAAGACCATCCGCAGGAAGCAGCAGGGCACAAGCCGTTTTTTTTCCTATCCTAGGCAGAGTAACATTTTGTGGGCGCCGGTCCATGTGTGTGTGTGTGTGTGTGTGTGTGTGTGTGTAAGCGGCGCTGTGCACGCACTCAAACCTTTCTCCCTCCCTGCAGCCACCTTCTGCTCACTAATTGACCACATGACTGCAGTCCGTCTGCCTGCACGGCTGAGTGGATGTGGGGTTTTTGGTTCACGTTTCCTAACCAGAAAGGAAAAAAAAAGAAACAGCCACAAACCCCCCCCCCAAAAAAAAAAAACCCACGTCTAATCAGAAACTTTCTGTCTCAAACGGTGCTTTACCTCTCAGCGGAGGCAGTGGTGTGATTGCCACCCGGCTGCGCTCCCTGTTTGCCTCCAGCGTTGGGAGTGTGTTTGTGTTCGTGTTTGCCTCTCCAGGCACAACCTGCCACGTCGACTTAACGGATCAATCGCCGTCCTCGCGAGGTGCGCCAGATGGGCGTCGTGTTGACTTTAAAACTGCAGGCCCGCTCTGGGCCGTCGCGCTAGCGCCGGCTGCGGCGGAAGGACGCGGCGGACAAAGTGATAAACACGCCAACCTTGGAACGGCGTCGCCCCGTTCGCGCATGAAAGGAGAGGGAACAACTCATGGCGTCCGTTGAGGCTCTGGAACGGGACTGAGGGTTTTCACACTCTTTGATTTTTGGTTTTAATTTCAACTCCATTCAGCACAACAAGAAACTTGGTTATTGCAAGTCGACGGCATCCACAGACTGCTCGACTGGGCTTGAGATTGGAGCTTTCGCCTTGGAAACATTACTAGCCCAGTGCGCTGAAATAGACTTTTATCGTTTGATGAGTACTTCTTTGTTTGTTTGTTTGTTTGTTTTTTTAATTTACTGAAGCTATCATAACCCTAATAGTGGGGCAGACAACATGCAAATTACAGGAGAACCGTTCACTTGCGGATGCAGCAAGCACCAAAATGGCAACATACTCCTTAGGGATTGCTCTTTTTTAAAAAAGAAAAAAAGGCATTGTGCGAAAAAGGATTTCAAGATGGCCACCATTTTTCAAGATGGCCGCCACTGAATATACAGTAATATTGAACATATATATACATATATATGTGTACAAGCGCTCTGCTGATCTGCCACACCTCTAATTTCACGATGCATGTGTCAGTGAAGATCCGATGGATACATGCAGGAATTCGAACACAGGCAGCTACTGGATTGAGGGAAGCTAACCAGATATTTCCTCAAAAGAAGCGCATTAACAAATGTTCACTGTGACTTTGTGATTTTGAAAATGTGTTGTATAATGACAGACTGTTTTAATGACAGTGTTTATTCCTGGACCTCGAGACCCCTATTCATGCTGATGTGAAATGATGTAAGTAAGTGGCATGGAAACGAACCTAATATTATTATGATGATTAGAATTACTGTTAGTGTTGAGGTTATTTGTCATTATAGTTACTGTTGCATTTTTTCATAGCTATCATAATCGAAACTTCATATTTTAATAAAAATATATGCATCACTACTTCATGCACACAAACACGCACACACTGAAACTGTATGTTTGGTGTACATATGTAATTTTGCCTAATATGTGTTGCAAGTGATAATAGTTTTAACAAAGAAAGTCTGTTATTGTTGAATGTCTGCACCTTTTTCTAATTTTCCACCACAAACTTGATTGATGCAGTCATTTCAGATGGAACCATCTCATTTTCCCGATCCCTTTGTTCTTGTGCCATTTTGCACTTTACCAATTTGTCCGTTCCTGTCCTGTTCTCCCAACAACGTACCCACTGACAACCCATCAGCCGCGTGAAACCAGCCTCTTCCTCCCCCTGTAATTGGCTTATTCCCGCAATTTTTGCCATAATAATACCTTTCTGCCTTTTGGTCTGAGGATTACAGGGATCCCACCGTGTGGAAGGGCAGAGCAGTTGGAGAATGAAATAAAAATAGCTTGACAAGTCAGCAGGGGTTCCGCGATGGCCTCTTTTTTTTCCACCCCTTCTGAGAACTTGCACTCGTGTCGCTTGTTGCACAGGGAGAAGCCACGGCGTTCCGAGAGGTCGCGCCTTGTTTCCTTCACTCGCCCACTCCACCTCGGCCTGGAGCTCTGCTCCGCTCAGGAAGGACGGCGGGTGTGCAGGAGGCCGCGTTGCACGCTAATAATTAGAGAGAGTAGAAACATGCACAGGCATTCATGCAGCAAAGCTCAAGATCAGGTTGTGGTCTATGACTGGTTGAAACTCTAAATTGTCCATTTCATTGAAGCTCAAGCAATTAAGACACAATGTTGAAATCAACTTTGCCTTAACATTGATGAATGTCCTCAACAATTATCAGGTATTTTCTTTCATCACCATTTTTGTTGTTGCTGTTGTTGTTGTTGTTGTTGTTGTTGTTGTTGTTGTTGATGGAATGACAATAACAACAGCAACAACCAACTAGATCAGCACATCTTCTCCACAACTGCAGACCTCATGATCAAATCTCGCTGGTCATACTGTTTGCAGCCTGAAGCACTTTCACTTCCAGTCTGGAACGATCCCTGAACGGGCAAAATGACTCAACATACAGAGTCGTGCGCGGCAGTGGCTGTCAGGGTATAAAAAGCTTTGAAATGTGAAACACGTCAAGCTGCAGTGTTTGGATTCGGCGGAAGGCTTGCAAGCGGTGGCAAGGTGACGTCACAACACTTGCTGCGTTTCCATTACCCCTAGAAGCATAGCACAGAACCTAGTAGCAAAGCCTGAATATCGCGATAAAAAACTGGTAATGGAAACACCAACATTTCAAGAAAAAAAACTCTCAAATATCACTGAAAGGTTTTGACGCTCTCACAAGGTGGTTTTTCAGACGTATTGATATAGAGGTATATAGCAAAAGTATCATGGAAACACTTTTTTTTCGCATTTTATGCATCGCCGGACGTGGCGTACAAGGGTCACGTGACCAGTTCACTTCATGTGAAGTTTGGACGGAAGAGGAGATGGAATATGTTTTACAAGTCAGCAAAGAGAAAAATATAACAACCATTCTTGACAGCAAACAAACGTAAACAAACAAAAGCAAAAATAATTCTCGTAAAAAATCTCACGAAACGAGATTTTACGAGAATTACGGCTTATGCGCTTCACGCCATTCAATGGAAACACCTGCAAATCGCAATTATACTTTGTCGAAATGTAAGAAATATCGCTTTTATTTTGCGAAAAATGGAATCACAGCTACGGACACCGTCACTACATGGTCACTGGATGAATGGAGGGGTTGGGGGTAGAGCTGGGGTTAGAGTTACTTCCAACCCCACCCTTAACCCTGACTCCATCCCAAACCCTAATCTTTTCTAAACAAAGACACTAATTCAGTGGAATCATGAGCAAGGTTTCTTTTGACCCCCTACTACAATGAACGTTTGTCCTTTTCATGATGTGCTTGTATCATTTCTCTCATTGGGGCTCTTCACAAATATTTATGAAAATGAAAGAGGTTGGCCTTCTTTTGTTGCCTAGTCTCTTTTTACTCTCAAACAGATTGAACGTTTCCTCAACCCACCGAGTCCACTGGCTGGACACACATTTGCATCCAAATTGTTTATTTCACAGACGGCCCCTTGATTTTAATGGCGCCATATATCCACCGGGTGCAGGTTATAAGATCCAATTTATCATTTATTTATTCATTTATTTATTTATTTTACTTTTTCCCCTGGTGCGCATAACACACGCAGGCTCGAGGACGCCTCCATTTACTCACCACGTGCGGTACACACGTCCAGCAATCAACCCGAAACTATTGCCACCTTTGCTTGTTCCGCTCTGCCTCCGGAGAGAGTCGGCCACCCCGAACCAATTAGCCGGGAGTGGGAGCGGGCTGTAAAACCCGCCGAGTACGAGCTGCCGCTGCCGCTGCCCGAGTGCAGTTGCGAGAAGTGACAGCGGTTCCTCGGCAGTTGCCGGCGAGAGTCATTTGTCCCGTCCCCCGCCGCCTGTTTTACACATTAATGAAGAGTGCTGCATTCTGCCGCGAGTGGCGTGACAAACAGTTGGCGGCGTGACGAAGTGGAAGAGTGGAGGATCGGGCTCCGGCTGAGCGCGCTCGCTGGCTCGGCAATATCAAAGTAAACACATCCGCCGCTCAGGTTGTGGGGCTGCGTGAGGGATGCAGGAGGAGTGACGCCGCTGATGCGTTTACCCTCAAACGCTTCCAAACCCCTTTATCTCTTTGTCACTACATCTTGTTTTCCAGGGGGGCCGCAAGGGTGGCCTGAAGGACGCGCCATCATCTTGCACACTGAGCCGCCGTAAATTGCACTTCGCCGTGTTTTATCTGGAGAGGAGGCCCTGGCTGGGAGTCTCTGGGGAACAGCGCGAGTGTCTCCGGGCTCCGGTTCATCTCGGGTGGCCCGCCAACCCCCCCCAAATATTCTGCCTGAACACGAGATCCAAACATATTTGTGGAAAGTCAGTATTTTTTTTTTGTCCATCGCATTGATTTTGGGATGGCTAGTTTTCCTTGACGTTGCTTTCCGAAGCTGCCGTTTCCTCTCCCATTACAATAGTCTCTCACGCCACTTCCTGTCCAAGCTTCTGCCCCGCGTCTGAGGCTGGACGTGATCGGACACACTGCGTTTCCATTACAGTTTTTCGCAAAATAAAAGCAATATTTCAAAAATTTCGACAAAGTACAATTGCGATTTGCAGGTGTTTCCATTGAATGGTGGAAAGCGCATAAGCCGTAATTCTCGTAAAGTCTCGTCCCATGAGATTTACAACAATTACGTTTGCGTTCGTTTGCAGTCAAGAATGGTTGTTATATTTTTCTCTTTGGTTACTTGTAAAAATATATTCCATTTCCTCCTCTGTATAACATGCACACCATTTTCACTTGAAGTGAACTGATCACGTGACTCTGTATGTTACATCTGGTGACGCGTAAATTTGAAAAAAGTGTTTCCATGACACTTTTGTGATATACCTCTATATCGATACGTCTGAAAAAGAGAGTGTGTAAACCTTTGAGGGATATTTGAGAGGTTTCGAAGTTTAGGCGTTTCCATTATTGTTTTTTCATTGCGATATTTCAGCTTTTGCACAATTCTAGGGGTAAATCGAAACACATCTACAGAGACTTTGCCAGTTGGTGCCACAAACTGGACTTTAAGCAACGCCTGAAATAACTTGGCCATGATTGGAACTTTGTTTTCTATGCGCTTGAAGTCAGGCTTATTGGCTCTGCTCATTGAGTATTCCGCTTGTGGTTGATTTTCCAAGGAGAAACTTTGAGCGCTTAAGCTGGGAGAGATCATATTTCTCATTTTTGACTGAATTTTAGATTACATTTGGATTGAACAATGTGCGGGGAAGCAAAGTAAACAGACATCCAGGGGCCTGATTGTGGCTGTCACGACTATAACATTGTATAAGAGGAGTGTAAAGCCATAGTCAGCTTAGTCTTCAGCAATACCAAACAAAACAATGCAAAAACACAGACATTGCCTGCCGAAAGTCGACTTTCCCTTTAGATGTCTGACATTCTTCTTTGATCAGCTCCACACCCGAGGCTGCCGTGCACCTGCAGGCACCTGCAGTTTGTTGGTGGTTTGTTGCACGCCGTCACTAAATCAAATCCTGCTGTCGTGAATTGTTGATGAGTGTTGACGGGTCAGTGAAACTTGCCATCCCCATCGGGTCTTCCGGGCAGACCTGCATTTAATATTCATTTTCTTCCAATTAATCCAACTAATACGTGAGTGCTTGATTATTACATGTGCTGCGGTGCAGTAAATGAGGCTGCTTTTGCCTCCACACTGCGTCACACTGCAGTTGCACCTTGGATGAAAAATAAAATACAGCAATTTCTTTTTATGAGTCAAACATTTATGGCGTACCTATCAAAAAGCGGTTGAAAATATTGGGTAGAGTGGAATCCTTGCAGGTCTTTCATGCCAGCAAATGCAAAGAGATTCTTTTTTTTCCCCCTCCCTTGTCGGAGAAGGCAGAGAGGCTGAAGATTGACGTGCTTATTAGAGATAAATGCACCGGCGCAGAGACGGACGAACTGAGGGAAATGACTCCAAAAAGGTTTAAATGAGATACAAATCAGACTGAAAAGGGAGAGATGTTTTAGGAGCACTCAGATGGAGAGACTAGACTTGACAAGGGGGATGCATTTAGAAAATAGAAAGAATAAAACAGGGCGGGGCTTATCAAGCAGCTAATGAGTCAAACGAAGCTAACGGCAAGAGGTGTCAAATGACGGAGAGCCACAAAGTGAAAATAAATAAATAAATAAATAAACCTCTTGCAAATCAGCAGCAACAACTGCAACTGCAACGGAGGCGTCGGCCATAAAGCGGCGTAACGGAGGACGAGAGCCAAACGCAATTAGCGCAATCAGCAAAAAAAAAACATCTTGTCACAGCGGTGGCTAGGCTAATCTTAAAGCTCTGCTGCACGTCCGGCCAGTGCCTACAGGTTGCATCGTGGACGTGCGGCGAAGCTGAAGCCCCACCGCTGGGAGCATCTGCAGAATCCACACACAATGGCACCATTGGACAGCGTGTCAACAGGTACTGTCACGGCCCCTTTAGGTGTCAGGGCTCGTACTGCACTGCAACAAATTGTCCTTCAAATAAACAGCAAAATACCGGCAGCAGGGTTGCCAGTATGTTACTGTTTATTTTACAGTTATCTATTTTACAATATGATACTGTAATTACGACAATCACTGAATTACAGTACACTACCATAATTTCTTGATTTAACAGTAAAATACTGGCAGCAGGATTGCTGTTTTCCCACAGTTTAGTCATTTACAGTTTTTTTTTTACTGTGATACTGTGCTGTATTGTATAGATTTTAAAATATGCTACTGGCAGGGTGGCCACAATATTTATTTTTTTAGTTACGGTGCATAACTAAAATACCAAATACAATTCCATGTGGTATATTTTTGTAAATATAGTATATACTGTAACTGCGAGACAACCGCGCATTTTTGACACGTCACAGACATTTGTTGTTTTGTTGTACAGTCAATGAAGTTTCTGACTATTTCAAGAGAGTCAACATTTCTTTTGGTAACCTTTAAAGCCTGTGCCTCCACCTTTTGACATGGCTGTTGAGCCAGGTCGTGTCTTCCCAAAATGCCCAAAAAGAAGATCTCGTCTCCATCCTGGAGAGGAGAAGAAGAAGAAGAAGAAGAAGAAGAAGAAGAAGAAGAAGAAGAAGAAGAAGAAGAAGACCTGCTGATTGGACGGATTTGACACATCTTGACATCAGGTCGGCCACGTCTTCATAGGAAGATCTATGCTGATGTAAGTGCCCTGCAAAGAAGGTCTGTAACACTTCAACACTTATCTGCAGAGAAGAACAATCAGTTCCAGAGGAGAAGGGCTGACCTGCTGATACGCTGTTTTATTGTCGTCCATCTGCAGACGTTTGTGAGGTCGTCACGCAGCGCTGTGTCGTGCTGAGCCCCCACACGGCCCCCTCGTGGCATCAAAACCGATCTGCTGTAATCGCCGAGTTGCTGACTCTGAAGAACGGCTCAACAAACACAATTATTTATTTTTAACGTCACACCTGCTGCCTCCTGCTCCATTTGCTCTGCGCCGAATTGCTACTTCAAGGCAAGGAGCCTGGCACATCTGCATCAATGCGGCCAGAGGTGTGACGCACCTCAGCAGCGGTAGGGACTCGGGAGGGTGTGAAGGTGCCTTCCTCTGCCCCGCTGGTGCTTGAGAAGATTGGTGAAGATGTTCTCGGCCGTCCGACTCATCCCGGATCCTTGCTTTGACTATACTTTTTCCTCAGAGTTTCTTAACTTCGTTCTGGGTATCAGAGTGTGAAGTGTCACAATTGAAGATGCTTCCCTTACACGTCGTGAGCTTCTCCGCGGGGATCTCACCTGCCTTGCTGTTTTTGACAGCAAGGCAGCTGTTTTTGAGTGAGTTTTTTTTTCTCTCTTTCTTTCTTTGCAATGACCGGTAACTTTACTCCGTCTCTTGTCAACCTCAAACGTGCCGTAAAATAGTTTCCTGCCGAGACGACAGGTGCCGAGAAGAAGCGAGGAGAACTGCAAAAACTTCTGCTAAAAAAGTGACTAATGACGTGGCCGTAATTGATTGTAAAAAAAAATGTGCAGAGACGATTCCCTGGGGCTCTGCGCATAAATAAACCTCCCTTGTCTCAGCAGCCATCAGAAGAACTGAGTTACGTAACCGTCTGCATACTAAGTGCTGCACAGGCCCTGTCCGTCACTAATTAGAATATCAGACTAACGTTGGAAAGCCATGTTGTGACAACTCATTCTCGGGTTAGCTTGCACATTTTGTGCATGCGTGCGTGTGCGTGTGTGTGTGTGTGTGTGTGTGTGTGTGTGCGTGCGTGTGTGCGCGCGCGTGTGCAAATTGCTTGAAAAAAAAAAAAAGAATTCAAAGTCATGACTAAATGAATGTTTCTATCAGTTTTTGTTTTTTTTGCATTTTCCAAATAATCAGTTCTCTGAGTTCGCACTTGGCTCGTGAATGACAACAGTTCCCTGTTGCTAATATATACATACACACACACACACACGCGTGTGTGTGTCAGACCGTCTCTATCAGCAGGACACCTCCCATCCCATCATCCTCATCAGTCATGTCAGTTTTGAGGCGAGGCAGGGCAGAGAGCGCGATGAGACGGCACGGTGCCGGGGCGGAAGGCTGAATCCTAATTCTTATCCAGCTGAGCGACAAGAGTGAGGGCTGTATCGTCTCTAGTTTGAAGACTTTCCACCAGAATCCCAGAATCCCTTTGTTCTTTGTTAATACTGTTCTAAAATTGGCAGAAACCACTCTATCAGGTTTATTTATTTTCCTACTTTAACGATCTTCGGTCAGTGGCCGTGCGTTTTTTTCCTTGATTGTCATGTTATTGTCCAGTTGTTTGATCCACATGCACAGTGAAATGACAAAAGTGACAACGCTTTCCATAGATCATGAAAACAGCAAGTACAACATTCACAGTAAAGAAAGACAGAGCCGCAAGAACAATCTAAAATAACTCTAAATACATAAATGTACAATAATACAAAGGAAGCACACCATTCACAAAGGCTGCAAAGTCTGGTTGTCTGGTCACATCAATGGTTTAACGTTAGTTAATGGTTACGGGGGGGGGTCGCTGCAACTTAAAGCTGTGTTATGCAGTGACCCTCAGCTGCACATGTGCGTGAACAGTCTTAATGGGATGCCAAAGCAAAAGAAAACAAACGCAGCCAAAAACAGCATCGTTGCTGGTTCTGTCTTCTTCTTCTTCTTCTTCTTCTTCTTCTTCTTCTTCTTCTTCTTCTTCTCCTTGAGGCCTGATCAATTTCGGGGTCACCAGACGGCCGGCAGTACTTGGTTTTAAAGGGCTGCTTTAGTTGAGGGTTAAGATAGAAATTGAATTGGGATTGGGCCCGAATCCAAACGACTCTGCAGTGTTTGGTTTTTTGCAGTGTCAAAGTTTTGATCAGGGTTGGTGGAGAGCAGTTGTGACAGAGAGCAGGTCGTCTTATCTAACTCAAAGAAAACTTTAATGAGGCAGTTCAAAAAAAAAAAAAAGAATTAAAAAGACAGTTTCACTGAACAGTCACTGAAAGACTATTTATAACTGATTTCTTGGGTCAAGATTTACGTGCTGATGAGGTCACTTAACTCCGGCACCCTTTGTGATGTCAACTGGGGTTTCACAAACTGCAAAAGTTTTTGTCTTTTTTTTATCTTCTGTCCTCTAACCTCTTTTGCTCATTACTTCCGGGGGGGGCACACACAAGTCGGCATCACAGGCAGCTAAAAAAGACGCCGCCTGGACCCCTATCAGTCCTTCCATGTAAACCTCCGGCGCCCCCTGGCCATTAGCAGTGACCCAGCAGACACGGCTCTCTGGGCTCTGAAGGAGAAAAGTCCAGAGTCCACAGCCTCCCCGGACCAAAGCCTGGATTAGTTTCTAATCCTCAGAGGTATTTCTCAACCTCACCCCCCTACTTTTCAGGAATCCGCCTGCTGCACTGCATGGATTTTGAAGGTGTGGGGAGGTGGGGGGGGGTGTCGCACAAAGCGGCGTGGGAGCGTGCAGTGGAGGGGAGTGCAGTCAGATCCTGTTAATGAAAAATATTAGTGAAGCTGAGAAAGAAGGTACTGTGTGAAATCAAGACTGTGCCATTTATTGTAGTTTTTTTCCAGGCAGGGTAAAAGAAAAAAAAAAAGGTCTGAATCGTACCCCCTTAAAAAAAAAGAAAGAAAAAGGTTTTGAAAATTCAGGGAAAAGTTTCACAGCAGAGAGAGCAAAAAAAAAAAAAAACAAACCGACATATCCCTCATTAGCATCGGGATTATGCAATTTCCTTCAAGCGTGTGAAAAAAAAAAGTGCAGTTTGAAAAAGAAAAAACCAGTGAAAGAGCCGCTATGACTCCTTGCACACATCAAGTCACATTTCAGTTGCTTTAAGCACTTATTGAATGGTCGTCCTCTTTGTGGCTGATCTTTTAAAAAGGTGACACACATCTCGGCCAACAATGCCTCCTCACCAATTCAACTTTTCTAGCGTAATTGGCTGCCAAACAAGGTTTTCTTCTTTTCCCTTTTGGCAGGGGCGGCTGAAGTATTCACATTCTGTGCTTGAGTAAAAATACAGTTACTTGTTGAAGCTATACATTTGCCGATAAGGCAAGGTTTAACATAATCTCCCTTTAAAATATGATACAGTTTTATATTTAACTAAAAAAAAACAGCATAGTTCAGATAACTTCGCTTCAGGCAACAACGGCTACAGTACTAAGTTAATGACTTTAACAGGATTTTGCATTTTCTAAAGACTTTTATACACAAAAGTACAGAAGCATTCACTTGGGGGGGGCTCTGTTTTTCCAAAAAAAAAAAAAAAGAAGAGATTAGCTTTTCATGAGGAAAAATATCCAGCATGACGGACACAAAACTAAAAGTGCTGACAACTGAAATCATGCCCATAGAGGGGAATAATTACCCCGAAAAACAGAAAAAAAAAATTCCGAGTAAGAAGCAATACGCCTCAACAAAAGTTTTCCCAATGTGAAAAAGTGCAGATATGTGTTTACAAATGTTGGGAGTAAAAGTAAAAAGTCATCAGAAAAAGAAATACTCAAGTAAAGTACAGTTACCTGAAAAATCTACTAAAGTACTGTAAACAGAAAATTGAATTCTTATCGAAAGAATTGCTTTTTTTTTTTTTTTACTTAGAAAAACCTTTGCCGGCGCCGCATGACGCTGCTGCTCTCCGAGGATCAGTGCGGTAACGACAGCCATCGGCACTAATTACCGTGTCATAATCAGCGGCGTCAAGGAATCCGTGGCGGGCGGAGGGTGAAGTATTCATGCAGCTCTTCCGGTGGATGCGGAGCGGCCCTGAATTTTAAAAACCATCCAGAAGCATGACGCTTCTGGAGGGGGGTTTGCAAAAGGAGCTGCGGCTTCGACGGGGAATTCTCTGTTTCAGCCTCCTCGCCGTATCGCGATATCATATTGTTACAACCAGCGAGTGCGCCACAATCACAACTGTCTGCAGTGAAATTAAACAACCAGGGAACAAAAGGGAAATTTCAATCAGGGAAGCCAGCCTTGTTGTGTTTTATGTTTTTGTTTTTTGTGGCGCCTGTCTTTTTAATTTAATTTTTTTTTTTTTTTTTTTTTTTTGCCCATTCTTCCGTTGCCCCAGTCGAACAGATTGGATTATTCTGAGCACAGGCAGTAGAATTAGTGTTGGATCGCTGCGTCGCATATGCTCCCCAAGGACAGATGGTCTTGAAGAAAGGATGCGAGGGAGGAGTGGAGGAGTGGAGGAGATGTGAGTTAGTCAATGTTCAAACATCCTTGGGCGCCGGCGAGGGCTCCACGCTGTTGACTCTTAGCCTGTAATAACCACGCTCACATTTCTTACCATCGCATTTCATGCTTTGGTGGCTGCGTGATGTACAATATGTCCTTGTGTAACCCCCTCCACCCTCCAGTGCCCTCCCCGCCAATCCGCGCTGATGATGCGCGCCCGGGAGAAAATAAACCGAGGAGGAATGAAGCTGAAGTCAAGACCGACCGCTTGTCTCCAGAATGGACGAGGAAATAATGAAGGAAGGCATTAAGAATTTGGGAACTAGTGGCTGATTCCAAACATTCATGCTGTAATAAAAAAAAAAAAAGAAAGAAAGTAGAACCTTCAGTTTTTGAGTTCTTGCCAAAATATTTCAAAATAAAATTCCACCACCAACCTAAAAAACAAACAGGGGGACAATATAAATCATTCTTATATTGGCTCCATTTATTTTTTATCAGCATCACGCACACATTTTACACAAACGGCATCACCTGACAGTTGTTCAACCAAACAGATATTGACATGCAACCCATTTAGCGATAGCTTCAGTTAGCTTCTTCAATGTATTTTCATGCAGGCGTGCGGTGCCTCTCGCCAGTCTGAGGGTTGTTGGCAGGACCTGGATGTTCAGTGTGCAGGCGGTTACTGAAAGCGTCAACACAGTGTGGACTGCGCAAAATGAACAGCTAACATTAGCAGGATGCTAATCCAGCCATACCGACCTGTCCAACCAAAGCGCTGCTGCTTGAAGAGCTGACTGTGGGTGAATGGAAGGGATAACAGGCGTGCGATTAAAATGTGATTTCAAAAAATTGGTCAGTTATGCCTTGTATTAAATTGCATTGGTGAACGCATTACTGCTAACAGCCCTACTTTCAATTCAAGTTGAGGACAATTCATTCATCAAGAAGACAGGGCGAGAGGAGTGAAGGCCTGCAGGAATTTGCACCATTTGCACCGCAGGCTGTAGAGACGGGTGTTTGTGTCTCGCGGAGCGCGGCGCTAACTTAGCGTCCATCAATTGTTGATGAGCGCGACGGCCTCTGAGGGGAGAACTATTGGCCGAGCAGAGACTGGCGTTTCCATCTGACGTGTCAGTGTTGGAAAAGCCTGTGTGGAGGATTTTCCCTCTTCGTCCCTCAGGTGCCTGATAAAAACCGAGGCTGCTGCAGCCACGGCGGCGGCGGCGGCGGCAGCGGCGGCACCACATCTGATTAATGCCCAGCCACTCAGACCTCTCCTCTCCCTGCACTTGCCCTCTGCTCCAGCCGCTGTTATTAATAGCGGAAGCACAAAGGACACTTGTTGTGGCAGCGAGATTAGGCAGCCCAGCGGCGGCTCACCCGCTGATCTGCAGCGCGCCGCCGCCACCGAGTGCGTGGACGACCACAGGCCGACCTCACGCTGATTATATGATACGGACTCATTTTCATTCCTCGCGCCGACTGAAGCAAACGTACAAGAAAGTTATTTCCAGGCAGCCTTTCCCCTTTTTGCCTGCAAATTAGAAGATAGTTTCGTTGCTTGGCTTTTTTTTTTCTATTTTTTTTTTTCTTTGCAATGCAAAGCAATGCAATTCAAAGCAGCGCCATCCCAGAAAAATATTATTGTTGTTCTGGCCGCTGTGGCCAGACATCAGACTCTAATAAGCTGTGATGTCTGGCGCATAAATATCACAAAATGCAAATCCTGTGAACTGCAAAGAGAACGGATATCTAGTTATTCACTGTGGCTTGCTATGACATGCGGACAAACACACGCATGGCATGCGATATACTAGTCTACCTGCTTCCTGTCACACCCATCACCAGATGTGTTCCACCCACGAAGGCCAAGCGCAGGGTTGGATCAGGCGTCTTTTTTCTTTTGCTTTCCAGTTGCATTTATTTGAGGTAGCGCGTTGAATCTGTTATGGCCATGTAACCATTCTGACTTATGGATGATTAAAAAAAGAAAATCCACTGGATAGATGAACACGGTGGACGATGCACCCACCACAGCGTCCTGTTCATCGCAACGGTTTGACCTTAATTCTCTCAGTGAAAAATAAACTTCTGACTTTTGACCGTTAAAAAAAATTGCTTTATTTTCATAAAGGAATTTCTGAGAGCGCTCTAAAGAATGCTAACCTCAGTAAATGTTGAAAACTCTGTCTAAAAGGACTCCCCCTAACAGATACCAGACGCATATGTTTAAATATATCTTCGAGACTGAAAAGAGAAATTAAGGCCAATAAGAAATGCAACATCAGGACCGTGTGCACGTTGTATTTAAGTTGTACATTATGAGTAATAATTTAGTGAATGAGTGCTGATATTTTCTTGTTGAAACGATCCAAACCAGCACCACTCAAGCAGAAAAACAATGTTCTCCCTTCTGCAGCGTCCAGATGTTACTATGTTGGCAGTTGCTGATAAATTGAAGCCACTGTTCGGCATCTGCTTTGCTCTGATTTTCATTGTGCCTGACCTAATTGCATATTATACATTAAATATTTTTTTTTTACCCCCCCTACACTCTGCAACATGTTTGTTTTTACCATTTAATCTTTCATATAGAAGGCATTTCATAATTCATGGAGTATTTTTCTTTGATCTTGAGGTTGCCCATGAATAAATAAACCAAATAATTCGGCACTCTGACTCCTTCCTCGCTGTCACTGTATCATCGTTTCACCATCAACCGCGATGAGTTTGTGGTGGATGAGGAGGAAACGAGGGCCGCAAGGGGGGGGGGGGAGCAGGCAGACGCCACACTTGGGCGGGCCGGGAGATCGCATGGAATAAATACAAACTGCATTTTAAAGGTGTGAGAGAAACAAAGCTGAGATGGCAAGAGCATCGGAGGGCGAGGAGGTCTTACTGGGCTGCTTATTCATACGCAGGAACTAGCTTACCGCACGGATCTTAAAATGAACGAACCCGGCTCCTCCTCCGAGTGCAACCGATGCGCCGCATCCCGCGGAATGCTAATGACTGTTCGGGAAAAGGGGGCAGAGCGACAAAAGCAAGGAAGAGAAGAAAAGACACTCGGACCATCTCGTTCGAATGAAGAGACGCCGTGTTACCCAGCCGTGCACGAAGTTCACACACGAGCCTTGTGTGCACACTGCGCTTTTCACTTCAAACTACATACTGGCGCTGGAGGCGGTCGGACGCCATCTGAGGCTGCTGGCTGCGTTATTCCTGTTGTATAAGTGCTGAAAATCATCTTTTATTTTCTTTGAACTCGCCGCCTTTTATTGTTTGCATTGGCGTTCAGCGACAACCTGAGTTCTTCTCAATTGATCAAAGGCTAATTTGCGCGCTGAACACAGAGATAAGATGTACGGCCTTAAGAGCCTTGGGGGCCTTTAGGGCTTTAGGGGCCGGCCTGGCCAAAGACCGCCTCCCGACAGAAACATGATCATCGTTGTTGACCTCGAGCAAACGAGAAAAACTGCCTCAATGGAAAAAAAAAACTGCTATTGACAACCCACTGCACCCATACTCTGTTTTGGAACTGAAATTTTCAGTCAGTGTGTGTTGGTGTCAGACAGTAACTGTCACCACTAAAGGTATCTATCTAAAGATGGAAAATGAAGAAAATTGATGTAAAAAATGGACGACAAATCATTTTTCCTGATTCCAGATTTTTTTTTCGGCTTAATTGGAAAATGGGCAAAGTGGATAACGTGCGATTGTCCAATTTGGAAACTTTGATTTCGAGCAAGGTGTGTAACGCAGAAGTATTCTACTCTGTCAATGTGAGAGATTTTTTTTTATTAATTTAGAAGATATGACCATGGATGCCTTCACAAACTGATTTGAATTTTTGGAGGGGTTGAAAACTCATTTCAAGGTAAAAAAAAAAAAAAAAAAAAAAAAAATCAGAAAAAAAAGTCAGAAAAGTTTAGTAGCACACGCTGCACTGACGCTCCAATCATCGCCCACCTCCGCTACCACCCACCCAGAACTCTGACCCGAGCTAACCCGTCTCTTTATTGTATTGTGTACTTTTTAGATTAACGGGTGTAATGGCGGATAGACTAATGGTGTAAAAACAATCGCGATGAGAGCCTCATCGAGCAGACTCACTGTTACAGACATACTGTTAGTTACTACAGCTGCTGCTGCTACTGCTGCTGCTGCTACTACTTGTAGTTGAAAGTGGGACAGCCGTCTCCCCGCTTGTGTGCCGCACCTTTGCCGAGCGCTCAAATCAAACGCAGATGCGTTTGAATAAAACCTTTGTTTGGCCTCTGCGAACAACGTAACATCATTTTGTTTTGTCCTGACATTCCGCCGCAGATAAATATTATTCTCCGCTTGCTTTTTTTTTTCTTTTTTTGGCAGAACCGTCTAATAGAACGTTTTTGTGTTGTAGTTTCTGAACTTTAATCTCGACTTTTGCCTTAATTTCGTTTTGTTCGATTTTTTGTTTCTCAAAAGACAATTTTTGCATTTTGTTTATTTGAGAAAAATGCACATAAATTATTTATTTTTTTCTGTTTATCTTTATTAACATGATATCAAAATATTTTGTAGTCACCAATCAACTTTGTCCAAATTTTGTCCAAGGTTTCAACAAAATAATTCAAGGGAAAAACCACAAAAACACCTATGGTCATCAAGTTTGACAATAAAAAGGTATACATGTCAGTTTCGGTATCGGCGATACTGGTCCAGTAGTTACCTAGTATCGGATCAGATTTCGCAATACACACCTGGACTGAGAATGGAACAGCATTTCTGCTGAATACATCATGCGGATTAACAATCACAACCTCTTTGGGGGGAAAAAAATAACTAAAGCTAAATTGTTAAAGTAGTTTCATTGCTTTCTCCATGCAGATGGCAAATGGTTAATATCTCCAATGGCCCACATTCAATTCATCTTCAGACCTCAGTTTCTTTCAGAACAAGCTCTAGCGTAGCAACCTTGAATGATTCATCCTTTGCAAAAAAAAAAACAACTCTCTGGGTCTGCTAGAGACAGCACACTTTGCCCTCCGTCCGTTCACAGCCTCCTGTGCCCAACACGTAACGTAATATGTAATATGTTTACGTCACATGGGACATTTAACTTCTACAATTTGCGTAGGAATATCAGATTTTGATCCTATAGTTCTACTTTAAATGCCGTCCCATTAAATCCAGAGAAAACCCTACGAGTTTTCAGACTTTGACACGTTGATTTGTTCTGTAAGCCCCTATTTAAAGAAAATGTACATCTTGCATTTTACGTGCACGGCATCCTGATGTGATCAGCCCTGCCAAGGCTCTCCATATCTCTCTCTCTCTCTCTCTCTCTCTCTCTCTCTCCCTCTCTCTCTCTCTCTCTCGCTCTCTCTCCCTCTATCTCCTGCTCACTCTGTCTTTGTTCACTAAGCTGGGGGAACGAGGGGGCGAGAAAGCCCCAAAACATGAATCATTAAAAGATGCGAGGGGGAAAAATAGATCAGTGCAGATGCACCTGCAAGGCAAAGACCCGTCCTGCGGAGCTCCGCTGCAGCAGTCAGGACGTTGTTAGAGAAAAATGGCTTCTTTTTTTTTTTTCACAAGCAGGGGAGCATGCGCCCCCCCCAAAAAAGAAAAACTTAAAATCAGAAAACGACCATACTGCCTTTTTTTTTTTTGATTGCAACGTTTGTCTTTGTCTGGGAAACGTAGCAACAGTCGAGCTTTGAAGGGAAACGGCACCTGTACACCTGCTTCGCCAGCGCAGGGCTTTGACACTGGATGTAATGAATTGTTGGCGTTTGGGAAATCTGAAAATCAGAAAATACATCTCTCCCCCCCCCCCCCCCCCCAAAAAAAAAACAAGTGTTTCTTTGCAACAGAGACTTTTTCCATTGCCATTTCTCGTGTGACTCTGACGCCATTCTGACCAACTCGCCGCTAAACATATCTTTGCGCCGCGTGTTTCCCACAAAACAAACCGGGCACCTGCAGCACCCGTAGAACCAGCGTTTTGTGAATGAGTGATGACTTGGTGTTTTATTGATTGATTGATTGATTGATTGATTGATTGATTGATTGATTTAATTTTATTTATTCATTTGCACAATACAACAAACCAATGGGGCGACACGGTGGCGCAGTGGTCAGCGCTGCCGCCTCACGGCAAGAAGGTCGTGGGTTCGATTCCGGGGCCCGGACCTGGGACCTTTCTGTGTGGAGTTTGCATGTTCTCCCTGTGTCTGCGTGGGTTCTCTCCGGGTTCTCCGGCTTCCTCCCACACTCCAAAAACATGCATGTGAGGTCAATTGAAGACTCTAAATTGTCAATAGGTGTGCATGTGAGTGTGAATGGTTGTTTGTCTCTATGTGGCCCTGCGATGAACTGGCGACTTGTCCTGGGTGTCACCCTGCCTTCGCCCTAAGACAGCTGGGAGAGGCTCCAGCAGACCCCCGTGACCCTGAATATGAATAAGCAGGTATAGAAGATGAATGAATGAATTCTCAAACGAAGCAGACTGTGCAGGTGAGATCAGATCCAATCCAGTGGGCTTTATAGAATTAAGGCTGTTTTTTGTTTTTTTCTATGTAAATGACACCGTAGGTGGCTGGTTGAAAAACCCACAATTTAGAAATGTGAAATCATTGTACGTGTCTTTGTTTGATGACCTGCCTCCTTAACAGCTCCACATTCTGCCCATGTGAAGGTCCGCTACACTTCCGAAATGATGCAGACCAATTGGTGCAGGCCAGTGTCGATAATAAACATAGGAATCGTTCTATCCGCTGCATTAGCGACGGCCTCAGCAACGAGTCTGTTGTGAGAAAAGTGAGAGGAAGAAGCCGTGCCCTTAAATCAGGCCCTGGCCCGCACAGTGTAAAGTTTTAAAGAGAGTTTTGCATCGAGTCGACATTTTGTTTGAAGTTCTAAAAATGTCCAAGAGTCAAGAAGAGGAGCCTTGGCCCTTGAAAATAAATAAATAAATACACGGCGCTGCATCTACAAAAAGATTCATGAATAAACATGAGGCATCCTTGACTCCCCCCCCTGCAGAAGTCGGTGACAAGAGCGTTTTGGCAAACTTCTCGAGTTTAAAGCCCGGCGCCCCGTCCATATTTCCTGCCTGTTTCATCAGATAAAGTCGGCTCGTTAGCGGCAGGACGCGGCGCTCCGCCGCGCGCCGTGTCTCAGCGTGTTCCAGCCAACGTGTGGACGGTCTCCTTTGAAACCGGCAGAGCAAAAACACACTCGCCACATTTTGCTCAGAAGGGCGTAAAACGACTGCTTTTCTCGTTGCGGTTGCATCACCTCAGTTTTCCCGACACTAATTGCCGCTTGTGCCCCGGCTGTAAACAAGTGGAGGAGCCCATTCATCAGAGGGTCGCTCGACAATTTCATAATCACAGACTGCTTTTGTTTTTAAAAGATTGCATTGGTTTTTTTTTGTTTTTTTTTTATTAATTCCCTTAGTTGAATCAAATTTGAAAGAACTTGATTCGATAGCCATCGTTCATGAACGTCCATGATTGCAAGATCTCAATTTCTAATTTGCAAAACTTAAAGCAAATTGGTCATATTCCCATTTTCAGATTTTTATTTCCATTCTGGACCAGCTGAGATGCATCACACTGGAAAATGTAAACATAAAACTGTGCAGGTATTTAGTCCTTCCTGTAAAAAGCTTCATCTTCCCAATGAATGTCGTTACGTCTCGCTTTTGCAACACTGGGCATTTAGAGAACTTCCTGTTCTGCCCTAATACATTTCTTTTTCATTTAGTTCACATACAAAAAAAAACAACATATTTATTCCTCATATTTGATGTTTTTAGAGAAAGTGGCATAACGTGGCTTGCGGTGACTCAGATTCAGTAACTCCAATGAGATCAGAGTTTGAGCAGCCATTCATTTAGCTGTCTGTTGTTTTCTGCAGATGACTGACAGGTATTCCTCCCCGGTGAGCCAAGACTGTTGTCATTCTGACGGCGTCCCGTGTCTCCCTATTAGCGGCGGTGGGGGTCTTGCGCGGCTATTGATTGCAGTGAAATGGCCTTTGAGTCGACCGTGTTGCTGAACCAGCAGCTGCCGCTGCCGCCGCCACCGCTCGGAATTGATCGCCGCCTGCCGCTCCTGAGGACCGCTACGCCCCACCCCCACCCCCCACCCGGGCTTATTTATTTAGGGCTTTCTCACACGTCAACCAAGCGATGCAATATCTGGCCGGGCACGCAAGACAAGCACGTCGCAGCAGGTGAAGAGACAGGGACTCACCCGGCGGCTGATTAAAGGTGTTTCATTCACTTGTTGCTGTTGTTTTTTTTGATGCCACCACTTATTGATCGGCTCATGAGCGTTTGATGGCGGAGTGAGGACTCGGGGGGGAGAGGGAGAGGGCGGGATACAATAAACTGATGTGTGAAGGACCAGCCATGAATATTTTCCAGGAGATTTGTGGGAAGACAAGGGTTACAGTTTGTTGGTCGTCAAGAACACACTCATGTGACTTCTTGTTATCACCTTTTTGATTAATTAGAACTCGTCAAATGTAAATGCAAAAAATAGTTTTTGTTGTTGACATTTTATTGTTGTTAAATTTGTCACCTAATTGGCAGTGACATAAAACAATTCAAAGAATAAACCCCACGGTTGCTCCCAGCTCCCTAGCTTTGCTAGCGGATTTTCACCTGGTATAGCATTGGTGCTAAAACAGTGGACCGACAACACCATTTCTACCCTAATTCACAAGTTTTGTTTTGTTTTTCTTAGTCAGACATTCAGTTATTGCACCTGCCCAACCCAAATACAGTTCCTGCTTTCGCACACTGATGTCAAGCAAATGGTTGGGCATACAGTGCAGGGACATGTTGCCCAATCAGAGGCCAGAAGCAAAGCTTCACGGGCAGATTGTGAGAAATTGTTCCCTGACAACAGTCACCGTGAGGTTGCCGCACTGGAATTTGCACTGGAAAAGGTCGATAAAGATTCAAGACGCCGCTCGTCCTCGGCGCTGACCTACATCGGTTGTGGGCATATGCAAAAGCTGCTGCTGCAAAGGTTGAGATTTGCATTGTTTTCGGTTGTCGCCACTGTTTATCCGCCGTTGATTTAGAACATAGAGGAAATGTACACACACGTTGCACGCAAGAGGAAAAAGACAAGTCAACAAAGGCCAGCTTTCGTCAATTTTTAATGGTATCCCCACATAGTAGAACTATTACAAAAGCTCCTCTTAAGAGGACGAAAAGAACTGGCCGAGTCACAAACGACTACACATATTATGCACACACACTGTGCTGGATGTATCTCTTTGTTCCCCATACTTTGTCTCTCTCTGTCTCTCTCTCACAAGACGGGGGCAGATTTTATGGATCGTTGAGCTTTACTTAATGTTTTATCGCTCACGTCTGGACCCTCTCCTATTAATTCATTATATCCACTTTACCACCGTCCTCATTCGTAATAAAAACCTTAGATTAGCCTTGGCACAAGATATGATACGTGTGCACTTTGGTGCATTCTAACAAAACATGAAAGGGGTTCAAACTTGAAATTATTCCTCCGATTTGCAAACAGTGCTAATTCTGCTTTCTTTACTCACTTTTCATTAATTGTTTTTGTATGTCCCCCGCTATCCAACCCCACCTCCGTCATCCGCCAAGTTTACATCCATGACTTTCCCGCCTCTTGCTCCCGAGCAGCACAAGCTGACAGGGAGTGTGTGACTCATTCCGAACGCTCTTACAACGCCGCTCACCCTCAGAAATCCTCATTTTCCCGTCGCATCTCACCGCCAGGCTCCTCTCACTCGTCACAAAGCAGCCGTTGACGATTGTGACATTCAATTACTCCCCCGGTGCCTGCCGTCGCCAAAGTCCCTAACCGGGGCGTGATAGGTCACGGCAGCCCTTCCCCTGATTGGTCGAGTGGGCCTGTTCAGGAGAGCAGGTTGCCGGCTGTGAAATGAGACGCTCAGTACATTTGACAGCAATCACGTCAGCGGCGCAACAGGCCCTGCTCCCTCCGCCCCCGTCCCGCTTTGGCAGGTGCACACCGGGCTCCGCGCCGCCGCCAGCGCCGGGGTCGCCGCTGCACACATTAGGAAATAGTCAGAGAGCTCCAGAGTGCATTGGGCGATGGGAAATTCAGGGAGAATCAAAGGGGTTGGGTGTCAGTAATGTCAGTACTTTGATCGTATGTGACTTATGAGGGATATGATGTCATCATCATCAATGAGGTTGAATCTGCAACCTCTTTTTTTTTTTTTTACCGTGACATGACGGCAGTCAGATATCTCTCTAAAACTCGCAGCTTTAAGCTAACACACTAACCAGAGTTTTAAAGTGCTTATCCGAACTTCCTCTTTTCCAAAATGCTTTCAGAATATAATGGAGAGCAGACGCAGGCTTTCTGCAGCAACTGAACTTTAATAATGTTGAGGTTTTGAAGGGAAAGTATGAATGTACATAAAATCTGCATTTAAATGTTTTTGTATCGGTCAGCATTAGCAGCATTAGGCGTTAGCTTGTATTTGGTTTGGGAATTAGATTAGATGTGATGTGTGAATTAGTTGGTGTGTGTGTGTGTGTGTGTGTGTGTGTGTGTGTGTGTGTGTGTGTGTGTGTGTGTGTGTGTGTGAGCCTCAGACACTGGCCTCGACATGTGACACAGCAGTCCCTCCAGAGGCCTCTAGAGGGACCCAACTCCCTTAAACCTGAAGAGCCTCACTTGGTTGCCAATGACGCGCACGCAAAACACATAAAAACAGCAACCTCAGAAGATGTTTACAGAGGAAGGAAAGAAAAAAATGCTTCAAATCAATAAGGGTTAGCTGGGGGCGGGGGAGCTGGGGTCCTATTTGTTGGACTATCCTTAGCAGTTAACAAAAAACGTAGTTTGAAGCAATGAAGTGGAAACAGAGGGTACTTGGTAATTGATTCAAGCTCTGGAAAAATGAAAAAAAGACTGTCAAGAACACTGTCTGGACAGAACAGCCTTGAGTTCTGCCGGGACATTAGGATGAAAGGTTCAGAATTTGGTGTGAACGCACTAAATGGACTGAAAAAAAAAAAAAAAGGAAGTCCTTTTCAGCAAGTTTTCTGAAACTCGGTTGATTATCTGTTAGATTTCTGCTGGTAAATCCAGTTAATGTTCAAAAAGTTAGTGAGTCCGTTTTTCCTTTCACATTCCCTCCTGCACTCAAAATGTGACGATGAGATTTGTCTCACCTGACGTTTGGTTGCTGAAAACGAGGCCAGAAACATGACATTTAGCTGCCTGTCCATTTAACTGTTGAGCAAACTCGTCATTATTAAGTGCTTCCTTCCATCCATCCATCCATCCATCCATCCATCCATCTTCTGGCAAAGTTAGGTCGCAGGGGTAACAGTCTCAACAGAGATGCCAGGACTTCCCTGACCTCTGTCATCTCCTCAAGCTCATCCGGTCGGACCCCAAGGCGTTCCCAGGTGCAGCCGAGGGACGTAGTCCCTTCAACATGTCCTGTGTCTTCCCTGGAGCCTCCTTCGGGTGGGACATGCCTGGAACACTTCCTCAGGGAGACGTCCAGGAGGCACCAGAAAACAGATGGCCGAGCCACCTCAGCTGGCTATTCTCAATGTGGAGGAGCAGCGGCTCTACTCCAGGCTCCTCCCGGGTGACTGCGCTCCTCACCCTATCCCTAAGAGTGCGCACAGCCACGGCAACTCATTTTGGCCGTTTGTATCTGCCATCGCGTTCTTTCAGTCATTACCCACTGCTCATGACCACAGATGAGGGTAGGAACGTAGTTCAACCGGTAAATCACCTTTTCCTTTCGATTCGGCTCCTTCTCCACCACGGCAGATCAATACGACGACGCCGTCACCGCAGACACTGCAGACACTGCACCAATCTTGTGTCCATCTTACATTCCATCTTTCCCTGACTTGTGAACGAGACATAGAGATACTTGAACTCCTCCACTTGAGACAAGGACCCTGCACTGACCCGGACAGGGCAAACCACCCTTTTCTGGTCGAGAACCATGGCCTCAGACTTGGATGAGGAGGTGCTGATTCTGATCCCAGCCGTTTCCCAATCGACACCAAAGTCCTGCAGTACCCTCCGCAAGATGCAAGGACACGCTTCCTCATGCTTGCAAATGCATAACTGTAGAGGAAGAGCCCTTGCGCGGCCGAGGTCCAAGAATAATGATGAAGCAAGAGGATTTTTTTTTCATGAGGTGCAGAGGGTTATATATTTGATGGTCGCACACATCTGATTTTTGCAGTAACGAAGGGTTGAACAAAGGGGGAATTGGTGATTGGCTACCAGCGTGTGAAAAGCGACGCAAGTTGACACATTTCTGCCCTCCGCCAGGAAAACACAATGCTGACGCACCCATGTGGCAGATTGAATCTGTTCCACTTGAGGAATAACAGAGTTAGAGATGGAACCAGAGAGCTTAGTATATCTGCTCTGCAGCAGAATTTATCTGTTTATTTATTTTGAAAATGGTGATTTTTGGATTTTGATTTTGTCACAGTTTTCACTCTGTCCATGCAAGATGGTGTTGAACAGCCACAGTAAACGGCAAAAAAACGCTGACTACGACTCAAGTCAAGTCAATTGCAAGGTAGAATTGAGCTAGTTGTATCGCTGCAGTTCCTACACTGTCGTGAGGACAAGATGGAAACCACATTTCATTCCATTATTTCATTTACATGTGTTTTCATTGAATGCGACACAGAGAAACGTCCTGACACATACAGTACACGGTGTGAGATAACATGAATAAAGCCGAGGGAGAGTGTCTGCCTCAAAGCAAACATGAATCTTAAATATTATCGCCATTATTCCACAGCTGCAATTCAAGTCCCCGCGGATCAGACTCCTCCTTCTCGCCGCGTCGCCAGCTCCGCCCGCCGCTGCTGCTAACGCAAACTGGTAGGAACACAGCAGGTGTCGTTTTTTCCCTTTGAGGTATTAAGCAGGTGGCAGCGTTCATCCTGCCGAGCTCTGAAGTCGTGCTGTTCACTGAGTTGGCATGGCGGAGCTTTCTTCTTAACGCCAATTTGAAATAATGTGTGTGTGTGTGTGTGTGTCGGGGGAGGGGAAGGGGGGGGGGGGGGGTGTTGAAAACAAATAAACCAAACTAAGCAAAATCTGCATTTTTCCTGCCCTGTGACGCTCTGGGCAGCGGCGCAGTGCAGCACCGCGCAATCAGAGGATAATTAGAAGCCTCCAGTGCGAACAAATGAAATCCACCACCAATTTCCATATTTCCCTCCCTCGATTTTATGCCCCGTCATTGGCAGAGCCGCAGTTTTTCACACACATGTGCAACGCTGATGGAGTGTGCAAGCCGGCAATAAAGCAACCAAGGCCTCTCAAACCCGCTTGTTTGTTTGCTGATTTATTTGTGCACACATTGCCTGAGTCCTGCGCCTTCATTCTCTGGGAAATCAGCCATGCGTATGCCTGCGTCGTTAATACTGGAGGCACCCGAATAAACTTATTTGGGTGGAATTACACACTAAGCACGCTGTGCAGATTAATGCTCAGTGTGTCTACTTGACACAGTCGTTTATTTAGCAGGAGGGCGTGCACGAGCCACCAGCGTATTACCGCAGAATTATTATGTTATTCTCCGACAACGTCTCGCTGAATTCCCTTTATTTCATTTGCTTGCAAAATGTGCGCTGAAACACATTGGAAAGCATCCCTTTGTGACATCATGAAAGGCACACACTTCTTTCCCAGGCGTTTGCCGCCGTCCACTCTCCAGCGCAAGCAACGTTGAAGGTCCAATTCCCATGATTCCACTGGAGGCGACTGGAAGCAGAGAAAATAGGATCTGCTGTGGTCGATCTGCTCGGGCGCAGCGTCGCCTCTGGGCTGCGTTGATTGTGGGATCAGATCGCTGGAAACAGGAAGTTAAACACGCACTCCTGAACGGCGGCGCTCTGTGACTTGACACTTGAACGCATCGATTGTGAGTCGCCTCAGAACCGCTCAAAGGGCTAAAAATGTGGTTTCCAGGAGATATTTCGAGCGCTTTGAGACGTCATAAATAAATGTATTCATTAATATTAGACCTGTGTAATTTGCGGGTTCTTTTACATAAAGGTTGTGAAACCTTTTGGCCGCTGGTTACGGTTCCTGCAATCTTGAACGTGTGCGTGATCAGCAGGGATCTTCCTCTGAGACAATTAGAAAAATGATTTTCCATTTGTATTCTTTAATCTTTTCTCTGCCTTATTATTTTTTCCTTTTTTGATTTAAACTGGATTAGTGCACTTACTGGTGCGAGTGTGACTACTGCTCGGCAGGCAGGAGGAGAGATGACACTGCAAGGTGAAAATCAAAAGCAGTTACATCTCGGGCATATTGGTTTTTGGGTTATTTTTTACAGGTGGCACAAAAAAAAAAAACGAGGGAGGATGATGCAGACATCGGCTCCTCGAAGTCTCCGAGAAAATCTGCGGCCTCCTGGGAGAGCAGCTGAGCTCAATTACCGGGAGAATACAGTCGCAAAGGGAAGCCGAGAGGGATGCGGCATCGATCTGTCACACGGCGGTGGTGGTGGTGGCGGCGCGCAGGCGTGGGAGGGAGCGAGAGTAGGAGCGGAGTGAGTGGGCGGGCTAACGGGAAACAGAGTGAGGAGAGCGGGGGAAAAAAGAAGAAGATGAAATTGGTAAAAGGAGTGAAGGAGAACAAACAGAGGAGCGGAGGCAGGGAGGCGTGAGCGTGAAAAACAAATACACTCGCCCGCAGGGAGGCTCGGCTGCACACAGCTGGTTTCTGAGGCGCTGCTTTAACTTTTTGGGGGTTTTAAATTAGAAATAAATAAACATTCCATCAATGAGGATACAATCAGATGTTGTTTTAGGTTAAACGTTAGAGTCACGAAGAAGAAGGAGTCGAAGAAGAAGAATCACTACATTTGAAACTGAACCCAGGCAAGACACTGTCATCGCTCGTGCGAGGTTAAACCCCAGCTGCCGCAGCTGAGGATTTTCATTCTGATCAAATTAATTCATTGCGGGGCAATGGTGTGAAACCCCCCACCCCCTACGCCCCCCGACGAGCATCGCCCTTGCAACTTTACAAAAGCCCTGAAACTGTGCAGATGGAACGAGACGAGTCGACATGGCCTGTTCACAGACCTGTTGGAGCAGACACTTTAATTATCGAGCATTTTCCCACTGGGTCGCTAGGTGCCAGCTCGGTATGGTACAGCTCGGTTATCACGCATTTCCACGGACGCCAACACGGTTCCTAGGGTTAAGGTTTTGGTATATGCGTTGTTGGGGTTCCAAGCGAGCTGAGCAGAGACCATAAGGGTGACATAGCAACGTGCATGGCACTAATGACAACCGGAGGGAGTCTTTCAGGAAAGGATGGATCTTTACGTTTTCATGTACTAAAAACGGAAAATGCTGACAAAACTGTACCGGCGAGGACCTCGCAGACGTTTCTGTTCTCTGTGGCCGAAGAAAACTCTCAAAGACAGATGGACGGATGAGGCGACAGTTGAGACGACGTGTGAGTGACAATAAGAAGAGCGACCGCCGCCTCGCCCACCCGCTGCTAAAATATTTACCCGGCCAGTCCGACCCTGGTGCGTGTTGGATGATGAACGAGGGGGTCATGTGACAAATCTGTGTCTTTTATGCTGTCGTTGTTTTGTTTTGTTTTTTTTTTACAAGTGCCAAAGACCTTCATAATTCTGCATTAACGGTTCTGCGGGCCAATAAATCACAGCGCCGCCAGTTTGGTGGCGGCTCCAAGGACCCCCGAGGATGATTTACAGCTGCCCGACTCGCTGCCGTGCAAGGCAGCAGCCACCAGCGGAGCCTGGATCCCTCCTCCAGCAGACATAAATTATCTTCAAAGCCTCTTTTTTTTTTTTTTAATACACCAACAACAACCCAAAGAGTCAAACACATCTCTCAACGCGCCAACGCCGCTGCCGCCGCCTTGTGTTGACATTCATTAGAGATGCATTACTCTTTTCAAAAAGGATGAATTTGGGGTGGGGGCGTAGTGGTGGGGGGGAGGGGGCAGGTGTTTTGCATTTGCAATTATCACATTGGACCAGGAGGTTATGTGCAATTGTTTGCAGAAAATCACTCGTCTGATGATTTCGATGCCGCATGTTCACACCCCATTGATGGCCAATCGCCTGCATTGTGTTTTTTGGGTTGTTTTTTGGTTCAAATGACGTCTCTTTCACTCAGCGAAATGTCTCAAAAAGCAGCTCAGTCATGCACGTCTTTGTCAAGCCATTAGCGGTAAAAAGCGGCACAAGGTGCTGAGATGGCTCACGCAATGTCCTCAGCCTTTGGCTGGGACTTCTTTTTTCGGGGGGTGAGGGGCATTTAGGGACAGAATAAATTGCAGGATGAAATGCAGTCACAGGTGGTCTTTCTAGAGGTCCTGAAATGAGATTTCGGTGCTTTCCACCAGTACTTTGCTCAGCAATTACGAGTCTGTCACCAGCAGAAAGTCATGAGCCCAAACGGAAAGTGTCTCCCACTCCTCAACCAACAGGCTTTCGGCTCTCACCGAAATGGACTCAAGTCTAACCAGACACGCTTCTAGTCTCATCTGGACACACGAAATGAATAATCTAACCCTAAACACATATCAAGTAGGGGTCAAGTAGGTCCTTCAAAAAATGACGACATCTGTACTGTACTGATGGACACTCATCTCCATCTCATCCATATAGCACCATATGACTGAACAGTGTCGGCCTGTCGGCTGTGCGATAAAGCTCACAAGGCCACTGCACATGGTCCGCATCAAAGGATTTAAATAATAGATGATGTTTTGACTGCAGAGCCACATTTGCAGTTTGCTCCACAAATATCAATCTCTGCAGCTCTGAAATTAAGAGAAAAAGAAAACACGTTGAAAATTGTTTTCTCCATAAATTTGCTAAAGCGTTATTATTCAAAATGTGCAATGAAGGGCTTTATGGAAAATTTAGCTTAAGATGATGAAAAAGAGGAGGAGTAGCATTTAAGGCCATCTTTATAGTCAGTATAGTTGGGTGTTCTTTTCCCCAATTCATAATTTTTCAGTGAAGCATTGTCACTGTCAGTTTTGGTTTTAATGTGCACAGCAGATTTAAAATCTTTCTTTGCAGAACTTTTGCAAGACATGGTTGGAAGTGGAGACACAAATTTCAGTCTTAGTAGTCATGGAAATGGCTTAATCCAAAAAAATATTGTTTTAGGATTTAGTACAAAACTGCAGATATTTGTTTACGTACAAACAAGGTCGCTGATCCTGGTGGGTCAGACCAGGGAGACAAACTCCCAACTCACAATTGTTTCAGTTACAGGTGACAGATTTGATATTTTTTTGTGTTTCTGGCAAACTTCCTCTTCCTCTGGTGCAGTTACACATGCTTTCCTTTCGATAAAACTAGCTCATGAGCTGTATTGCATATTACCATACAGTTCGTTTTGCCTGCACATACAGCTGGAAAGGGCACCGCACTCCATCAATAAATCGTTGTGATATATAAATTGCAGTGGAATGTGGCCTTCGACCTTTAAACCTGTCATTACGACGGGGCCGTCTCCCCCCGACAAGAGAGCTTCAATGGTTCCGGGCGTCTCAAGGCTTAATGAGGCGCATCCGTGGCTGCCAGTCACGATCTGGCTTGGCTTTCATTACACAGACTTGGGGACAGGAGCCATTATTGCGTGGAAGTGATATGACACTGTGGAAAACAGCGGCTGCGAGACTTTGAAGCGAGGCGTTTTGTCCGCGCATGAAAGGCGCAAATGACGCTCAAACAGAATGGAAAGCGAGCACGCTGATAGCAGATGAAAGGAGGTTTTTGTGGCGGGCGTAATTAGAACGGGAGCTTATTAGCGTCGGCAGAATGTGTCCTGTCAACAATCAGAGTGCGCACTTTAGTGCAAAACCTGTTTTCATCAATCTTTGCTTTGAGGCGTCACGGAGAGGTTCTACGCTTGTGGCGCGGCCGCTGTTATTCTTTATTATTTGAAAAGTCACTCAAGATAAAAAAAAAAAAAAAATACATTGACGTCAACAACATGTTTATAAAACTGAAGTGTGTCATTGGTTGCATTTGACGAAGGTTGTGTAATGGTAATGACGCTGCAAGGGGAGCAGCTCATGTGGTTTTTGAGATGGAGAACAACAAGAAGAGACCATGCCAAAGAGTTTTGAGACGAGTGTTAAGTGCTACAACACTGGCTGGATGAGCCCTATACCTATCAAGCTTGCAGACCAAATTTGTTGCTGCTAATTGATTCAACTCAAGGTTTTTTTTGAAGGAATGGGCAGCGTGTGTCAAATAAGACTCGTGCTTTCTGAGGCTTTATCCTCTCCCAACTTCTCCTGACCTCCAACTGCTTAATTGGCAAAGGAAGTTGATTGCTTTGGAAACCCATGACAGCATTTGGAAAATAGTTAGCAAGATGTACGAGCAAGGATTCTTGGTTAAAATTTGAGTGACCCAGCGGCCATGTAAGGCAGAAGTGAACTGGCAGCAGTGCAACAATTCCTGCTGTTGGATTTTTCATATCTTGGTCCGTAAGCTTTGATTAACAAGATCTAGAAATCTGAGCAATCAAGGTTTTTTTTTGCAAGGTTGCAGGAGCAACCTCGCTGAGCAGCCTGGACCTCACAAGGTTGAGTATATTTTTAACGAGGAAAAAAGAACCCAAGTCATTTAACAGTACTTCTTCCCAATCATCCCCTGCACTACCAAAGAGGCACAAAAGGCAACGCTGTAGCATCGGATAAGATGTGTATCAAGTCGTTGTTCAGTATTATGTTCCATGCAGTGAAAAGAAACGCAATAAGAGAGCTATTTTCATCTCTGACTGTGATAACACAAAGTCCTCCAGCCTGGCGACTCTCTGCTACCTTTATATCCCCACTACTTTGGCTCCGTCTGGACCAAGTTCACATAGCAGTAATTACAAAAACAGAATGCTTTCAGAGCCGCTAAGCTTCTGGAAAGTGGCAGATAAGAGGAGGATTCGAGGGCTGAAAAATGGACAGGATTAACCTGGCTTTTCCCTAAAAGTTCGCCACTCGGCGGGAATGTTAAACAAAATGTTGCCAAAATCTGCCAGTGGGGGATCACGATAGTAGGACTCGTCCTGAGGTGATGCAAGGCGCAAGTTCGTTTGAAGGGCATTGACCAAACTCTTCAGAAATGCAGTCATGAGCCATAAAACACAAGCCTCTGGAAGTCAATTACTAGGCATTGTAGGGCACACAAGGTCATCTAAAGATTCTTTCAAACTCATTCGGACAAGTTTTATAGAATTTTAGTCATTCTAATAAAAATGTTAATGATGTAATCATTTCAATAAAAGTATATTACCTGTAAAAGACTGCAGAGGTTCATCAGAACACCAACGGCAATGGTGCCAAATATCCTGCTCATTCATTCGAGGGCGATACTTTGGGCAACAATGTCTAGATGACGGCATTTGTTCACTTTCCATCGAACGGATTCCGTCAGCCAACCAGTGCTTAAAGAGCTCAGCCACCAGGTCACCTAGTTATGTACTGCCGCCTTATATGGCAGCAATAAATCACGATGCGTCCACAATTTACCTCATTTGTCCTCCTCTTCCTCACGTAGTATAGTGTATATATTGCATATATCAGTGCTTTTAAACCTGCCACATTTTGCACATAGAAAAAAATCCCAAGGCACACCACCAACCAAAATACTATAAAATGGCACTTTTTAGCCTAATAATGACAATATAGTCTCTTCATTTATTTCTACTCACTCAGCGTGAAACCTGGGCCTGTTAATATGCATTTAAAGCTGATATTCTGGGAGGAATTGAGGGAGGAAAATAGGCATTTTTAGAGCACAGTCACTTGACAATAGAATGTTGCAAAAAAAATTTAGACCAATTAGGTGAAACTGGATGATTTTTCACAGCACACCTGGCATTACCTCGCCGTACACTCGTGTGCCACGGCACAGTGGTTGAAAAACACTGGCATATATAAGCCACAGACATGGGCGAAACTCCCCCCGCCTCTCCGATGACAAAATTGTTTGTCACTGCTGGAGGAGATGGACGACGACTTGCGACTCGCTGGCAGCCCGCAGTTATTTTTGTGCTGTCGCAGAGAGTTTTCGGAGATGAGAAGTCTGCTGTAGTGACGCAATAGTTTTGGTGCAAAATAAATCCTCCGCAAATACCCGCACTTTTGTCTACTTTCTTTGTGACGCAGCTGGTGTGTAAAATGGTCTTAAAGAAACATTCCTGTCTGCTTCCGCGGTATTCGCCTCCTCGAGCCAATACCTCTTCCATGCTGAGAGCACTGCGTCTTCCGGGGAAAATAAATGGTAAATGGTAAATGGACTGCACTTATATAGCGCTTCTCCAGCACCTTCACGGTACCCTAAAGAGCTTTACAAAGGCCTCTCATTCACCCATTCACCGCACACATTCATACACCAATGGGTGGCTGCTGCCATGCAAGGCACTGCCTAGCCCATTTGGGAGCAGCAAATACAGCAGGCCTGCATCGGTGACCTTGTTCAGTGACCCAGAGACTCGTTCCGGTGACAAAGGAAGTGATTTACAGACAGCCACGCACGGAGGCGGCACACATGCACACTCGGCCTTCTGAGCTGTTTCCAGTTCAATATCCACCAGCGACGTGTCATTGTGTCCGCGGAGGCGGACGCAAAGGTTAATGACAGGCTAAAGGTCAGAGCCTCTCTCCCTGGTGGCCAGCCTGTGGCGACACAACACCAGGAGAAAAAGCAGGGATGGTAGCCAATGTTTCCCTGTGTGTTTGTCTCCTTGTGTGTCTGTCACTGGGACAGTGTTGCACTGCAGATGTCGCAGCTACCATAGACCAGACCAGCTTATCGGTGGAGAGTTGATGAGGTTGTTGGTGGTGTTGGAGTTTCCTTTCCAGACACAGAATGCAAAGTTCAGGTCATGGTACCTTGGAAAGGTAGGAGGATGTTTGGTGCAGCCGGAAACTGGAAACTACAAAATTAAATGATCTGCTTACGGCCTGTCAAGACACCCATGAGTGTATGAATGTATATGTATGGATATACAGATAGATAGATAGATAGATAGATAGATAGATAGATTAACCGGATATTTTCCGACCGTTTTCTTTTCACAGCAAAATATGAAGCCCATTGGTCATTTTGACAGATTTGCAATTCACACCTCTGACCACTTGGTGGCAACTTGCCTCCCTTCTGACACATGGGAGGCACGGAGACGTCAGACAGTTTAGTTGCGTGTCTCACACACCCACACCTGACCTCAGCCAGTCACAGGTTGCTGCCTCAAAGAAACACAGAGCAGAACAGAAAACACGAGAACACAGTGCAACCCACCATTGCAATCCTAATTGGCTATTTGTCTCTCTTGATACATGACCCACCCAGAAGAAAAATGTTGCAGCAGTTGAGTGTCAGAATTTTTTTTTTCAAGAGCCCAGCTTGATGACGCACTAGCGGGCTCATGATCCCAGTCCATTCGGACAAGGAGGAAGTCGTGAAACGGTGCGCTCGGGGCCACAGCCGCTGAACTGTTCTATTTCACAAGGAATCATGAGTCACAAGGAATCATGAGTCAGTGTGGAGTCGGGTCGAGTTAGAAGCTGGCCAACGCCATATTGGGTCGTGTGCACAGCAGCGTGAATGATGCTACTACAATTGCTACGTTGAGAATGTCGTGTACGCAAAAGTTTTGACACAATGATTTAGATGTTGAGGATAAATTACGTGACAGACACGTTGCTCATTTCAGATTGTTATAAAAAAAAAAAAAAAAAACTTGACTATTGACCACATCGGTACAGCTTGGGTTTGCTGATTAGCCAAACTGTGGAGTAGACGGTGCTTGAAGGTGTAACACAATGAGTCGTATAGAATACATTCTTTTTTATTAATATTTAGATTAAGTGACTGGCGTCATTGGAGCATGGTGGGAATTTTACGACTTTACCGGTCAAAATGACCCGTAACGAAAAAGTCTGATACACATATACATATACATACACACATATAAGAAAAAAATACATCTTTCAATAGCAAATTCATTCAAACGTCTCGAGATTAGTACGAGTTCTTCCAGACATTTATGTGTATGTGAACTACTGCTTGGGTAACGTTTGTTACCTCCACACTTGTTGATGCTACATTCATGAGGGTAACGCCATCTGTTGGGAAAACATTGCGCAACAGTACAGAGTATGATATATATATATATACGTCTGTGTGTCTGTGTATGTGTGTGGGATACAGTCACCGCGGGACAACAACAGCACCACAGGGTTTGAAGTTAATTAAGCACATTGTTCAATGTCACACAATCTGAGTCCTGTTGGCTGCACATGAGTAATGGAGAGGTGACAGAGGGAGCGAGGCACCTCTGTTGTAAAAACCCAAATTCATCTACTCTGTCCTTGGTGTGTGCGTGTGCGTGTGTGCGTGTGCGAGGTGTGAGATCAGAATGAGGAAGCCGTGGCACCATTTGTCGACGGAACGCCGGACAGAGAGAGATTAAAAATCAATGTGTCCTCCTATCATCCTTGATATTCTCCTCTTTTCATCATCAGTGCTGGTGACCACTGACCGCGCACGCTGTTAGTCATTAGCTGTTGGGGAGGACAGCAAAAGTCGCGGAGGAAGGGGGGGGGGGAATTCCACGTCGACCTTGATGCGCTGATGAAACTGGTCATTAAACTGGGAGGGAGGGAAAAAATTAATCTGTTTGAAACATGAACCATAAAACAAAAAAAATATATATTAATCAGCTGCCTCGAACCTCCTCGTTTTGAACTTGGGAACTTTAGACAGCCGAACTTACGAGAATTGAGTTGTCATTTAGCGATGACCAGTCCAAGGGCAGACCTTTGAATTTTAACTGACTTTCTTTGGGAGAATGTCACGCAACAGAAGTCCGAAGAAGTGGATCTGTTTGACCTATACTGTATATATCCAAGTGATGAGAAGTTTAAAAAGGGCTGTGTAACAGGAATGCCCTTACATAAAAACAAATATAAAAACCTTCAATTAATGGTATTATTCTGCGGCTTATAATATGACTGACCCAATCAGAATCTGTTAAGGAAAAAGAGGCGGGAACAGTCGGGGTTTCATCAAAAGTGAGCAGCAGCTAATCGGAAGTCCCGCATTTCCAACAGCAGGCTTGGTTGTCAGGAAATCTGACTGGTACATGTCTGGTCTGACGGACTGTTGGTATTTTCTTACATACGTGAAGTGGGGGGGGTGGTTCTGTAGTCATTACCTGGCATGTCATTTTTGGCATCATCACGTGTTATACAACAGGAATAAAAGCAGTTTAGTAGCTTCAATTGAAGTGTGAGCCTGACAAAATGTCTTCCAACTTTTGATTGATGGTTGTCTCTTTGATAACGGTGACAAAGGAGCCACCCGGCTTACAGTCGCGGCAGCACAGCAGCTCCGGTTCTTAATTACTCTTTAATATGTGGCAATTACAGAGCGTCAGCTGGGCATTGTGCACTAATTGCCTCTGTGCTTGTTTCTCCTTCACATCACTACTTAGCCTGAACAAGAATTTATTTTTTTGTTGTTTTCTGTTTGTTTGTTTTGGCGCTTGCGTTGACTCATGTGACTTACTCTGCTGACATTGAGTTATCTCTGATTCCCATGCTTGATAAATTCTGAGAGGGCAGCGGGTGTTTACGGCAGGGGTTTGAGCGCTTCTGCCCACTGAGGTTCACCTTAAAACCATAAAACGCCTCAACTTAGGGGGAAAAACAACAAACAAACAAACAAAAACAGCAGACCCCAGGTAGATATGACACTGCCCTGTGCAGCTGCTCTGCTCCTTGTAATGAATTTAAACTGGATAAAGTTCACAGCAGAGGAGTTTATATGTTGTTCCTCAGTGACAGGCAGGATCAGGGTAAGTCTAGTTTTCACAGCAAAGGTCTCTTCTATACAATTTGATTTCATCTGTTTTGTCACTCCTGAACAGACCGCCTCTAGAATTCCAAATACGGACAAATGTTGCCATCTGGTGGACATTAAACATTTTCTTTCCCTGAATGACTATGTATTTATTAAGTCATTATACATTGACTGTTTACAATATATATTGTTTAGTTTTTTTTGTTTCTCGAGTGGAAACTCAATGGGTGCCCAGTTAGAAGTGCATTATTTTTTGTTTTATTTGACATGCAATCACAAGTGCCGTACTGTCATTCCTCATTTGCTCGAATCAGAAAATGACAAGGAACAGATAGTGAAGTGTAATCCAGAGTATTACGAGTACGTTTCCAAGCACACTGATTTAATTCCACGATCAACTCTGGCAAACAAATATGAAACAACACAGAAATAGTCAGATGTGATTTCCATGACAGCGGCTCTGCTTTTCCAAATCACTGAGTGATTGAGCTGCTGCCGTCAGTGGCTCCTAAAAACAAAACGAAAAAACTTTAAAGGTCCAATGTGTACAATTTGGCTTAATTTATTATTTCAACAGTGTATACTCGCAGGACAAAAAAAGGCTCTTGGTTTTTTTTTTCTAACCTTAGAACAGTTCTCATTTATATATGAATATACATAAAGCAAGGGTCTTGCTCCTAGTTAGCTGCCATCTTGCACCAGCCTGGTATTTAAGGAAACTTTTTGAAAAACTAAACACACTGGACCTTTAACTAATGTGAAAGCATGTGTCTTCTCTAAATCCACCTCTCTCTCTCTCTCTCTCTCTCTCTGTCTCTCTCTCTCCGTCTCTCATTCGCTCTCCCTCTCTCTCTATTGCTCATGCGATCTGATTACCAGAGATCACTATACGCTAACTATGCATTGGCTCGGCCTGATGCGTCTTAGTGTCATTGCTTCTTTCTCCCAGAATAAAGCGATCAGCGCGTTGGCCGATTGAGGTCGGCGCTCCACTTGGTCTCGATCCATTTGGCTGATAGGTTTGGATGTTTTGCCTGGGTCAGCATGGCATGGCTACTGAAATGAAATGGCCCTGCAACCTGTAGTTGATTTTAAACAGCTAGAAGGAGGCGGTTCAGGTTGTGGGGAGGAGTTGAAATTCCCTATACAGAATTGTTGGTTTGTTGTGTTTGTGTTTTTGAAACAAACTTCTAATAAGATGTTTTTATTATTATTATTATTATTATTATTATTATTATTATTATTATTATTATTATTATTATTATTATTATTATTATTCCACTCAAAACTGGGGACATCAACCCAAATCCTCATCAGTGGGATTCTGTGCCTATGATTCTAAATTGGATTGAGATTTTCAATTCCCACATCAGAAGAACCGCAACTTTTTCCTTTAGCAATGGTCAGCTTATTGAGTCATAAAACTTGCGTGCTCTTGATTTTTATTGGACTGTGCTTTTTCCCCCTTCTCCTTCCATTTCCTTTGTCGTGGTGTGAATGTGTATTGTGGCTGTTTTTCATGACTGGGTTCAGATTAAAAATGTGTTTTTATCCCCCATGGAAGTGTAAAAAGACAGATTTCTGTTTTTACTTGGAACAAAAGACTTTTTCATTATTTATTTTCTTTCGTTAACCGGAATAGCAAAAAAAACAACAACAACAACACTGGCCTATTTAACTGAAACCACCAATGTCATTCCAGACATAGTCACTGCTCACCTTGATGTCAGCGACATTTAACAATCCTTGCTTGTAATCCAGGGACGGAGGAGAATACGATGAGGCAGCGAGCTGCCTCGCCAGCTAATCTGGGCGAATTGATGAGCTGATGGACGGCGAGTTTATGAGCGACAGGGCTCATGCGTTAGTGGCTGATGAGCACGTGAAAGGTGGCGGCAAACTTTAGGGGACGTGGCAGGACCGGCGATAAGCTCTGCGAACACCGAGCCAAACACAATGCATGTGTGCATGTGATGTGTGATGACACCCATGCAAAGAGGAAGTCGTGGGAGCTAATCTGAGCTCAGGGTTGAAACCGGGGTCGACGGTGGGACAGGAACGGGTGAAAAGCAGGAAGTTTTATGCGGAGGCTGCAGAGGCTGCAACCTCTGACCACCTTCCAGGAAACAGGACAGCCAAGCAGATACACGCTGCTACATTCTGTTATTCTGAGGAGGCCAACATGGAAACACCCCCCCCCCGACAAAATATCAGTGCCAAGCGATTTTATGTGAATACACTCTGATGTAGTCGAGACAATACAGTAGCGGGCTAGAATAAGGGTGAATGATCTTGTGGTCTGGAGGGCTGAAGTAAGGTTCCACAAACTGATTAGGTTTCCAATGATGCAGAGGGAGCATTATTTATTTACTGATTGATTGATTGATTGATCTATTTATTTGTTTACTTATTTATACTTGAGGTACTTATTTATTTATACTTATAAATTTATTCACTTATTTTGAAGTTTGATGCTTTGGACAGTGGATACCAAGGAGGAGTTTTGGTGCCCAGCCTTACATCACGTGCACTGTACAGGTAATACTGACCGTGTCTGCAGTATGACACCGAGAGTTGATCTAAAGACGATGAGGCATTGACCAACAGGGGGGGCTAATCTGAACTAAGGATTATTGTTGCAGGAGTGGGCGAGATCTGTCGCCGGTCAGCAGGTGGAAAAAGCAGAGTTTCTGAAACCTCCTTCTTATCCACATGAGTAGCAGGGAGCATATTGTTTTTGTTTGTTTGTTTGTTTGTTTTTTAGTGAGCACTGTCTGCATTGAAAGAACACTGTTTTTTTTGTGTGTTTGTTTTTACCAATATACCGCTTTATTTTATATCCAAGCATGTCTATTAACATTGGATACCACATGTAAACAAGGTATTCCCCGCCCACCCACCACCCACCGTTAATTAGCCTTTTATTGACATTAATTCATCTCAATCACAACTGTTTTTTGTGTCTAAAATTGAGATTGTTATGAGAAAATATCAAAAACATCAAATGTCTCAAACGCCATACAACAAGTATATGGTGAAGACAAATAAAATGTGGAATTTGTGGGAAGAAAATACATTTCAGTTCGCCCCAACATGAATTTTCTATTGTTATAAATTCATTATGGGCGACGCGGTGGTGCAGTGGTTAGCACTGGGGCCTTTCTGTGTCTGCGTGGGTTCTCTCCCGGTTCACAGGCTTCTTACCCACAGTCCAGGAACATGCATGTGAGCTGAAGCGGGAACTATAAAATTGTCTGTAGGTGGGAGTGTGAATAGTTGTTTGCGTTTGTTTGTCCTTCTTTGTGGCCCTGCGATGAACTGGCGACGTGTCCAAGGTGCAACCCTGCCTTCACCCTATTATGACATCTGGGAGAGGCTCCAGCAGACCCAACACAACCCTGATTGCAGGAGGAAGCAGGTATCGAAGATGAATGGATATATTATATTGTATTATATTTAGTGTTGTCACGATACTGGATTTCAGACTTCGATACGATATTTAGAAAATGTTAATTTTCGATACGATTTTTGATAAGAGCAACCGCGGAAGTTTTGTTGGGGGGTGGGGGGGGGCGTGCTTGAGATTGCGCTGAAGTGGATAGTGTGTGTGTTGGTGGCGCCGCACCCGCACGTCGCCTCAATGTAGTACAGATATATCAATACTACGGAAAAGTCATATCATATCGTTTTTAATGTTCATGATCTAAAAATAATTGATATTTTTGACAACAGTAATTATATTATAGTATAATATATTATTGGAATGTCTATTTCTTTGGTGGTTCAGGCTTTATAAGGACACAGTGGAATGTCACATTTTACACAATGACATCTGTGCTGGAAGATTTACTGCATACAGACAGATTTTCAGTCTAAAAGGGGAGCAGCGACCTGGAGGGGAGCAGCGACCTGGAGACCTGGAGGGGAGCAGCGACCTGTGGAGGGGAGCAGCAACCTGGAGGGGAGCAGCAACCTGTGGAGGGGAGCAGCGACCTGTGGAGGGGAGCAGCGACCTGGGGGGAGCTGATCTGAGCTCAGGGGAGAAAAAGCAAGGAAGAGCAGAGGCAGGGCAGGTGTGTGGGTGTGTAATGGACAGCAAGCTGAACTAGTGCAGGCCGCGGAGGTGAAAATAAACACCTATATTTAGGAGGTAGCTCCTTAACAGAGGTGGACCCCCCACAACCCCCACACATACCGCTGCCAATCTCATTAACTCGGAGAGGAAACCCCGCCGTGGTAATTCCGCCGTAATCCCGAGGGCAGGTTAATCACTCTACCTGCAGCTCCAGGATTCCACGGCGTTATATATAGCACTTAAAGAGTGTGAGAAGCCCATTCAAAGTCTGCGGCCGACTGCGCCGTGCACCGCATCCCGCAAAATCTTTCTGGATTATGGGCCATTAGATCGCTATCGCCGCCATGGGACAAGCGCAGCAGACGGAGAACGTGGAGGAGGTCGACGTCAAAGCCATCCAGGACATGTACAAGAAGTTTGTCACCGAGTGCCCCAGCGGGCTGCTCTTCCTGCACGAGTTCAAGCGCTTCTTCGGCGTGGAGCCCGAGGGCGAAGCCGCCGAATACGCAGAGAACATGTTCCGAGCGTTTGACAAAAACGGGGTGAGAGGCGGGAGGGGAGAAAGGGAGCCCCCTGGTGGTCCGGAGGGCGCTCGGCGAGTGAGTCCGGTGGCGTGACGGCGTTTCTGCTCTCGTTCTGCCTTTCAGGACAACACCATCGACTTCCTGGAGTTCGTGGCGGCGCTCAACCTGGTCTTCCGCGGAGACCTGGAGCACAAGCTGCGCTGGTCCTTCAAGGTGTACGACAGGGACAACAACGGCTACGTGGACAGGAGCGAGCTGCGCTCCATCATTGAGGTGAGTTCTGTGGGTACCGCCAAAAAAAAAGATAATAATAATTTTTAAAAAAAGGGGGGGTTCCGAATGAAGTAAAAAATAAATTAATTGGGGGGAAATGACTACTACTAATCCCCTAGTTTAGGGGTGATTTAATGGAGCTTCTTTTCTTCTTTTCTCTTCTTTTCACCTGCTTCTTGGTTCAGAACGGACTAATCTGACCTGTGTGTAGTTTTCTAATCCTCTTTCTGGCCAGGAAGCCAGGAGCACGTCCTTAAGTTTGGCCAGGACCTAAAATGGGTCACTGACCGTCTTGGCGTTACACGCTGACACAGCAGATTGCATGCCAATGCTGAATCAACTTTCCTGAGTGAAAAAAGAAAAGAAGAAGAAGGAAAATTTAGACGTGATGTATTGTATGAATTAAGTTCATTACGTGATGAGAAATTTAGTTATAGTTTAGTTATTGTTAGTTTTCCTGCTTCCATATCACCATACCGCTTCATGAATGAAATTATATGAAAATGAAATTTTATTGTTTTAAAGTCAATTCTCATAATACAGGACAAGCAAGAGAGCTTTTCAATTTTCTTTATTTTGTAGTTTCTTTATTCAAACTACAGTTTTATAATTATTCATTTTAAATAATAATTTATGTTGTTATTGCAAAATGTTTATTTCCTTATTGTTACTTTTCTTACTTTCAAAATATGACAAATAATTATAATAACTCAAATGTTTTTCCTCAATTTTTTCTCACAAAACTGTGAGGCCTTGTTAGTAGTAGTAGCACTGTGTGTGTGTGTGTGTGTGTGTGTGTGTGTGTGTGTGTGTACATAAGGGAAATGCCAATCAAAATTGCCAATTCCCTTCAGAACTATGCAGAGTGAAACATAAATTAACAACATCAAAGCATTCTTTGATACGCAATCACATTTTTATAAGACAAAATAAATGGAATCAGTCCTTTGTGGAGCCCTCTCTGACTTATGCTATAATCATCATATAAACAGCCCTGCATGTGTTTTTCAACTGCAGCAGTGTCGCTGGTGGTCAACAGCCGTTCTGCCTTTTTCAGAGCATCTACCGGATAAAGAGAGGCTCAAAAGTCGACACGGATGCAGATTTCAATGTGGACGACGTCGTGGATCGAATCTTCCAGGCCGTCGACACTGACGGTGACGGTAGGGACACAGTCACAAAATGGCAAGGGCAGCAAAAAATGTGTGTGCCTGTGTGTGTGTGTGAAGTGTGCAAATACTATCTGACACCAAAGCTTACCAGCACCTAGCGGTGAGAAAGCATGTCGCAAAACAAGCTAATTCCGTTTCATTCACTGTGTGAAGTGACACACCTCCGGCTGCGTTGTTTATTGAGCTCTTTTTACACAGATGAGCGTGCTCATACATCAAACCACTGTATGTGGCCAGGTGATCAGGCTCAGGTCAGAGAGCATCTCATCTTCGGTCGTAGAAGTTAGTAGCATGTCTGAATCCGCCAGTGCACTACGGTGAGCTAAAGATGTTAGCTAGCATTTGCTCCATTATGTTTTGTGCACTTTACTCTTTTTTTTTTTTTACGGTAAAATATTGTGCAAACGCAACGCTAACTCCAGTGAGAGGTTGTTTTTTTTTTTATTGTTGGCTAGCTTAATGTCTTTTTTTTTTTTTTCAAAAATAGGAAAATAAACTGTCTGGAAAAACACTTGCAAATGTGTGTTTTGCAAAGGAGTAGTCAGTTCAACATTTCAAAAGCCCAACCGACAATGTGTATGTCTTCTGGAATGACCGGAGTCTCACCTCTACATGATGCTCTTTGATATCTTGTTGGTCTGCAGGCAACATCAGCATCGATGAGTTTATCAGAGGCGCGCAGCAGGACACCTGGTTGCTCAACATGCTCAAGTTGGACATGAATCCGGCAAGATGGATGCTGGAGCAGAGGAGGAAGAGCGCCCACTTCTGAACGCGTCCAGCATCAAACACATTTGCCTTCCCCGTCTTAATTTCCGCAAAACATGACGTTTCATCACAGGGGGATTGCAGTGAGCGTCTGAATTAAGAGACAACACAGAATGGTCCCACCAAGAGAAATGTGAACACAGTCTATGTAAACGCCATTGCTGAAAGATATCCCAGTAGTCCTTAATGATATTGTCTTTGAAACTCATGGGAAAATGCCAAAAATGTATCACAGTGTAAATATGTAAATATCCTGGACATATATTTCATGGAATTATTCATGCTGTGCTTTTGTGATTTTGAGTCCGTTTGTTTTCACCGAAGTGTAAGTCCAAATAAATAACGTTTAAAGTCGCACATTTACTCAATAACAATGGTGACAAAACAAAACACAAAAAAGTCATCATCCACTTTGCAGAAAGCCAAGTCATTAACAATCAAGAGTCAATAAGGATAAATTAATAAATCCAAGAACTTAATCAAACTTTCTTTGAAACTGAAGATACAACTTTCACATTCATAATTCATAAAACAAAATCAAACTGTAGCCATTTCGCATTTTCCATTCATATATTTCACAAATTCCTTCCATTTCCCTCAGGAAGCATCAACAAGAAATCTGTCAAAACCATTAAAGCGTTTAGAAAAAAACATCTATTTATTTATCTATATATCTATATATCTATCTATCAGGTATGAATGGGACACAGATGCCAGTTTTTTATAGGCTACAGTGGTGCTTAATGAGTCTTTTCATATGCTTCTGCATAGAACTATTGGTAGGAAAAGGGTGAAAAATGAAATTGCAAAGAAAATGGACTAGACAAAAAGCAGCAGTTTGAAGCAAGTTAAGCCTGTTTACATAACACTGTAATTTGCTGGTCTTAAGAGAAACGGATCAGAGGATCTTCTTCACGCAGTGTTTGCAGGATTTGTGTCATTACATTAAGGTCCAGTCGGATTTGATTTAATCACATTTTTCTTTTCTTTATTTTTCAAGGTTGTGACCTCCAGTCCTCGATCTGACCTCTTAGTCCTCTAAGTCGGTGCCAAATAGAGTCAAGATAATGAAAGTGTTAATTAAATCAAGTGCAACCAAAGCCAAAACAACAACACAAAAGAGAATCAGTTGCACGCACGCAATGTCCCTGTTTTTTGTTTTTTGGCAAGATTTTTTTTCTTGGCGTCCTTGAGTTGGAACATGGTCGGGGGTCCAAGGACATCATAGCGTAATAACTCTTGACCCCGGGTCAGCTATAGGTCAGTAAGAGATCAAGGATGCAGATTAGCGGTTAACCCCAAGCTTGGCAACGACTAAAAAGGCTAAAAATAAGGTAGAGGTGGAGTTTGGCTGAAGACCTCTGAGCAAGCAGGAAACCGGCAACAAGCAACCATGAGGTGGATGCAGAACTGCAGATGGTCTGAGGATGTGAAATAGTTTTTCTTTTTGCGTTATTTCAATTTTTTTTTTTTTTTTTTAACCCAACTGCGAGAATTGGATGCCATTTGGATTTCCAGAATGGGCCAGAGTCAGCAAACGCAGTCCCAGGAGGACGAGCTGGAGTTGAACAGCATCCAGGACCTGTACAGGACCTTCATCATCGAGTGTCCCAGCGGATCTTTGTACCAGCACGAGTTCAAGAGGATGTTCGGGGTGCCGGGCGGCACTCCGGAGGCCGAGTACATGGACAGCATTTTCCGAGCTTTCGATATGAATAACGTGAGTATGGACCACTTCATAACGGCCCTTTGGCACTTTAGTCCTTAAACCAAAGTGCCAAACGCTGCACATCTGCTGTTCCAGGACAACAAGATGGATTTTTTGGAGTACGTGGCTGCCATTAACCTGGTGCTGCGGGGAAGACTGGAAGACAAGCTGCGGTGGTCGTTCAAAGTGTTCGACAGCGACGACAACGGCCAACTAGACAAGGGCGAGCTGCGGAAAATTGTTAAGGTAAAATATATCCACAACTACATATATATATATATATATATATATATATATATATATATATATATATATATATATATATATTTATATATATATATATACATACATATATATATATGTGTGTGTGTGTGTGTGTGTGTGTGTGTGTGTGTGTGTGTGTGCGTGAAAACACACGCTCATTTCAGCATTGAACTCCATTTTAACCAGTCTTATGAAATAACGATCTTGAATGCTCTGCGATCATTATGAGTGCACAAAACATCAGACAAGATGTGCTTTACAAATATGGGAACATTTTAGTGTTTCATTAAAATCACTTCCAATTTAAAAAAAAAAAAAAAAAGAAAAGAAAAGAAATGACTGGAAGGATTCCAAGTGTGCCACTTTCCTTGTAAAGACATAGTAGGCTGTTTCAAAGAGTCTAAAACTGTGTCTAAAATTCAATTTTATCCAACCTTGTTAAGTCATTTTTGATAAATTATTGAGAATTCATGAGGTTGATACGTGTCTTCACGTAGAAGAGTATCATTAATAATAATATATAACTCAGAGAGTTTGTTATTTCAGGGGTAGCCCTTCATACGGCCCAGGACCGATGAAGTAGCTCTCAGTGCCAAAAAGGTTGGGGGCCCCTGCTCTAAAACATGCTTTATTTTCTCTCACGGTTTGGTGCAAACAACTAAGTGTCATTTTAATAACAAGCTTTGTTTTAGAAACGTTTACATTTTTTTTTTTTTTTTTTTAGCAATTTCAAAGCATTCAACTTCTGCAACGACGCATATGCACATATACATACACTTGATATTCATTCTCTGAAATCAAATGCAACTAGGCAATGAGGCAACAGCTGTCAGACATCCTGTATGTGCTCAGCACATCCCGACTGATTTTCCAGCACTAGCGACGTTCTTAGAGCCTTCAAGATCATTATTTCATAAAGTTGCTTATGATGAGGTTCAATGCTGAAGTGAGTCGGTGACCCCAAACTTTTGAACGAGTGTGTATATCTTGTGATTAAAAGTATGCTTGTGAGCGTACGTGGTTACTTACTTTCAAAGTGCTGGTTGGGAGAAAAGCTGCGTGGCGTAGCTTCCTGCTCTAAGCAGGTACGGACCTTCAGTGCTCACGACCACAAAACACCATTTTGCTTTTCTGACTGATGAAGCTGACTGACTGCCCAGCACTCTGTCCCAAAGAGCTGTTTGCTATTAATCAGGAACAACCACTGCGATGTTGTTTTGGAAAGCCAATGATCTACTATTTCTTCTTCTTAAAGTTTTACTGCTGTGTTTTGGAAGCACGTGGTTTGAAAGGGAGCTTCTCCGTGCAGGCTTTCAGGGCCTGTGCCTGAGATGTAGTGGCATCTAGTGGTAAGAAAGAAGACTGCAAATACCAGTTTCTTTATCGCTCAGGACCCGAAATCATTCTGGGCTGCTGCCTCCGTAGGTGGAGCCAGTTGTCATTTAAACACAAAGAAATTATACATTTCTTTGTTTTGTTTTGTTTTGTTTTTGTTCAAAGGAAAAATTGTAAATGAAAATTTACATTCCATTTTGGTTCATTTTGTTTTTGTTTCTCTTTCATTTTGTACAAAATTGACATACATTTCAGACTGGGCCTTTAAATAATTGAAACTTAATTTGAAGAGGGAGAAAAATATATATTTTCCCTCCTCTTCTGATCTTGCAATATTGAGGCGCAGCGTGTGTGACCTACTTTGCAGTCAGTCCGATGAGCTTTGGGACGTTGTCACTTCGTGGTGCAACTACAGCTGCGACAGATATTGAAAGACCCTGTCTAAAGAATTCTGCTGTCTTTCAGATTATCTACAAGATAAAGAAAGGCTCTGTGTCTAGTGACACAGGGGTAAACCTCACCGCAGAAGAGGTGTGCCAACGCATCTTCCAGGAGGTCGACGTCAACAGCGACGGTGGGTTTTGACGCGTCAATTGTATTTTAAAAAATAAATATGTAAAATAAAATAAAATAAAAACGTACTTAAGGAATTTCTGAGGATTTTTCTTTTGCAATATTTTCAATATTTCGATATCGGAGGCTAACTCTTGACCTCACAGGTCACATCTCTCTGGATGAGTTCATCAACGGAGCGAAGAAGAGTGAGTGGGTGCAGGACTTCCTGCGACTGGACGTCAACCCCACCGGATGGATCAGGAGGTACCTGTGTGACAGGAAGCTGATGAGTGGCAGCACTTCCTGACAGCAGACAGGAGCATCTTCCCAACGACCCCAGAGAGCGAAACCTCACAGCGAACTCAGAGGAAAACGTTCTGAGTGGACTGCTCAGTGGTGGAAACACAGATTTGCTTTGTTTTATTTATTTATTTTGTGTGTGTGAGAGGACTGAAAAGTACAGCTGTGTTTAATTCACGCTGCGGCAATGTTGCGTTGTTTTTGTGAATGGAATATTTTCCCTTTTGTTGCCAACAATTGCTTGATGTGTATTACACGCACATGATAATAAAATACCTCTACGTATGGCCTTTTGTACAGCAGACGGAAGGCAAAATCTATCAATGTGTATTTGGTGTGATCATGAGCCTGCACGCCTAATTAAATGTTCTATTATTTGCAATAAAAGTAGTACAGTCAACACATTCCATAAGTTAGTTTTTAGTTTTTTTTGTTTCTCTCATTAGATTTTTTTTGTTTGGTTTTTTTAAGGATATGTCAGCAGTCAAATGGAATTCTTAAGAGAAGGTTGGGGTGTCTGTTCATTATGGTATGTCAGCAGGACTATGACGCAGTTCTCCAAAAATTTAGTTGTTCCTGACAGGTAGGGGGGTTAAAAACATATAATAATTCTGTTTCATATCAGTATGTAGATCTTAACATTCTTAAAGGTTCAGTGTGTACATTTTTTTTTAATGAAGCCCAGCATGTAAGGAGGCCCGCCTGATGCATTTTCATATTTAGGGCCCTGTCAGACAGGCTTCTTTAAGAAATGGTGGTGTAAGATGGCAGCTAACTAGCAGCGAGAGCCTTATTGCTATATATATACATATATGAGAACTGTTCTAAGGGTACAAAAACCAAATGACTTTTTTTGTACTGCGAGTATACACTTTCATTAATGTATTTATGGGCAGTATATTAAGCTTTTACCGATATAAAAATCAGGAATCAAACCAAATTATTTGGGCCTCAGTAAACACATAGATAATCATCTATATATCATCCCCATTATCATCAATAATAGTGGAATAAGTGTGTGTTTGCGTGTGTATTGGTTTCAGCTCAAGTGTGAAATTAATGTATCTCTGGCGCCCCCCGCAGTTTTTGCATGCGTGTGTCCATCCGATCAGAACGTGAATTTCTAGTGTCCAGTTTCATGCCCTCCTCCATTGACTTGCAGATAAGCATAGGTGGGGGTGGGCCTAAATGCAGCGTTCATCCAATGAACAGCTAAGTCTGACTGTAGTGAAAAACAACAAGTCAAACTCCCAACCCTTAGTAGGGTGGGCACGAGAGAGGGGAACTAGCCACTCATGGGTCAATAAGAATCCAAACTATAGCAATTGGTCAGAATCCTTTACTCTTAATGCATGGAGTGTCTTTTGGAAGAGCTTTTTCAAGTCAAGTTTGACCTGTACAAAGCTCAGTCTGGGTGTCTCTGGGTGTCTCAAAGTTCGAAGTTCCGCCACCCTTTGTGACATCACAAAGGGTCTGTTTAAACAATAAAGGTGTACAAGACAAAGGGATGGCGTAGGTAGTGACGTGCGGTGTGCATTTTTGCCTGAACATTAACGAGTTGCTTCAAAGGCGCTACTTCGACTTCATTATATGACATGATTCTTCTGATACTGTGATAACAGACTGAGCTGTCAGTGGAGGCGTCGCCCGCTCTCACGGTTCACTTTTTAGTAATTAAAAAAAAGCCAACAAACACTTTGCATAGGTGGAGCCTTTAATATTGATGTGCTTGATTCCAAAATTTCACCAATACAATCACATACAGTATAGACAGGAAAATCAAAAAAGCCACCAAGATTTGTACCCACAATCCCACCCTCACTGGTATCACCCCTAATCATCTTCCAATCATTTCATCTGTCATCTTTGATTTGTGAATCACATCCACATACTCTCTGTAGTGTTTTAATCATCAATCATTTTTCACTTATGATCGTTCACTACCCTAAAACTTTCGACAACAAAGGAACTGCAAAAATGTCTGCAAAAAGAGAAATGCACCATTGACAATTTATTTCGCAGAGGACCAAGACAAATATGAAAACAGCCCCAATGAAAATGTTGCTAGTTGTGGCAGCGGCATTTGCAGAGTTGTGAGTTCTAAACTGACACACATGACGAGTGGACGTCGCCTATGACCTCCAAGAGGTTGACCTGTTGGAGGGGACTGACACGGTAGTTGTAGATGTGTGTCTGTGTTCCATCGACTTCAATGCTGAAGGATGTTGCCTCACATTTGAAGACAAGCTGCAAGAAGACAAACATTTTACTACATATATATATATATGTATATATATACACACACACACACACACACACACACACACACACACACACATAAAAGTGAAATCTATCCAACTTCAAATCACAAAACAGTGTAAAAACGCTAATATTCAAGAAGAGAAATGTGGTACCGTGAAGGACTGTCCTCTGACAAAGGGCATTTCTCCATCTCGGTCCTCGCCATCCCACTGTCCACGCTGCCAGCTCCTCCGAATCACCATGTTGTCGTTAAAGGGCACCTATGATGCTTTTCCACTTTTCTGAGCTTTAAAAACTGTTACAATGTTGAACCCTATCGTCAAACGATCTCGATATCGTCAAATAATGACGTTCATGCATTTGGACGTGAGCCCTGCAAATTGTTGTGCATGGTTCTAAACGCTCTGTTCCCAGAGATTTTTTCAACACTAGGCACGGAATTACATAATTGTGTGCCGGATCTCCTTTCATGGCAAAGCTCCAGCACCCTCTCGGACTGGTTCCGCCCTCCCCCGCTCTGCCCCGGAAGTGATGTTGCAATGCGCTGCTCCAAGAAAATGTTTTTTTCGGTGTCAGGGAAATTAAAAAATATAAAATAAAAAATACCGAGCGACTACCGAAGCACCAAGGACCACAACCGTCGGAGTGGAACGAACAGATCAAATGTTGGAGGTTTGTTCAGCCTAATGCGGATGCGATGGAACACCGGTCTGCAGCCAGACCCCTCTCGTCCGGTCGGCAACGGGAGTGAGACGGGCTCGACTCGGCCCCCTGGTGGACGACGAGAGAATAGTCAGCCACGGCAATATTTGAAAACATGTATGAGGACTGTGAGTGTATTGTGACCTCAAGCAACATTAGTTTTAAGACTACTTGCAACGTACAACCACTGAATCGTGTTGATGAACTGTTAGCCACCACCGCTAACTCCGTGCTCTGCTTGTTATGTGTGTTGTGTTCGCTGGCAGCGAAACTGAAGAGGCAGCAAGTTTCACTCCTTATAGCGATGTTCACGCTGCCAGCATGGTAACATGGGTTGTATAGAGCTCTTCCTGCTTTGTGCTTGGTGTGGACGTAAGTTGTGCAGATATTCTTGTCTAATAATAAACGACTCTATGACTGAAGTGATCGTTTCAGCGTACATATTTTCTCTGCTCAGACAGTGTTTTGATACAAGTCAACAGTATGAAACCAAATCATTCTTAGCCTTATTAAAATGTCTCGCAAAAATACAAAACAAAACCACGGTCAGTACACAAAGTAAGATATATTTCCGGGGACACGGAAGACACAAAAAATGTCCAGGGACCTTCGGTCCGCCTTGCGACCGTAACTCAGCCCGCGCTGGGTCCGTACGAAGCTGGATTAGCTGGTAAACAGCTGCTAAAGAGTGAAGCCTTCACGACGGTAAGTGTTTAAATTGTGCCTGTTTCGTAAAGTTTGCCATTTCCTCTTCACTCCCGCACCGGCAAACTGAGGAAATGAGGCTCAGCAGCGATGAAGAGTGTGGCCCCAGGCGGGGGCGTGTACCGGCAAGGCTGGGGGTGGAGTGAAGTGAAACAGAGCGTTTTCGCGGGACGCAGTAAATACGAGGAAACGAGCCGCAAGATACGCAAATCTAAAAAGCTTTCAGCGCGGAAAATCGTGCGTTGCTGCTCTGGAGGGGCCAGGTATCAAATACAAAAGCCCAAAAATTAGTATAATAGGTCCCCTTTAAGGAAAGTGATTTTCTGACTCTATTATTTCTAACGAAATAATATGCATGATTTCTTCAGGGGCAGACGGTGATAGAGACAAAGCAGGATGAAAAGGACTCAAAACATTGAGACCTTTTTCTCAGTAAAGAAAAAAAAAAGCTGCATATAACGGTGATCAAGGTATCAGTCAGTCACTGCATCCTGAATCAGTCACACTCAAAGTCGCACACCAACTCTGCATTGGGCTGGACTGTGGAATGGGCAATATTATTTTAATCTAATTAAATTCTGTTTTATTACTATATGTCTATCTTAATTATTTAAGTATCTATCGACCAGATTATTACATTTTGAATTGTCCGTCCTCACACTGACGAGGCTGGTACATCGGCCACATTAGGTGTTGTGTAATACATAAACACACCTGTGGTTTAATACATCGTCGTCCTTCTGTTGGCGCTTCTGGTGCATTCAGAGACAGCTCGTAAAAAAAATCATTTTGAAGAAGAGAGTCATTCCATACAATTCATACAACAATAAAGTTATTATTATTATTATTATTATTATTATTATTATTATTATTATTATTATTATTATTTACGCCCGTGGCCCCATTTGAACTTCCGTTTAAACATTGGCTCCCAAAGAATTGATGTCTGGCTAAATCGGCTGCATTGTTACTCGGTGAAATATCTGAATTACATGGAATTGCACCGGCTGATATTTATTGTGCTTCCATGCTTTGTTGTTCTTGTTATTATTTTTTTTTTTTTTTCTTGTGAGTTAGAACTCTTTAAATCATGTGTAGACTACGATCGCAATAAAGACAGTCTGACCTAATCTGTGCGGTTGTACTGAAGCACAAGCAGACTGATTGATATCAGTAGATTAAAGATGGACCGCGTGCGACATCCTTCGTAACTCATTTTCTTCCTTTTCTTTTTTTCTTCTTTTTTTTTTTTCAAGCAAATACATGAAGTTTGTATTATTCCGACGCCCCGCGAAGGCAGCAGCCTATCGCGGCATTGCCGGATCTCAGGTGTCTGTCTGCAGCCCGAGAGCGGCGACGCGCAGCGGAACCAATGGAGGAGCTATAGCGCGTCGTCATGGCGGACGGAGACAAGAGGAAAAGCAGCCCGCCGACCGGCCGCCGCATCCGTGCGACGTCCCCAGTCAGCCTCAGGTAAGACGCCCCGCCCGGAAAAGAGAGGCTCGGGTCGGGGTTTCGGGCCACCTCCGACTCGGTGGAACGGGGGGTGGGGGGGCTGCTTCCCCCGGGGAGGGATCGGTGAGGCGGATCCGCAGAGCCGGTGGCGCTGGTGCTGAGGCTGCGCTTGATCCGCGCGCGCTCAAGTGGCGGCGTGTTGCTGTTGTTGTTATTGTTATTGTTGTTGTTGTTGTTGTTGTTGTTGATGACAGTCGCACGCGTTGTGTTTTGGGCGTGTCTGCTCCCCGAGGAGCGACTCCGAGGTCTCCCGGACGCACCGTCAACTACGCACCCTACTTTTTGGCTCTGTTGCTGAGGCCACACAGTCACCTGTTCCACCTGTCACTCTAGCTCCGCCTCATCGTTGATCAATGACGTTGGAATGTTATCACTTTGCTTCTCTGGTTTTTTTCTGTCTTCACTCGACCAACAACAACAGCATTGTTTAACAAAACGTTTTAATTTGGTCGGCACAGGCTTGACTTCACAGTCACAGACACCTCCGTCTGTGAATGTGAAGTTGGTGGTTTTTGATATACAATTATGCTATAACATGTTAAAAAAAATAACATGTTTCATGATCATTTGTAATTGTTTTTTCTAGATATATTTTTTTTTAATACTATTTTTACGGTAAGCTACCTAACTGTCTACCCAGTCAGTGCCCTGCCCCCCCACTATGGTCCCTGGTCAGCCTGCTTGGAACCCCAAGAAAGCAGGGACCAACATGGTAACAGTTGGAACTGTGTAGTGCAGTTACAGTACTGAGAGCTCATTACAACAGTTTGTCCATGTTGCTTTCATTCATTCATTCATTCGTTCATTCGTTCGTTCATTCGTCTATTTTTTTTTTCCTGAGCCCCTTTTAAACACATTTGCAGTCACCACGTTTTATGTAACGATGTCAGAAGCCTTCACGCTGCTCCTGTTCGAGAGGAGGAAGCACATTTCCTTGCAAGAGCCTCATGGCTTTTGGTTCTTAGCTTCTCTCACTCTCTCACACACTTAATGGCTTCAGCGTGCACCTGAATGAAGCTGAGATCAAACTGCTCTCTTTAGTTTATTCTGACCAAAGCAGCAGTTTGGCAGATGGATATGAACTGGTCTCATTTGGGACAACGTGATCATGAACTAGCTTGTAGCCACCAGGTAGCCGAGCAGCTAAACCTGCAGAGAGGCTCAACTTGTCAGAAAGCCGAGCAGCAGGGAGATGGATTAGCAGCGTGCACACTGTAAGTGTGTGTGTGTGTGTGTGTGTGTGTGTGTGTGTGTGTCTGTGTGTGTGTGTGTGTGTGTGTGTGTGTGAGTTTGCGCGCCTAGATCTTTGACATGTTGCACAGGGGGGGAAGGCTGTGATTTTTCACCAGCGTCACTGCTGGAGGGAGGCCTGTGATCAATATTCCCCTCTGAGACTGCAACACACTCACTCTCCCTCTCTGCCCCTCACACACACACACACACACACACACACACACACACACACACCCTGTCTCATTAGCCGAGGACTCAGATCCAGAGCCGTGCTTTCTGCAGATTTATTTATTTATTTATTTTATCGCAGGCCCTGCTTTGAGCAGCGTTTGATGTGACTGGCATGGAAAAATATAAACAGTAAGAAACACTGGCCACACAGCCAAACAATCTCCGGGGGGAAAGCAGACAGTCGGACACTTTAAAAGCTGTGAATGAGTAAATAAAACATCGCTGGTCCAAATGCAAACAAAAGACCTGGGAAATTTAAGTTTGAAAGGACAAGATATTGCATTGTGCAGCTTTTAAAAGCTGACTAATTAAAGGACCGTTTCAAAGCACACAGTCCTCTTGAAGTAGATTTTGTTCTGTTGCCTAACTGGATCTAAGGACAATTCAGTATGTCCTTACACATAAAGTAGGGCTGTGCGATTAATTGATTTTAAATCGAAATCTGTTTTTTTTTTTTCTTTGTCTAGACAAGGTTAAAAAGAGGAAAATCGATTTTCCTCTCTCAGCACCTTGTGGCTACTGTGGTCCTCCTCCCCGTTGAAGAAGCTGTCAACCGGCTACCTGTGTTTACTCGCATCTGTAGTTGTCCAAGCTGTAGCAGATGTTAAAACCAGGAAGTGATTCCGTATACTGCCCTCGCCACTACCTGTCAGTAAATTATTTTTACGAAGTCGCGTATGACATGCACTTGCACTTGTCCTGTTTTTGTAGCATATTTAACGAGATTTACCCCCCCAAAAAAAAAATCGAAATCGAAAATCGAGATTTCAGAGAAACAAATCGGACAGACTTTGTGAAATTGGTTCCTGTCATTATGATGACATTTGTGAAAACCAAAACAAACCTTTAAAGGTTTTTTTTTTTTTTTTTTTTTTTCCTCCTTCATCGTGTTTTCTAGAACTATCGTGTCCGTCTACTTTTCAGAGTCTCTGTTGACCATGTGCCATTTCAGGGTCAACACTTCAGGGTTGGCCCAGACCCAGAGAGCCATATGTAGACACAACTCCAGTTCAAATCCAGCAGCTCCGCACTTCCAGTTGCTGCTGGAGAGCAGAGCGCCACCCCGCTGCCCTTCTGATGTTGACCAATGTTCTAAAAATACGAGCAGTGTTTTCACTGCCTGCCACTTTTCAAACGGCAATGTGTTCAATGCAAACAGCCGACATTCCGACAGGGTATTTTTTTTTAACAACATGGTTGTCTTTTATTTTTCTGATTCAGGCGACATCATGTTTTTAGCCCCTTCATTAAGTAATGGCAGTGTTTGTGCTCATGACTCGGACACACAATCTTAAAATTTATATAAATTGTTTTTAAAGTTGTTGTTTTTTGTTTGTTTGTTTGTTTTTGTTTTTTTATGAGTTAGTCACACAGTGGCCCTAAAGCTAAACCCACCAAATTCAGATCGTCTGACCTCATGGGCCCATTTATTTCGATGAGCCGTGCCTTTTCAATGCTCTTTCGCTGCAATAATCAGCCGGGGCACAAGAGGGCGTCAACAGCACTTTCTCGCAGCGAGGCCGTGTTTATTTTTTCAGCCTGTTCTTGGCTCGTGACGTACATCAAGGAAGAGGGAAGACCTTGTGAGATTCCTCTCTCAGCTGCTGTGCATTGTGGACACAAACAGAGGAAATCCTTTGATGAGCAGCTCTGTCGTGGGGGCTTTTATTTATTTATTTATTTTTGGACAATTGAAGTTGTTTCGTATTTAAACAGACATTCACTGACTCACCTGAGAACAGAAATATGCATCCTGTTCCACAAGAAATCCTACCGGAAGATTTGACTGGCACCCCCGGGGCTCGTTGGATCTGTCAGTTGAACGCTGGTTTGTTAGAGTTGAGAGTTGAGTTGGTTTTAGAGTTTTGTTGTGTGTTTTTTTTCTCAAGGAAATAAGCCTTAGACACTTAACTTGACTTTTTCTCACACCATGCATGTTTAGGTCCTGGCAAGAAGCACTGTTTGTGTCTGTTTTTGTTGTGTGTTAACAACAACCTGGAATGCAAAAAATAAAATAAAATAAAATAAAATAAAATAAAATACGCCTGTGAGGATTCGACTTGACGAGTGGGTGGGATGGGCGAGTCATGAAGCTGGCGAATTTTCTCACCCTCTCAGACGCCCCCCGAGTCGCAGGATAAGCCCTTTATCGCCCCGCTTTTCTTCAGCGCGACTGGGTTCTCGGGAGAGGAGCAGATTTCGATTCCAAACTGACGGAGTGGACGGTAATTGCTCTGATCGCACTTCATTATTATTCACTTGCCGTCCCTCAAATCTGCTGATGCAGCATCACGCTCGAATTGACGCGTCTCCTCTGCCCTGTGCTCTCACTCACTCACCCATCGACACACAGGCCCTTTAATCCGTCATTGGTGTTGTTTTCACGATGTATTTGCAAATTATCAATGTATTTTTCCTGAAAGCATGGGAAAGTATGATTTCATTTTTATTTTATTTTAAAGTCGGGCTTTTATTTTTCGAAAACCTTTGAACTCAACGTTCCTATTACAACAACGATTATGCAAAAAATTATGCAAAAAAAAAGCTGCCAAAACAAAAAAGCATTTAGAGTCAGATGGTTTCTCACGGGTATAAATTAAAAAGATTTTTTCCCCCCCCGCTAAATCGGTGATGCGCTTTGTCGTTTTAATTTTGTTAGCATTGTGATATCACATGCGCAGGTGCTTTTTTTTGGGGTTTAAAGGACCTCTGACCACTGTGTTGTGGTCATGTGACAAGGACCTGCTGTATGGCCATATGGCCATATGGCTGTTGTAGGTCACTCGCCGTGTTGGAGGAAGTGAACAAAAAAAACATTTAAAAAAAAACAAAAAAAAAAAACAAGGATGTGCTGCAAAATCGGCCTGAAAAATCCGACACCGCCCATTCTGCAACAAGCAATGACGATGTGCAAGAGCTTATAAACACGGCGTGAAAGAGACTAGAGGTATTCTGAACAGCTCCTTCATATTGAGTTGTTGTTGTATTTAAAGCGCATCAGTCACGTTCTCTCTGAGGTCACCCTGCTGAATTCAGCGGCTGAAGATCTCAGCCAACCAATAATCCAAATAGTTTACTTGTTGCTTTATTACTGTATTATTAACATTTAGGCCGATTTTTTTTTTTTTTTTGTCTTTTTCGCGGCCCACTTTAATCGCGAGTCCGTTGCTGAGTATGAGTTGGTTCAAATGCAGACGATTTCTAAATCCATGCAGTTTGTCCATCCCGCACCTTCCAGCTCTTCAGATGTTCCTCACAACAAGACAGAATTCCATGACTGACAATCTGGAAAACTGCTGCGTTGTTAACAACAACCTGTCTGCTTATGACCGCCGGTGCTTTATGGAGTCATCAGGAGCTCATCGGTTTCCTGGAGGGGTAAAAAAAAAAAAAAAACACTCCGTGCTGGTCAAAGCTGTGCATGTGACAGGTAGAGAAGAAGCCAAGCTGGGAACTTTTTCTTTTTTCTTTATTTTTTTACTGGAGGAACAGATGAAGAACTAAGAAACCAGGAGGAGGCGTGCGATCAATGGGGCCTCATGAATAATTGAGTGTGGCAGCTATGTGTGTGTGTGTGTGTGTGTGTGTGTGTGTGTGTGTGTGTGTGTGTGTGTTTTGCTAGAGTGAAACAGCACCAGAGTGAGAGAGAGAGTTGGAGTGGATGAGCATCCTTCTCCTCCTCCTCCTCCTCCTCTTCCTCCTCCTTCTTCTTCCTCTTCTTCTTCTCCTTTTTGTTCTTTTTTTTTTTTTTTCTTCCTCTGCCGAAGCTCCTCAGTGGCGCTGGACGGTGATGCTTCACCGTGGCGTTTTATTTCCTGCAGCGGTGCGGGTCGCAGATGCGATGATGCACATTCTGCCGAGAGGAAGCGGCGGCGGCGGCGGTGGCGGCGGCGAGAGGGAGAGTGCTGCCTGCCTTATATAAGAGCGAGCCCTCCCCCGTGGTGCACTCAGCTCCTCTGTTCACCCTCCTCCCCCTCCAAACTCCCCCACCCACCCACCCAGCCCTTCCGGATGAGCGGCGGCAGCATCTCTGCCATCGACCTGCGAAGAGCTGCTTCCCTCCCTCCCTCCTCCTCTGGCTCCTCCCTCCCTGCCTCCCTCCCTCCCTCACTTTCTAACCCCCTCTGCTCCTCCTCCTCCTCCTCCTCCTCCTGCGCTCCTCTCAGCTGTGGATGCCCTCCTAACTTACGGTATGGACTCGGGAGGGGAAGGAGAAGAGGGCTGGATGGAGGACCAGTGGGAGAAATGGTAGGAAAACCCTTCCCTCCACCACCTTCACCCTCTCTATCTATTCAATCTGCTGGAGCATGGATGTATATGTGTGTGTGTGTGTGTGTGTGTGTGTGTGTGTGTGTGTGTGTGCGTGCATGACCTTGTGTGTGTCCAACGTCGCCGCTTTCTTGAATCTCCCTGCGCTCGGGGCAGGTGTGCCCTTGACAGAGCCGAGAGAGGCTGCATCATGGCTGCGTGGTTGGATGTTTTCATTTTATTTTGGCGGGGAGGGGGGTCTCAGGCTTGAGGTGTTTGCCACATTGAAAGCGTTTCTCAGCGGAGCGAAACACAATTCACTCCATGGTGGCATGCGAGTGAGCGTGCAAATTCACCCACATGGAGCGGATTGTCTGAGGGCGGAGGGGCTGCGTTTGGTCGCCGTCCTTGCAGGAGGACAAAGTTGAAGAGTGACAGTAAGCTCGCCTAGCGGGAGCGTAAAGGTGCCAGTTATCGCCAGGGTGAGTGGGGGGGGGGCATCCGCCAGAGCAGCCACGCGGATCTGGAAGGGAGGGAGGAACTGGAACCTCGGCTGCCGACGAGGGCGCTGACGTCGACGTAGAACAGATGCGTTACAACCCCCCCCACCAAAAAAATAAATAAATAAATAAAAAAAATTAACGACCTTTCTCGTCTCGTTTGGGTTGCTTTGTGAAGATGATGTTGCCGTTTTTTGGCAATCCGTTTGTTTTTTTTTTCTCCCACTTTCCAGGCTGCTCGAGCCGTGTCAGCGGCTCTCTGCGGGTGGGGTCGGGGGTGAGAGCGTTTCGGAGGGAGCAGCGGTGTGGAGGGAAAAAAACAGAAAAGGAAAAAAAAGAGAAAGCTAGCAAACACGCAGGACGAGCCGACACCTGCACATGGCTTTCGTGCGCAGCCTGTAAACAGCAATGGCAGCAGCCAGTGTTTACAGGCGGGCGGCCCGTAAACGAGGCGCTGTTTGTATGAAGGCGGGGGGGGGGGGCAGCGGAGGATTCGGTCGAATCCCTCAGCGAGCCGGCCAAGCAGGAGGTCAAGCCGTCCTTCATTAGCAACCAGCAGGGCGGCGGGTTGGGGGGCGTTGCTCGGCAGCAGAACGTCCCGTCAACTCCCGGACGGACAGACGGACAGACGGACAGACGTTGGACGCATGCAGGAGTTTGTAGCGGTAGAATTCTGAGGGGGGGACAAAAACAAGCAAACAATAAAGGACAACGCTAACTGAACGCTAACTGGCGTTCGGACATTGTTCATCTGCTGCCGCTGCTGCTTGGATGATGATGCAAATTAGAGGTGCTGACATCAGCAAGATTTCATCGCTACGCCTTTGAGCGCGCAGCAAGAAGTTACATCTTGCACTTTAGAAAACAAGCTCTTTTTTTTTTTCTTTTTTTTTTTATCTGAAATAGCCGTCGTTATATTTTCACCAGCGACCTGCTCGGCTCTGTGAGGTTTTTAACCGTTTCCATTAGCGCAGCTGCGGTTAGGGCTGGGGTTCTGATTAGGGTTAGGTGGTATTTTACTAGCTGCACGGCCGCTCACTGGACAGGGAACAGGGAGCGACAACTTCACAAAATTCAAACCTGCTATTTTTTGGGTTTTAAACACGACAGCAGCAACGGTCCAGTGAAGCAGGCAAAGAAAATGGCTAATGGCTAAGCCGACTTAGCTAGCGAGAGCGATGCGCAGCAAGAAGTTCTAGCAGGTCTCCCTGAGCTGATGGTCGTTCAAAAGGTGTCCTGAGAAGTTGGAAAAAATGCAAAAGTGATTCCCACAATAGTGCTTATAGTCCAGTCGAGTGGTGCGAAACTCTGTATCATGGAAAAATGCAAGGTGGTCTCTGCAACACTGTAGTACAGCGAGGCCAATGAGGGCTTTAGGCCATAACTGCCATCTTATGAGGTTGGAAAACAGCTGCTCAGCATTGAGCTAACCAATAAACAGAGTCGGAGTCAACAGAAAAGTCACTTTATTTCTCACCGCCGCCGTCTAATACTAATCTCCGTGAAGGATTTTTTTCTTTTCTGCCGAACCGACCGATCACAGAAACCAATTAAAAGTCAAAGTCACCGCTATTAATACCTCAGCGGCGTGAGAGAGAGAGCGAGAGATCACCGATTGACTTGTGAAATATGAAAACATCCCCCTGGAGGAGAGAATTGGAGGATTAAGACACAATCACCGTTTGGCCGAGGGAAGCTCCGACTTCAAAAAAAAAGAGAGAGCGAGAGAGAGAGAGAGAGATTCTGTATGTAGGACAGTCCTCTGATCCTCTGAGTCGTCTGGCACGTCTTGGAATTACTGAAGGAAAAGGAACAACATCTGGAGTTGCGACTGGAGCGGCTCTGAAGGCGAAGTTACAGTGTCCGCGGTGAAACATTCCCCAAGTCACTGCTTGCCAGAATTTCTGCAATATTCTGCTGCAAGACGTTAAATACTGCTGCTCTTGTTTGTTTGTTTTTTCAATTTGTTCCTATTTTCAGTAGTGAAGTAGTAGAATGAGTTGCATTTAGACGGTTTGTTGAGGAAGCATGCAAGTTTTTTCTATATAAAAACTGCAAAATAATTGTTTCGTCTCGCTGTTTCTTTAAAAAAAAAAAATACACGCACATCTTTAACTGGTAAGCTGGAAAAAACTACAGCGTTTCATTTCTCTCCCCTCACCGATCTTCTCACTACGCTACTCCCACTGTTTTGCTGCGTTTCACTCTGACATTCCACACGCTGTGTTCTCCGTGTCGCTGCGGGGCGTCTCTGCTGAGTCAGCCTGCATCGATCAGCCAGGGCTTGTACTGAGCGCGTGCCGGGCATGATGGGAAAACACGGACGGCAGGGAAACCGGAGGACTGTGTAGCGTTACGGTTGTGTCATCCCCCTGTGACTTTTAAGAACGGAGGACTTGAGCCCTTGTTGAAACTTTTGCGAGCTGCCCCACAAATTTCTTTTTTTACTGCGAAACTGAAGTAGTTCCTCTTTATCTGAAGTGATCAAATATCTGCGGAGAGGAGAAGTGACGGCCGGGAGTGCTTGATGTGAGCAGCTGTGCCCTGGCCATGTGGTTTATCTCCCGGCGTTTTTCTCTCCCTTAATTCCCCTCCTCAGCAGTCTGCACTTCCTCTGAGTTGAATCAAGGAGCGTGACATCACTTCCTCAGAGTTGAATCAAGGAGTGTGACATCACTTCCTCAGAGTTGAATCAATGAGTGTGACATCACTTCCTCAGAGTTGAATCAAGGAGCGTGACATCACTTCCTCAGAGTTGAATCAAGGAGTGTGACATCACTTCCTCAGAGTTGAATCAATGAGTGTGACATCACTTCCTCAGAGTTGAATCAAGGAGTGTGACATCACTTCCTCTGAGTTGAATCAAGGAGCGTGACATCACTTCCTCAGAGTTGAATCAAGGAGTGTGACATCACTTCCTCAGAGTTGAATCAATGAGTGTGACATCACTTCCTCAGAGTTGAATCAATGAGTGTGACATCACTTCCTCAGAGTTGAATCAAGGAGCGTGACATCACTTCCTCAGAGTTGAATCAAGGAGCGTGACATCACTTCCTCAGAGTTGAATCAAGGAGCGTGACATCACTTCCTCTGAGTTGAATCAAGGAGCGTGACATCACTTCCTCAGAGTTGAATCAAGGAGTGTGACATCACTTCCTCAGAGTTGAATCAATGAGTGTGACATCACTTCCTCAGAGTTGAATCAAGGAGCGTGACATCACTTCCTCAGAGTTGAATCAAGGAGTGTGACATCACTTCCTCAGAGTTGAATCAATGAGTGTGACATCACTTCCTCAGAGTTGAATCAAGGAGTGTGACATCACTTCCTCTGAGTTGAATCAAGGAGCGTGACATCACTTCCTCAGAGTTGAATCAAGGAGTGTGACATCACTTCCTCAGAGTTGAATCAATGAGTGTGACATCACTTCCTCAGAGTTGAATCAATGAGTGTGACATCACTTCGTCTGAGTTGAATCAATGAGTGTGACATCACTTCCTCAGAGTTGAATCAATGAGCGTGACATCACTTCCTCAGAGTTGAATCAATGAGTGTGACATCACTTCCTCAGAGTTGAATCAATGAGTGTGACATCACTTCCTCAGAGTTGAATCAATGAGTGTGACATCACTTCCTCAGAGTTGAATCAAGGAGTGTGACATCACTTCCTCAGAGTTGAATCAAGGAGCGTGACATCACTTCCTCAGAGTTGAATCAAGGAGCGTGACATCACTTCCTCAGAGTTGAATCAATGAGTGTGACATCACTTCCTCAGAGTTGAATCAAGGAGTGTGACATCACTTCCTCAGAGTTGAATCAAGGAGCGTGACATCACTTCCTCAGAGTTGAATCAATGAGTGTGACATCACTTCCTCAGAGTTGAATCAAGGAGTGTGACATCACTTCCTCAGAGTTGAATCAAGGAGCGTGACATCACTTCCTCAGAGTTGAATCAATGAGTGTGACATCACTTCCTCAGAGTTGAATCAAGGAGCGTGACATCACTTCCTCAGAGTTGAATCAATGAGTGTGACATCACTTCCTCAGAGTTGAATCAAGGAGTGTGACATCACTTCCTCAGAGTTGAATCAAGGAGTGTGACATCACTTCCTCAGAGTTATCAATGAGTGTGACATCACTTCCTCTGAGTTGAATCCAGCCCCCTTTCATGCATTAATTTTAGTGTAGTTGCTCACCCAGCGCTTATGCCGATGTGACAGTGGCGGTCCTGTCACTATGCCTCCAATTGATCATGCGCCCTGGCTACTTGGCCAAGGGGATGTCCCTTTGGCCGAATGGTTAAGCGCGCATGGCTATTACCTGGGAGTCTGGGGTTCGAAGCCCGCCCGGGCCCTCTGCGCCTTGCCACACCGAAAAAGTTTTTGGCTTTTGGTTTCCTTGTGCGTTGTGTGGCCCATAGAGCATGCACACTGGTGTCACTTCCCATCATGCCTCTGTAACTCACGTGACGCACCAGGATGCATCAGCCAGTCAGAACGAGTGACGCCTTGACATCACACTGGGAATGAACTCTTTTCTGGAGATTTTCTGGTGATTTTCTGGCCTTTTCGCTTTCTTTTTTTTTCTTAGAAAAATCAAAATTCCAGATTATGAGCCACATTTCAGGTCAGGGTCGTCATCCGTTTTAAATCTGTTTATCTTTGTATTGTGGTTTATAGGAAAAATGCTTTTGGGGCCGCATAGGGTTTTTGGCTGCAGTACCCCGAGTGGCCACTGGAAAAAAAATCGCCATGCGGCCATCTTGCCAGTCTGGTGTCTCGTTCTCATAATAGTTGAATCGATGACATCACTTCCTCTTGCCCCTCCCCCACACTGTTCATTAACCTCGTCGAGCTCGTCGTTTAGTCCTCCCGAACTCCTCCAACTATTCTGCGTAGAATTCTCCTTCATGACATCGTAGCATTTCCTGTCATTAAACCGTTAAACCATAAACCTTGGCGATGGCTGGACCGGAGCGGAGAGCAGCCGTCGCCTCCTCCCCAGGCCACACCGCGGGTCAACCAATAGCTCGCATCGATTGCTTAGTTCGAGCGAGGCGGCAGACAGGGAGGAGTAGGAGTGAGCTGCCAGGTCGGGACAAAACAGAAGTCGGGACGGCTTTCGGCCATTTTCCCACGGTGGGAAAAACATCCGTTGAAGGAGCAACCCGTCTGCGCACACCTGCGTCCGTTGCCGACGCGCATCATCGGAGAAACACGCGTGGACGCTCCGATTTGTCACGCGCACGCTCGGCCGTCCGGCGACTGTGATCACTTGGAATTGCGTGAACTCCGTGTCGCCGGCCTGAAAGCGTTTCGTCAGGACATATTTTTTTCTTTTCCTGACGTAAGAGCGGAGAGCCCACCGGGCGATGTCCTCTCCCTTCCTTTTGTTTTCCTCCCTCTTCCGTCCATCCCCGTTTCTTCTATTTCTGTCTCCGTCCTCCCTCCTTTCGTTCCAGCATCCTTCAGGCCCTCGTTAGGGAGCTAAACAGATGCTTGTGCCGCTCAAGCTCTTCCGAGGCCCCTCCCGCCCCCCCGACCAGCCCCCTCGCCTGCTGCGTGACACGAGACACGTTCCGGCTCAAGACAGCTGGCAGCCGCAGCAGTCAGCGTGTCGTAGTTTGTTACAGTGACTTGTTTTCTTTGTTGCTGTTGTTCTTCTTTTCCCCGCTCGTATATAACATCTCCTGGGCTCTGCACTCGCACCTTCAGCACGGGCTCTCCGAGCTCTTGCACCGTGACCGAGGCTGACCTGGCCCGACGTGCTGCTCCTGTCGCTCTCGCTCTCACTACGGACACAAATGTGACTGAATCAATCTCGGTTCTCAGAAAATGCCCCCAAAATTTTCCTTTTTGACAATATAAAGTTTTTAAAAGAAAAGAAAAAAAATGTGAACTCGGTCATCGAGGGATTTTCAGAAGCGCTTTGAGCTACAAACGGGTGCCTTAAGATTAACTTTGATGTGGGTTATTTTTTCCTCCTCACTCTTCATCTTTCACTCTCCCAGTCTTTTAATCTTTTTCTCTCTGAACCAGGTTGACCCACGACATCAGCCTGGATGAGTTTGAAGATGACGACCTGTCGGAGATTACCGAGATCACCGACGAGCGGGGGATGAGCCTCAACTGCAACGGGCCGGATCTGAAGGTAAGGAACCGGCTTCCTGCGGATGAATGGGGTTCGCTCCTCCCGACACAGTCGCCGTTTCAGCAGCTTTGGGCACGAGCCCAGCTCTGAGTTCCTGGTCGTTTCCACCAGTGGATTTCACAATCACCTAAACCAGCGGTCCCCAACCTTTTGTGCACCACGGCCCGGTTGAATGTGGGCTCTTCTGTCTCCTCACTGGGCCTTTTCCTCTTTCCAAAGACGTGGGTTCAATTAGTGGTAACGTATCACATGACCAAGACAAGCGCCTTGACATCCGTCAAGAGTTGAGTCATAGATGGATGTAAGGGACAGAATCTGGTAATTCTTCAAAATGAAATTGTTCAGACTCACATAATGAATAAAACGGAATTAATTTAACGGAAGTGAATTATTCTTTCTCTGCGGTCTGCTACCAAATGACCCACGGATCGGTACTGGTCCGCGGCCCGGGGGTTGGGGACCGCTCATCTAAATCTTTGACTCAGGGCCTTTTTGCTGCCTGTCCAATAACTCTCATCTTTGGCTGTAGCGCATTCTTTTTTTTTTTCTTCTTTTTTCATACATTTGTGACCCTGATTTTCTCCCTTTTTTGTTTTGTTTTTTTTTCATCACACTCAGCAGGTTGTAAGAAGCGAGCGGTGCAAGTGTGAGATGCCGCCGTGCGGTCGGGGGAGGATGTGAAAATCTAATCACAGGGAGATTTATTATTCTGTCAGATCTCGCTCTGTTCCCAGCCAGACTATCATCACCTCTTCCTCTTCCTCCTCTTCCTCCTTCTCCACCTTCTCCTTCGTTCGGCTGCTGTAACCACGGCAACAGGAGGGCCAACCGGCTCTTTCTAGTTTCATTTAGAAGAACCTTTTTTCGTTCTTTCTTTCTTTCTTTCTTTCTTTCTTTCTTTCTTTCTCACATTCGATTGCTTGGTGAAAGAGGAACCCAAACGTGGAGCCGCTGGGATATTTTTAGGTCATGACTAGCCGCGCTACCTGCTGTCGGCTAAGTTTAGCTCCGGGTACTGCCCCCTGCTGGCCGTGCAGGAGTGTGTTTCTGCTCGGGTTTTTGCACCCTGTCGACGCCTTCGCCTTGCAGAGGTTTAGCGGTGATCGGAACGTAGCGTTGCCCCGCTGACGAGCGTGAAAAAAGGCTCCAAAAGCAGCAACAACAACATAAACAAATCCACGTGTGTCCATCCGAGACGAGCGCCGCTGCTCCCCGCTGCAGGAGAATGCAAGCTTGTTTTGTTGCGGTTTGGCAGTGTGCGAGGAATTTTGTCTCACAATGTGTCATTCCTCGTATCAGTTTGCCTGATACGTTGTCATATTTGATTTTAGCCTGAGAAGCTAGCACAACAAGCCACCTGTGCAAGTTCCGGAATCCTTTCTGGTGTCTCTCCTGTTTTGCATTTAATTAGTCCACACTGTTGGATGTTGGATTTTTAAGTTTTTAGACGATGCCACTGAGTTTGCAACCTCGCACCCTCGCGACTCCAGTCCCCCTCCATCTGGAACAGGGCAACAAAGCCTGCAGAGTGCAGCGCGACTCCTGTCCCGTGCTTTTAGCCAAATGACCTGCCGTACCATCATGGGCTGGAGCTGCGTTTGTGTAAGCTTTATGTTGGAGTGTAAAATTATAGCTTGGCGAACTCAAGAATGATTAGAAAGCATCCCCAGAAGTAGCAGCAGCACATTTGTGACGTCTCCTCTTTTAGTGACCTTTTCCTTTATTTTGAATTTATTTTTTTATTTATTAAAGAATGACATTCATTCATGAAATTAGAGGCAGAGGTGAAGACCTGAGACGTGTCACCACACATACAGATTCTTTGTTGCTCTGGGCCTTCAAGTGCAGCCTGCAGATCATCTCATGACCTGACTGCATGTATGCGCACATGTACGCGCACATGCACTCAATGCAAAGAAATGAGTGACCTCATCGATGAGCTCACCGTCCCAGGGGAGTTCCAGGCTGCATCTAATCTCATCAATGATGGACAGCAACTCCCAGTAGCAGGTCTGCAGCAGTGAAAAACAAATAATTAAAACCTGAAACAAGCAGAAGACAAACCTCGATTCTTGTACAGTCACATCATCGCAGGATTTTATGGTAATTATTTGCCCCTCAAACTCTTCATCCCGGGGAAACATCTGTCACGCCTTGAAGGTGAAGTGTGTCATATTTAGAGATTTTTAAAGAAGAAATGTGATATCAAGAGGTTACATTTCAGATTGCGACATCATCTTTCACTCTCCGTACACACCTGGATACCATGTCCACCTTCTTCTTCTTTGGTTTAATTCAAGACGCGAGCAGTTACCCTACTTATGTCAGGTGGGCTGCTTGCTATATATGTATATATATATATACATATATATATATATATATATATATATATACATATGTATATATGTATATATATATATATATATATATATATATATATATATATATATATATATATATATATATATATATATGTATATATATATATATGTATACATATGCACACGTATATACACATATATATGTAGGAAATAATATCATAATATAATAAGAAGCCTCTGAAATGGATGCGGCTCAGAACTGACACTGACAGTCTGTGGAGGTGGAACATGTGGATCACTTGTACTGGGTAGCACATAATGGATTTGTGTTCAGATGGATCCCAATTAGGGAGCACATGGCCTTATTGTTCAGGGGTTAATGTGGGGCAGCTCAGGTCCCCGAAGGAACGTAAAGAGCTTTGATGTTCCTCAGAGACGCGACACGGCAAATGCATCATCACCGCCTGGGAGAGCTGCATTGTGTGTGTGTGTGTGTGTGTGTGTGCGTGTGTAGAGTAGAGTAGAGGGTCAAACAGGCTGGATAATGTATGTGTCTGTGTCGCACACTATGGGACATGGAGGGAAAAAAAGAGTTGTGAGATGAATTCCAAGGATTTAGAAAAGATAAATTAATTAATATTAATATGTAATTGTAATTATAATAATAACACTTGAATTTATGTTTGCTGACCTTCAAAAAGAATTAATTGAATTGACGATGACAAATCCTGGGAAACTTTGCAAGTGATTTCCCGGATTAACGCACAGTAAATAAAGCAGTTCAAGGTTTAGCAGGTGGGTGGCGTGCAGAGTGAGAGAAGACAGGAAACAGGAAGTGACGGAGGCGAATTCTGGGATGAGGGGCCGGCGGGGGGGCAAAACATTTGCACCGGTCACCATGGCAACAGTGTTCCTCACACGTGTTAGTGACGAGAATACATCTCACGCAGCGTTGACATGTTCCTCACTCACTCACTCACTCACTCTCACAAACAGACACACACACACACACACATGCTGCTCACGCCATCTCTGACACGTTCACAATTTTAGCAACACAATTATATTTTTGACGTCATCCACCTTGCAGTTTGCTTGCAGAAAAGCATTTTGAGTGAACCTTCTTGCCTCATTCCGTGTCTGTGTGTTGTTTCTGCTGTACAAAAAAAAAGGCAAGAAAATGCAATCGGCTCTGTTAGACGGATGTGTATTCTTTTTTTTCTTTTTTTGTAGCTTTGTGTATCTGACCTGTTGGCTGCGTGCTCGCCCTGCAAGCGCTGCTCTGATTGGGCTAGCGCCAGGCAGCAGCAGCAGCAGCATCTCCTCCTCCTCCTCTGCCTCCTCCACCTCCTTGTCACCGAGCCCACTGTCTCCTAGCAACAGGAGTGCCGGAGCCGCTCTTAAAGGGGCCAAGTTGTAATTGAGGCCATTAAACACGAGTCGAGGCGAGCAGCTCGCTGGATTAGCATGTATCGACCCACGGCAGGTGAAAAGGTGGTCAGAGCAGCGGCTGAATGTGATTACAGGGACGCAGGCAGCCAGTGGTGGCAGGTGAACTAGTGGAAATTAGAGGAGGGGGGGGGGGGGGAGACACAGCGGCTGCACACAGTGAGGAGTGCATCACGGGGATTTTCAGGATTGGCTGCAATGCAATGAATGGATTACTGCATGATAAATGCATGCATGTCTGCCCCGGCAGCCAAGTAGACGCATGAGAGGATAAAACACTGATTTACAGACCAGGGGGCGGAGTCAGAATCTATAGCTTCAAGAAATGGGACAGTCAAAGATTGCAATGTGTGTCAGTAGTCACGCAGTTGTATGGTGGAAGTGCAGAAAATAGGTTAAATGCTGTATAATCGCACAGAAATCAGTGTTCAGGACGTACTACGTTCAATGATTCTGTGTTGATTTAATAGCGGCCCAGCCGTCAGATTTGTAGATAGTAATAATTACGGAACGGGAGATCATCTTGTGCTCAGTGGCGCAAAGACACGCCGCGTCTGTTTGCAGCCAAGATTTTGATTTTTCGATTTGGAGCTAACAACGACGATTGGTCGGGACAGTGCCGCACGTTGGATGCATGCAGAAAAAACAAACAGACAAACAACAACAACAAAAGAATGTGGGTTAACCTCGGCCGTCACTGATCTCCTGTCTTGAAATCCAGTCTGCACTTCACGGCAGGGAACGTTGTCTGCATGCGGCTCGTGGCACAGCCATTATCCTCCTGCGTTAGCGCATTTGAAGCAACTTTCAAGGTCCCCTGCCACCAGTGGCCTCGGCAGGAAGTGCGTTCAGGGTGTGTCGGTAAAAAAAACAACGGACGTCGGCATGTCCCCCCCTCAAAAAAAATAAATAAAACGAATTCTAAACTATATTGGATTTAAGCTAAAGGATGAAAATTGTGCACCGACGAGACGCGCATTTCTCCGCGACAGTCAACAAGCGCTTCTGCTCAGGTGTTGTTCACACCGGCCCCGTAAGCGCCGCGAAGCACCGCGAAACAGATCCCGCCTTTTCGGCTCCAATGTTAACCAATGGTACCGTTCACACCAGACTCGAAGCGCGGCAGTTTGTGCGCAAGCCGCGAGCGAACACGTCAAGCTGGACAGGAAGTCACTCAAAGAAGCACAAGTAAATCCGGTTAATTTTCAAAACAAAAGCAATTGAAAAATAAAATACCGCAATTGAAAAAAGCAATCATATTTGTGCTCGTTATGTTTGTCAGTATCTAGTATCAGAGTGCGAGAGAGATGAAACAAACAAACCTGTTTAAGTATGTAATCTTTTTGGAATGTTCCAATGAAAATAAAAATAAAAATAGAAAATAGAGTTTAAGAAACACAATAAATGTCTTGTTAAGTTACATATAGAGCAGGGTAAAAAAAATTGCTATTCATTTGCTATTAGTCGTGAGTTAACTCAGGACACTCATGTGATTAATCGTGATTAAAAATTTTGATCGACTGACAGTCCTAATACATACATATGTACGCACATATATATATATATATATATATGTATATATATATATATATATATATATATATATATATATATATATATATATATATATATATGTATATATATATATATATATATATATATATATATATATATGTATATATATATATATATATATATATATACATATATATATACATATGCATTTATTTAACGTTCTTGTGTAACATAGTAATTACTGCAAAGTCTAGTGTGCGTGTGTGTGTGTGTGTGTGTGTGTGCGAGCACGCGTGTCAGCAGCTAAAGACAGTAATAGGCTTAGCAGTCAGTGTGTCGCACGTCCATCTGAGGGCCTCCGCCGCCACAGAGGGGCAGTGTGAGCACCGCTGAGGGATGAGTAATGGGATGTGAAGCAGACTGCCGTGTCCCAGTGCCCTTTGACTTCCTGTCTGCCTCCACGCTCGTCTCCCTCGGCCCGCCGCGCGCGACGCAACGAGACGCGACGCGACAGATCTGGTTCCCGCTGGGATTCCAGGCCGCTCCCGTCGGCTCCGCGGCGTCCTGCAAATCCGCCGCCGTCACAGCGACTCCACTAATAAAAACTGCCACCGGCAGGTCTGAGGCGTTTGCTGCCACACGGTGGGGGAACGTCATCACAGCAGGAAGTCTCTGTGTTTTCTACCGCAGTCCAGTTTCATGAGGGTGTAAGAGGCTCAATCACAGTCTTATTGGCCAGCCTGATCCCCTCATGCCGTCCACACACACACACACACACACACACACACACACACACATACACACACACACACTCTCCTGCCCTCCCTCTCACACCCTCTCTCTGCCTGTATCCATCCCTCTGCCTCCCACTGACGCTGCCTCTCGCTCTCTCCAATCCCCGCAGAGCCATGTGAGGCGAGCGGCCAATAGCGTGGCGGGGAGGGCGGAGCTCGGCGCGGTGGGCCATCTCCAGGCGGAGATGCTGCATTTGGAGCTCATCGACGGCGCCGACGGCTTCCGAGGCGACAGAGAGTCCTCGAAGGCGTCGGCCATCGCAGCCCCGGCACTCATCCAGGACCCGGCGGCGCCCGTCACCATGGACACCTACCGGCCCAAGAGACCCACCACGCTCAACCTCTTCCCCATTGTGCCACGCACACAGGTAGAGCCTGAATCTTCTTCATCATCATCATCACCGTCACCTTCACACAGACACACGCACACCGAGTTTGAGGCTGATCAGCTCATCGCCTCTCGTCTTTTTAGAGGAGAAACATCTTCTGTCAGACGGTTTCGGTTCCTTTTCCGATGACACAAACACACACACACACACACATGTCACTGGGAGATGTCAAAATGAATGGACTTCCCGCGTGACATCACCGCTGGAATGACTACAGTCGTGTCTCTGACAGGATGCGCTGACACGACCAGACAATACCTTCAGTTGTCAGGGCCGCGGCAGGCACTGAGGGCTTGTTGTTGTTGCTGTTGTTGTCCGTTTTGTTTTTTTCTTTGGGTCCATCTGTGCGTGTGTGTGTGTGTGTGTGTGTGTGTGTGTGTGTGTGTGTGTGTGTGTGTGTGTGTGTGTGTGTGTGTCGCCGCCGCCGGCACTCGTGACTGTGCATTTTCTGTACTTGGTAACATCAGAGTCAGAGTGAGGACCAGTGTTTGCTTCAGATCCTCCACCGGGGCGGAAGAGACTTTCTGTCCTGGTTAGCGCACGGCTTTCAGACGAGAACTTTGGAATCTGGGAATTTCTGGGTGAAGACAAGAAGCTGATCTGTGGATTTGACTGTGGTTTACTGATGGCCCACCTTTCAGCGATGCTGCATTCCACGCTTTGAATCAAACATAAGACGTCCTTCGTTGCCTTACATGACCACCGCCTTCCAGGCACCTGTGCAAAATTGAAAGGTTTTTAAAAAAATAAATGAAACAAAACACTTAAAATAAATAAAGCAACCTTAAATTCTCACACTTTTTTTTTCTCTCATCTCAACATCATGTAGCCACAATTGCAACGTTGGTCGACCGGGAGGAGTTTGTGTACTTCCTGTAGCACAATATCTACCGCACGTGCATTTGCTAATACAGTATATTAGCCCCGAAAAATTGGTTGAATATTCAGCATAGAAACAGCATTAGTCCCAGTCCCAGTAAAGGTTTGGTAGTATTCAAGACTGTCGATTAGTACTGACCACCATGCAAGTGTGCTGCAGTGAATTACATTGACTGAAGTGCTGCATTTGAAAGCATGCTAACGTCCAGTGATTACTGACTTTGACTGGTGAACTTAATAAAGAAAATTACAGTAAAAAGCCGGAGCACAACAACAGCTGACGGCTTCACAAGCTGATTCCACTCACTGTGTGTCACGGCGTTCACTCACTTGCTTGCTGCTTTATTTAAAACTGCAAGTGAAATTGATTAAAAACAGAAATAAAATGAAAAAAGCACAAGCTTTGCATTCACGCGGAAGTAAAATCCAGCGTTCCAGCGCGCGCACACACACACACACACACACACACACACACACACAAGCACACGCACACCTCACAGTGCGCACTGTCATCAGGCTCAGCCAACCGGCTCTATATTTGTCGCCGCTTTGTTCTTTGCACACTTTCTGTGAAGTGGAAACGAGCCGACTGTTCCTGCTCCTGTGCCTTTGTCCTGTGTTTACGTGTGCGTGTGTGTGCGTGCGTGCGTGTGCGTGCGTGCGTGTGCGTGCGTGCGTGTGCGTGTGTGTGTGTGTGTGTGTGTACAAGAGCTGTCAGACTTAAGAAGCGTAAAGGGAATAATTGCTCGCGCGGACATTTCCGCTCCTCGGGATCTCTGTCTCTCTGCCCTACCCGGACGCCGTTCGCTGCCTTCGTACAACGAAGGAAAACATTCACTGTCGGGCCACCGCGTTCAGGAAGTGTTCAGGAAAATTCTGAGACGGCTGTACACGTGGATTTTCCAGTCAACTGGATTTTTGTTGTTTTTGTCTTCTCTAGCGTGGACTCCAGGACACTGTAGGAAACTGTCTGTCTAGATTTTTAGCCCTCTGTTGACAGCCCTTCACAGTAACATCGATGCTTTGGTGAACATTCCACATTTGGGGGATGAGGCAAACAAGGCGGCGCTGTTCATCTCGATATCAGATATTTCCCCCCATTCGTTTCTGCATTTTCGAGAACAACTTGCGTGAGAACACAATTTGGAGCAAGAAACAGAAGCATCAGTCAAAAAGATTCAAGGATTCGCGGAAGCTTTATTTGTCATACCATTTTTCAACAGTACAAAATTAGGATGCAGGTCCCAGATTAAGCCTGGATAGATTAAGACATGAAAATGAAATAAGAATATACAGATATAAAATATAAAATATAAACGGAGGTATAAAAAAGGAAATGTAAAGAGTAATAAAAAAATAAACAGTTTAAACAGTATAAAATATAAGCAGTGCGCATGAAATCTAAGTTCAAATATTGCACTTAGTGGATAAAGTGTGTGTGTGCAGAGGAATTGAGGATGAGAAGAAAAGAAAAAGGAAAAAAAAATGAATGCAAGGCCGAATATGTGCAGTTCACTGTCCCTTTAGGTCTCCAAACAGAACAAAATGAGATCGTTTTTGTGGCACTGCATGGAACCTCACAGATGAAATTCAATAACTTTTCAAAATCAATGTCCAGCCTCAGAATCGGCTGAGACGAGAACTCCGATCGGATAGATTAGATGCTGGGTTGGGATGGTGACGGGGCGTTTTCTCCTCAGTCAGAGCTTTTCAAGACTGAGTGAGATCCGATTGTTGATCATTTTTGTTTTACATAAAACAAGTCATTTTGTTATTATAATTGCACCTGCATATTTAGCCCTCTGTTTCCAGCCCTCTGCCAGGAACTGAGGCTTTGTTGGAACTTGAACACGTTTCTAACAGCTAAAAAAAACTGACTGGTGGCGCGGCCGCCGCCGCCGCCCTTTGACGAAATGCTGGCACCATTTGTGACATCACAAAGGGCCTGACGCTCCGAGCCGCGTGTTTCAGCGCACCTCGTTCGGCAAGGTGGCTGCTCGAGCCAAAGAAGCAAAGGTTCATATGTCTGGATGTTATAAATATACACAATATGCACACAAGCACACTTTGCTGCCTGTGCGTCACTTCACGCTCCACAGCGAGAGATGTCTTCCAATTTTACCCCACCCCCCACCCCCGCAACCTTTTCCTACCGCCTCCTACCAGCTGATTCACCAGTTACCATGGCAGCCGCTCTGTCGCCGCCCCAGCACTGATAAATAGGGAAGTGAGTCATGTGTTGCTGTGAGAGGACGGCGCAGAGCAAAACAGCCTCAGCTTGGCCGTCACCATCATCATCAGCAGCAGCAGCAGCAGCAGCAGCAGCAGCAGCAGCAGCAGCAGCAGCAGCGGCGGCAGCAGCAGCAGCAGCTTCCAGTTCATGCGTGTCTGAACTAGCTGGTGGCCAGTTTTGTTCTCCCTTCAGTTGCTCTTTTTTTTGGTTTTGGTTTTTTGGATCATTTATGCCTTTGGCGGAAAAAAAAAAAACAGCTCAAAAACACACAAATGAGAAGAGAATTGTAAATAGCTTCAAAACAAAAGTGCCACCGTCTGTGTTTTCCCTCGGTGAGCTGCACTCACTGCTCTTCACACTTTCGCAGTGTGTCGTAGTAGTGTGTGGCTTTGTCGGTGTGTGTGTGTGTGTGTGTGTGTGTGTGTGTGTGTGTGTGTGTGTGTGTGTGTGTGTCCACAGTTTTGCTAAAAGGTCCGGTTCCCTTTAAGTCCACGCCACGGAGCACAGACAAAAGGAACCCTGCTTATTCAACAGAATAAAAGCCTGTGTGTGTGTGTGTGTGTGTGTGTGTGTGTGTGTGTGTGTGTGTGTGCGCGCGCGCGCGCGTGTGTGTGCGCGTGTGTGTGTGTGTGTTTGGAAGGGGCCGAGAGAGAGACAAAAAGGTTGTGCAGTCCAGTTTTGGGTAATTCCAGTCCTCTCTCTCTCTCTCTCTCTCTCTCTCTCTCTCTCTCTCTCTCTCTCTCTCTCTCTCTCTCACTCTTTTTCTCGTCTTCCTTCTGTGTTTTTTTTTTTTGTTGTTTGCTGGATGCGCAGGACACGCTGAACAACAACTCCCTGGGGAAGAAGTACAGCTGGCAGGAGAAGGTTTCAGGCTCGTCGTCGCCCCTCAAAACAGGTGAGCCGGCCGAGAAGCTTCTGATTGGCTGACGTTGGGCCGTCGCCGTCTCTCGCTCTTTCTCTCTCTCTCCCTCCCTCCCTCCCCACTGAGTCCACTGGGCTGATCCTCTCTGTATGCGTGCAGGGTTGGATTAGCTCTGGCGCGCTAACTGCGGCTAGCGCGGGCCGCGCTGATGTGACGGGCGTGTCAGTGCTTTTGAGTTTTACCAACCCTGCCATCGACTCGCCAGGGTGTCATTCATCCACCCCAGACACTTGACGTGCACTTCCCGTTTTCCCGTTCTGTCTTCTGGCGAACGTCGGAAAGATTTCCGTTACATTTGGCTGGAGAAGCTGGCGACTGACGACGGTCTTGCTTAGTAAAATCAAACTAAATCAAACAAATGTGTTTGGAAATGACTAAAGTACCTCAAATGTGAGAAGCATGAGAGATTCAAACCGTGAAGGTTGCATGGTATTTGTCTGTGTGCAACCAACGGCCCTCTCCAATCAATACCTGCCTCTTTTTTTTTCGTGTAATCCAGATGGTTAGCGTGGCCCCAAGCAAATCAGAATCAGAAACACGTTCATTGCCAAGTAGGTTTAACACTTACAAGGAATTTGCTTTGGTGTAGTTTGGCGCTTAAAAAACTACAGCAATGAAAAAAAGTACAACTAACTTAACTAAATATAAAAAGGTATACCATATATATATATATATATATAAATATATATATATATATATATATATATATATATATATATACATATATACATATATATACATATATATATATATATATACATATATATGCACATATACTGTATATATGTACATATATATATATATATATATATATATATATATATATATATATATATATATATATATACATATATATATATATACATATATATACATATATATATATATACATATATATATATGCACATATACTGTATATATGTACATATATATATATATACATATATATATATATATGTATATATATATATATATACATATATACATATATACATATATATATATACATATATATATGTATATATATATATATACATATATACATATATATATATATACATATATATATGTATATATATATATATATATATATAGACACACACAAACACATTCAGGACTCAGGAGATGTCCAGGTCATGCAGGGGTGGGAGGTTGCATCCGGTCACTTTCTCGGCTGAGTGGATGATACGCTGCAGTCTGCACTTGTCCTTAGGAGGTGGGGATGGACGTGTAGAAATACTGACTGGGGGATTTCAAAGCGACGCTCTGAGACAAAAAGCCCCCAAGTTTTTTCCTGAACTCCGGGGCGACGCTTCCGTCGACACGACCTGAAACTCGGGGCGTTTCGCCGCATCGTCCCAGCTCGCGCAGGGATTTCCCGCCGATGGATTATGACATAACGCCTCAATCGACTCTAACCCCCCTCCCCCCTCCCCCTCCCAAATCTCTACGGCTCCCCGCGGCCCTGTGAATTTTGATGAGTCATGTGGATTTTAGCCCCGTAATCCCGACTTCCATTACCTAACCCTGTCCACGTTTGTCTCCTCTTGTCTGTGCTTTGCTTCACTCGCCGCCACGACGTCCGCCGCCTGCGCCCATCCCGCGTCATGTATGTGCCCTGTGGCCTCTGCACTGCCCACCTACGTGCTGCTGCTGCTGCTGCTGCTGCTGCTTCTCGTGCTGGCTGCACCACCGGCTCTTCCTCCAGGTGAGCTAACCCCTCCGCGGGAGCACAGCTGCCTGAGCGACGAGGACAAGGTGCAAGGGGGCGGAGCCCAGACCAAAGACCGGGGCACCTCCACCGACGCCCCCTGCAGGCACAGCCGCACCACGGCGCACTCGCGCGGCTCCTGCGCAGCGACGGCGGCGACGGCCACGCGCTCCAAGCTCCAGGCCAAGCCTCCGGCGCCGCAGCCGCCGCAGAACTACACGCCGGCGCCGACGTACCTGGCGGGGAAGGCGGACGGAAACGGCCACCAGCGAGAGAAGATCCGCCACCACGCTGACGTCCACCTGGAGCCCACGGATGAGATCTATTTGACCCCCGTGCAGCGCTCCGCCGACCCCTTGGACCCGCCCGCCAGCCAGGAGCGTCCCTTCCTCTCGCAGCAGACGGAACAGGGCCGCATGTCCATCAGCTCCGACACGGAGGGCCCGCCCCCTTACCAGCCCCTCCCGGACCGGACCAACCCGTCCATCTTCGAGGAGGAGGACGAGGTCTACGCGGCGGCGCCTCCGCCTTACGCCTCCTGCGTGGAGTCCCTCGTCACGCCGCCCGTCGCGAGGGACCTCAGTCTGAAGGGCGACGGGTCGGGGGGCGCCGGGCTGGTGCTGAGAGACGGGTCGTCAGTGGAGTACGTGGACGCCACAGACGAAAGCTACTGCGGCGAGGACGAGGACGTGGACAGCATCATCCTGGACAGCATGTTCAGGAAGAGGGGAGGGAACAGGGAATGCGGCGGCGGTGGCCACCGCGGCGGCGGGGGCGGGAGACTGGCGCTCAGGACTTCCATGAGCTCGGAGGCCAGCGGCCTCTCGTACGACGCCGTCAAATACACTCTGGTGGTGGACGAGCACGCTCAGCTGGAGCTGGTCAGCCTGCGGGAGTGCTACCAAGGCTACAGCGACGACAGCGACTCGGCCACCGTCTACGACAACTGCGTCTCCTCGCCCTACGAGTCGGCCGTCGGCGAGGAGTACGAGGAGGACGAGGAGGAGGACGAGGAGGGCGGCGCTCGGAGAGGCGGCGTCAGGAGGGAGGCCACGGCTTGCCTCTCCGAGGACTCCACCCCAGAGGTGGACCTGCACTTCTCCAAGAAGTTCCTCAACGTCTTCATGAACGGCCGATCGCGCTCCTCCAGTAAGTGTCCCGTGAGCCCGTCGGCCTCAAATTGGAAATGTGTAGATTCAGCGGTTTTGACCATAAAACGTTGAAATCATACAGAAGAGTTTATAGAACAGCCAAGTGGCGAAAATGAATTTTCTCTTCCCATGCATTGTTATGGCATAACAAACAGCAGGTGCATCTAAGAACAAACAAGGAAGCAAGATTCGAGAGGAAGAAATTGCATTTTGCTACCAGTTTCACAAAGCTTAGATTAAAATCATACTGAGGGCTAACTACTAACATGCAGGATGAGAGAAAAAAAAACATCTGTCGGTCTAATAGTGTCAAGACAAATCATTCAATTTTCCTAGACGATGAGGTTATTAATCACACAATTACCAAGGTTAGCTGCTTTCAACTTCCTGTGTTTTCTGTAACATAGTCCAGACAGGCCAGGTTTTAAATACAGGGCCAGTATACCAGGAGAATTAGAGTCAGGCACAATAAATGACGCACACAGTTTTAAAAATCTCATTCTGGTCACAAAAAGTTTCTTATTTTTGCCCCCAGATGTGTGAAGGGCATAAATATGACTCTCTATTGCAATATCCATCCATCCATCCATTTTCAATACCCGCTTCATGGACACACACAAAGGTCCCAGGCCCAGAATTAAACTTACAACCTTCTTGCTATGAGGCGGCAGCGCTAACCACTGCGCCATAGAGAAAGTGTAATTCCACCAGGATCTTAAAAAAATAATAATAATAATCCTGTCAAAATTCCATCCTGGCCATTGAACAGCAGAAAACACTCAAACTTTCACTTTGAGAAAGAATTGGAAAAAGAGCGCCGAGCGCTAGCCGGCATGTTGCCGTGGTCATTTACTGGTTTCCCCCTCTGTTTGTTGTTGTTGTTGCTGTTGTTGTTGAAGGCGCAGAGTCTTTTGGCCTCTACTCCTGTGTCATCAACGGAGAGGAGAAGGAACAGAGCCACAGAGCCGTCTACAGGTGAGGAGGAAGCAACCCACCACCGAAACAGCCCATGCCCGGCTCTGCGACAATGCTAGTTGCTAAGTTGCTAAGTTTTTTTTTGAGGGAATTTGTGATTTTTAGTTTCCGCAGTTTTCCACCAATGCTAAAAACTACCAAACAACGACACTCGTGATACAAAATGCCGTTTGACGTGAAAGTTTAAAAGGCAGCGCACACAGAAATTCACCACAAGATGTCGTAGTTTTGCGCTACGCCCAGTGTAGCAGCGCTGGTCCTCTGCTGGGCAGGAACCAGGACGTAACAAAAATGACGGGACCCTCGCTGTGACTGTGATGGCGCGTCCATGTAAATTGTTCTGGGGTGTGTTTTCTGTCTCAAGTTACAGCTGTGCTAGCTAGCCAGCTATGTCACTGTTAGCATCTGCTTGTCACTGACACAGTCTGAGGAGTGAGAGGAGCTAATTGATTAGTCAGGGGGGAGGACGAGGAGCACGAACAAGAACCCGACCAGCAAACAAGAAGCTGTTTGTCAACACACACACACACACACACATACACACACACACACACACACACACACACAGGGGGATGCGGCTTATTGGCTGCACTAATTTTTCACAATTTTGTGTGTTGGCCAGAATTTTCTACAGTTCTGTTCTCAAAATAAAAAATAAAAAATAACTTTATTGCCATGAATATTGTCACTGCTTGTCGTAAAAGGACATCCAGCCGGCAGTCACGCTGCAGGGAGGCGCACTGGTGTTGACCTCCAGCCTCACGGATTCAAAGTGGGGAGGGAGAGAATCAGCAAAGCAGTCATGTGAACAACAGGACAGGCTGGCGGTGACATCATAAAGCTGCGTGACAGAGTGAAGCAGCGCCTGATCATTTTTGTCTTTGTGGGGTTTTTTTTGGTACCTGTTCAGGCATTTACAACCCTCCTACAATCCCAGCCAATACCAACACGGCCATGTATTAGTTTGCCATGTTATTTTATTTATCGTATAATCAGCAGAACTCTCTGTTAGATAGAGCCGTGCTCACTGGCTACTAGGGATGCTGGGAAAACCTGAGCTGAGCGTCAACATCCCTGTGGATTCGCAGGTTCGTCCCTCGCCACGACGACGAGCTGGAGCTGGAGGTGGACGACCCCCTCCTGGTGGAGGTCCAGTCAGAAGATTACTGGTACGAGGGCTACAACATGCGGACCGGCGCTCAGGGGATCTTCCCGGCTTACTACGCCATCGAGGTGGCCAAAGATTCCGAGAGCGACAAAGGTGAAGGTGAGCACAGACGCTGCCTGGATAAATAAAACAAGCAAAAAACAACAACAAAAAGTAATCAAGACGTTTGTTGTGAGCAGCTCAATGTGTGAGGAGAACTCTCTCTGTTCGAGAGCTGTGGAAACTGATGATTAAAGCTCCAGACAGTTATTTTCGCTATGCAACAGTCAATCTGAGCCCGTATTCACACATACGCCAGCTTTTCTGGTCTGATCTGTTGGAAGTCAAAGGACACGGTGGGCTTAGCGCCACACTGATAAAGTTTGGATTCAACACTTCAACACAGGAAATTATTGGAAAATTAACATTAACCAACATGTTTTGTTTTTTTTGTTTTTTGTTTTCTGGCTCTGCAGAGAAGAGCAGTGAGTGGATGGACAGGTACAGGCTGAAGTTCCTGGGATCGGTGCAGGTGCCCTTCCACAAAGGAAACGATGTCCTGTGTGCCGCCATGCAGAAGGTACAACAGCCACTTTTGAGAGAAAATGAATAAAATAATACATTTCATGAATCAAATCAAACAAGCAAATATGTTGGGTTTTTAATACAGAAAATATGACTTAAAATAGGGGGGTGGCTTAATCTTTTATAAATATTTAGATGTTGAGCTGCGATAAGCACGTGCACCAAACAACAAACTGGACGACATTACATTGCTATTTGGAAACTCGTTCCACCTGCTTTCCAGATTGCCACCAACAGGAGGATGACGGTCAAGTACAACCCGCCGTCCTCCTGCATCCTGGAGATCAGCGTGAAAGGCATCAAACTCTCAGTGCAAGAGGAGTATTACGCCAGCGACAGAGTAAGACGCCAGACCTGCGTGACTCACTTTTTCTTTTTCTTTTTTTTCCTTTCAATTACGCACATCGTCACTGATTCGTCAGGAATCTGTTGGCAGTCTTCATGTGTTGCCCCCATGTGGCTAACAGAGGTTACTGCATTCAGAGATGACTCATTGTAGAATCTTGAGATAACGCCAGCCTTCGGCACCAGAATAAACTAAATCACAAATATAAAAACTAATATAAACGAGCAAAGCCGGGTGCACAAATATGTATTTAGTGATTCAAAACAATTAAATGTCCTATAAAAAGACATTTTACTCAAAATTTGCTGCAACATGATATCTGATTTGCTTTTAAATTTGTATTACAATTGCTCTTTATGTATTAATAAATATATAAGCTATCATCTTTTTATGTGCAATTCATTAATAGTTTATTGGTGAATAAATAGCATTAAAAACCATATATAATGATTTAAAAAAAAAAAAAAAAAACTTTGTTCATCCTGAAAACAAGATTGATTTATTAATAAAAATCAAAAAACACACGTCTAAAACTTCCACCTCTGTGTCCTCTTCAGAGTAACGAGTGCAATCACTTCTTCCAGCTGAAGAACGTCTCGTTTTGCGGCTACCATCCCAAAAACAGCAAGTAAGTGACCGTGGCCAAGGTCGGCGGACAACTTTAAAGCGCTCAAAAAAAAAAGAAAAGAAAAAAAAAGAAGTCGGACCTTCTGCTGCCACGAGGCACCACACGGTGCCGCTAGAGGCTCTCGAACGCCTTCACCGTTACGCTTCCTCCCTGCCGGCCAATCCGGGCGTCGAGTGAAATGTTCACGCTTCGTGCGTCACTCCTGTCAGAATCCACTCAAGTTCAGTGGAATCGGAAACATCCGTTCATAAAGAGAGCAAACCGTCCTCTCTCTTTCCCCTCTGCAGGTATTTTGGCTTTATCACCAAGCACCCGGCAGACCACAGGTTTGCCTGTCACGTGTTTGTGTCGGAGAACTCCACCAAACCCCTGGCAGAGTCAATAGGGTGAGTCCCCACGTTCGCCCCCTGCAGTCATTGTTGTTGCTGAAGCCCCTGGTGAAAATGCATACATATTTTAATGAATAATTATTCGGTTCACTGTGTTTCCCTGCGTCATGGAACTTAATGTTTGGGGGGTGCGGGGGTGGGGGGTGGGGGAATGCTTGAGAAGATATTTTTATTACTGTTGAGGTAACAATATTTAACTTGGAAACTTTAATTTTCTTCTGAGTTAATATGAACACATCAAGTCATTTCTTCATGTCACATTATAAACATTTTTAGGTTGTTCGATTATTGTCCAGTGACGCAGCCTCCCGTGGTCACTTATTCAAATGCATTAAGGATTCTACAGAACTTTTTTTTTTTTTTTTTAGCCCTCTGTTCACAGTCTCCTGCCAAAAATGACGCTTTCCTGGCCCATTCCATGTTTGGAGGCACACACAAACAAGGCCCGAGAATGGGATTAGATTAGATTGATTGGAATGGATTGGATTACCTGCAGAAATATCAGGACCTGTGTTTGGAGTTAGGTTCTAGGAATGACCTCTGTGCGTTTCTGTGTTTACGCAGGAAAGCCTTCCAGCTGTATTACAGGGAGTTTGTGGAAGCATCGTGCCCGACAGAGGACATCTACCTGGAATAACCTCTGCCTTCCCCTGCTAGCACAACCCTGTACAGAACACTGTATCATAACATGATGTTGCATGAGGGACTGACGTATAGAAAATAACAACGGTAACAAAAATTTATTTAGACAAAAGTTTAAAGCAAAAAAGAAAAAGAAAAAACGACTCGAAACAATTAACACATCTGAGCGAAGATCGGGAGATGGATCTGTGGTCGGACCTTCGTGCAGAAGAAGAAGAAGAAGAAGAAGAAGAAGAAGAAGAAGAAGAAGAAGAAGATGAGCCAAAAGAGTGACGTGGCTGAAACAATATGCAACATGGAGTCTGCAAAGACGTGGGAAAGTCACGGTCTGACTGTGGAAAGCACAAACTCCATATCACCGCAGCCTTGGCTAAGCTAGTTAGCCGTTAGCGTCGTCTCACCGCCGACGGAATAGGAACGACGACAGCTACGACTGCCCCAATTTTAACTTTTACTTGAAAGTGTTAAATCTGAAATTAAAACAAATATATGATAATAATTTATTTAAAAGAATGAAACAATAAAAATGACTTGATGGATTTACTCGAGGCAGAGTCCAACTGGTGGGGGCGTATGTGTTTCTGGGACGACATCGTTTGAGGACACGAGATCCACATCCATGCAGGAAGAGTGACTCTGATCTTGTCGCATGCGGTGGAGTGCAGGCTTTAATGCTTTATTGACGGGCAAAAATCCACCCTCAAACACTTGAATCCAGCTACAGGGGAACCGCAGCTGAAGGGATCCCTTTTTGTTTAGTCAGACATTAGCTGTATCCCAAATCACACACTTCTGCTAGCGTCCTTGAACGCTGTCAACTTTGAGGCAGTGCACTCGCTGTGTATTGCACTGAGGTGTGCATGTCGTTCGCAATCACGCACTGCCCATGCATTCCTTGTGCCGACGGTGTCTGTGCGGTTTTTCATATCCTTTTCCTCCTCTTTCTACCGTCACCTTTAGAACACCAAAGTGCAAAAAAGAAAAAGAAAAAAACACCCAAAAAAAGAAATGAGTTTCTATCTTGCGCAAACCAAACGCACCACAGTGCGTTCTCGCACCTGGGATTGCATTGGCTCGCTGTGGTGCTGCCAACTTTTATTCCGAAAAATAAAGGGAGGCCTCCCGCAGGGGTCGGGGTCATGACCATCACAGGGCCAGTGGCTCGCCAGTAGTGGAAAATTATCACTTAAAAAAGGGTTTTAAAAAAGTAAGTGGTTCAGATAGTTTGACCTGCTTTGTTCCCAATTGACATCAGAAATAATGTTTAAATTGTATTGAAAATTTTGAATTGAACGTGTTTTTACACAACAGTCAGTAAAGTGCAGGATGGATGGCTTTTCCAAAGGAATTAAATGGATGAAGCTGGAAAGAACAAGCGATCCTGACTCTACGGAAGCTTCGCAGCCAGTCCGCACTTGTTGTGAATGGGTTGCGCGATGGTGCAGCCTGCAGCTACGAACACTACGGTTTTGAACGCAAACTCGTACGGAAACGAAGGTGAGTTTGCGTCGAAAAGTAACGAGACAATTCTGTATTTTAAGGCAAGGTCGGTTCTAGGACATATGTTCTGTACATATGATGGGGCAGTCAGAAATGTGACACATTTTTAACACTGTTAGTGTTTTCTTCTTGTCGTGGCTGTGTGTCCAGCTCTCAACCTGGAGGAGTGGAGTGCACTCTGTCAGTCACTCTGCCCTTAGACCTGTCCAAGTTGGGTGTCCCACCTGAAGACCAAAGCTCCTGCTGGTGTAGAGCTCAGGGTCACTAAACCCCCCTGACCACCATAAGGTGGCAAACCCTCAGGGGGAAAACTGAAAATGGAAAGTCAAATAAAATGCCTTTCATCCAGATTTTAACAACCAATAACATAACACTTATCTGAACTGGATGGCCTGATTCTCAAATACATTTCAACCTAAAGCAAAGACTTGTCACTATAATCAACATTTACAAAACTGAAAGGTAGGTCTTGTGAAAAAACTATTCTCAAACATTTTTTTAAAAAAAACAGCAGATAAAGGGCAGAACATTTTATCACTGTTTTCTTTATTAGCTAATAACTCAAAAATATCCCTTTCCCCTGACCTCACTCTTCTTTCTCTCCGCTCCACTGTACAACAACACCAAGCATTTTCTCAAAGTTATAATTTGCACAACACAACAGATACAGAGCAGAACATGTAGGACACCTAACTTTTTTTTTTTTTTTTTGGGGGGGGGGGTTCTTTATTTGATTCATGAACAAGTTAGTTGTGAATTGTTGGTTATCTGACGGCTCACTGTGACGAGCTTGGTGGGGTTTTGCTGCTTCCTCAAAGTCAACCGCTCTGACTGTCTCAACTTGACGCCACAGTGAGGATGCGTCAGTGCGTCTGGGCTCATTTACATCAGAACAGTGACAGGTGGCTTACGGAGGGGTGTGGGTGCGATCTCTGACGGCAGTGTCTGAAGACACGCTGCACGGAGATGAGAGACGATGGGAGGCTTATTTTTAACTCGTGCTTTTTTTCCGGCGGACATTTCACTTCTAAAAGTTTGCTTCGAGGAAGTGTTGTGACCTCTTGCCCCTGCGTAGAGCCGGCCCCGTTTTAAGGGGCGGTTGGCAGCTCTAGCTCGTTGGGAGACTCTAGTGTTTGTTAGCACGCTGACTGCAGTGCATACAGTGTTTGTTGTGAGTGTTAAAAGTCCACTGTGGCACTTGCAATTTTTTTTTTTTTTGTTATTTTGATTTGTTTTGGGGGTTTTTTTTTTGCCCAAGTGCAAATATTTTTCACACTGGTGTATTAGCTGGCATGCTGGTAACACAAAAAGGTTTTTCACAGGAGGACCCCCCTTTAAGCTAGCAAAGCGGCTGCCGGCAGAACATCAAATAAATAGTGCAAAATGAAAATGAATCTTGCTCTATGCAACAACAAAAAAAGCTCTGATCTGAATGTTTATAAGCGGTTTGAGTATGACAGGAACAATTAGTGTCCTTTGTGGAGACAAATGCAGTGGCTTTGATGATGACATTTAATCAGAAAAAAACGACTGAGATCACAGCAGCGAAGCAAACAGATGAAAGGGCACACATTGGAGTTAGAGGAGAGTACACACACACACACACACACACACATATATATTTATATACATATATGTGTACATATATATATGCGTGTGTGTCTGTTTGTTGCCAAAAAGTATTAAAACTATTTCGACTATAGAGTTATAAAACTCCTCAGTGAAAGAGGAAGAGGAAACTGTGCTCATTACCCTTCGGTGAATCATGCACGTGTGAAGCTAAAAACCGTGGTGTTGGGAAACCACAGCTTGTTCTAAACCGTCACCAAAGAGCATGCAGATTTGCTTGCTTGCGTGGCCAGTGGAGAGATGTGAGGCCTAGAACATTTGAACAGTGGAAATCAGGCCAGCACGTTGATGCAGACTGGTGAAAGGTGTTTGAGAGTGGATTTTTATTCTTTCTTTTTTGTTTCTTTTAGCGGGGAATTGGGAGGAGTCCTGTGCTATCCCCAGCTAGCATCTACAGTATATGGTCGTTAGGATTATTAAGGTCTAAAGTCTGTTTCAACCTTCTTAACATCCGGGTTCAATATACCCGTGCAAGACGAGCATGGCCTAACCTCCCCCCCCCCCCTCCTCACCGACTGGCGGAAACTGTCAGACCGCTAGCGCTGACTTTCTGAGGCTGACGCATGAGCTCGGCAGAAAGGGGAAGTGCGAGAAGTTCCGCTGGGTTCATGTTTTCACTGGTAGTGCCTCGACTTCAAACGATTCCTTTGACCTCCCTCGAAAAATAACACCGGGGCGTGTCGCGCCTTCTCGCCATTCTTGCTGTGGAGGAGTCCGTTGGCCCGGGAAGGATGTCAGAGTGGGCTCAATGCCACGTGCACTCCTGCTCCGGCCCTCTCTGCGGCTCCTCCCTTGTCGTAATTCTTTGACGCGTTTCCGCACCTGCAAGGCTTCAGTAAAGGGCGCATTCAGGTGTTGCGATGAGCTCTGCCAACAGCCTCGCTGTGGCTGGACATATGAGCCCTATTCAGCTGCATATTGTTTGCGACTCCTTTCGAGCCAGTAGTTTCACTGCAGCCTCTGAGCAAGTTGCGGCTATATGCGGCATGGGTCACATTGCTTCTGCATTTAAATCCTCTGGGGGGGGGTGGGGAGGGTTTTGTTTTGTTTTTTTTGTCAAGTTCTCAGCTGCAGCAGGCATCCGCTGGGAGGAACTCTGTCTAACTCCACGACCGTCGTGTGAATTAGAATTAGAAAACAGCGGCAGAGTCAGGCAAATGGGTAAAGTTTCCATAGTGACATCTGCGTGTGTGTGTGTGTGAGTGTGGTTCGAAGCATACAGGAAGAGGAAGTGGCATGATGCATACATGCAACCCCCATTCCTCCACACACACAACCCCCATTCCTCCACACACACACACACACACACACACACACACACACACACACACACACACACTTGAGGCAGGAATGAACGCATTAAGAAATAATAATACTGAAAACAATTGTCAGTTTGACATTTTCCAAAAAAAATTTCCGCCCTGTTTTTTGTGCAAATTTTTTTCTGCCCTATTTTCCCGAGTTTAGAGAGCATCGGAAACAATCGCATCCATTCTTTCATTGAGAGCTCGATATAATGGAAGCAAACATGGCCAGCTTGTTCAGTTCAATCAAATTCTATTTTGACATGGGTTTGAGACACTGGGAAATAGTCCTGTCTTTAAGTGACATAGATGGCATTACAATCAGTTTATCAACGTTACGTAAGGCGTCTGAGGACTTTGCGGTTGTTTCGAAGGAAAGCCCATTCAGATATTCTCCACATCGCAATGTTTCTCCGGGATCAATTGGATAAATATGGCATCATGGCTCCATAGATACAAAATGATGCATTTGAAGTGCATTCAGACTGGCTACGTGGTGACACGTGTCACCACCGTAGAGCACATCCATGACGTAGAGTCACCTGTCTACGGTTTTCTCGCGGGATTTCAAAATAAAAAATAAAAAAAAGATTATTTTTTTATTTGCCAAGTGAATGCAATACGCTTCCGTACATTATGTCCAAATTAGGAGGTGAAAAAACATCTTTTCAAGAGCCACTTAAGGCACAAAGCAGAGATAGAAAGTAATGAAGGCTATACGAAAGGTGTATAGATTATGCCATATATAAATAGAGTTTAACAAATGTAATTATAAACAATGCGTTGTACTGATTCAACATGTATGTGAGATTTCCTTTATTTTTGATTTTTTTTTTTTTTTTAGATGTGAATTATTCTTTTGTTTAAAAATTTTAATGCAGCCGTCGCTGTCTCCTGTGGTCATTCTTGCATCAAGGCACACACACTTTTTTCTTCTTTTTTTTGTCCGTTTGCTTTTGCCAAACATTGTGGAAAAGTTTTGTCAGATGTTGGATTCCGATTGGTTGCTGGTCGCTGTCACAGCCAGAATCGAGTGGGTGAGTTGACTTGACTTTCTTCCTCCTCGAAGAGTAATTTCATTACAGTAGATAACCCTGAGCATGTATGTGAAAGTCGGACATCGTCACAACCGGAGCAGGAAAATCTTCCTCCTTTGGTAGACAACCTCAGAGACGTTTGTGAGTTTCTGTGAAGCCTTTATAATGCTTTATATGAAATATAAATATCAAATGTTGTTATCATCAACAGAGTGGTGCTGACAAGTTAGATGAATTTGTTCAAAGTTCAATCAGAGTTTGTTTTTTTTTGTTTTTTTAGATGAATCAATATGTGCTTTGCTTTTGTTTCTTTGTTTTTTTTTTTGTAACGACCGAACGGACCAGAACAAATTACCTGGTTCCTTTTTTTTTCAATTCATTTCCAACAAGCTCATACAAGCACTTTTCGTCCTTCATCAGAGTCTTTTTTTTGGCAACAGTGTTGAACGGCCGCCACGCTATGCACTCAGGTCTCAAGTACATGGAGTAAAGCTCAGCTTTGGATGAAGCATCTCTTTATTTATTTATTTCAATGTTGTGTTCATTTGGATTTTTCCAAGACCGAGAAGAAAGGAACAAAAATATTTCAGCAGAAATGTGGAGATATTTTACAGATAAATGAAGAAAATCTTACACAAACTGTATTCTGTTTTGATGCCCTCATTTCCCTAATTATAAACACACTATATCAATAGTGTGTATCAATTGTGCAACACTCAAAGATTCACATCCGTAACACATATGCAATACTTGACAAAGACAAGGCACACACTTTTTTTTTCTTTTTTTGTCCGTTTGCTTTTGCCAAACGTGGAAAAAAATGTTTTGATTTTGGATTCTGATCGGTTGCTGGTTGCCGTCACAGCCAGAATCGAGTGGGTGAGTTGACTTGACTTTCTTCCTCCTTGAAGAGTAATTTCATTACAATAGATAACCCTGAGCATGTATGTGAAAGTCGGACATCATCACAAGAGGAGCAGGAAAATCTTCCTCCTTTGCAAAACTTAAAAGTAAAGCAACCCGAAAAAAAATATGTTTTTTTTTACAAGTCGTAACGTCCAAAGGAAATCTTTTGGAAATTAAAGAATCAAAGGTAGACAAACTCAGAGAAGTTTGTGAGTTTCTGTGAAGCCTTTAAAATGCTTTAAAAATTTAAAACACTTTTTCCATTAGAAAATGTGTTGAAATGGCAAAATTCAGAGACAAAAGTTTTTATGTTTTTGGATATTTAATTGGAAAAAGTTTGCATAAGGTTTTTGCTGTCCCTCTGGGGCAGGGTGACTGTGCCAAAATGAATAAAATCAATAGAACAAAAGTAGGCCTGCCTGGCTGAACTCTAAAGAAAACCCAAACCTAGTGGGTAGGCCTGTCGCGATAATCGATCATTCAATTAATCGCTCGGTAAATAAAAACCAGGTCGGTAATTTCGATAAATTGACACATGCGTTTGTTTTTCACCTCTGTCGCTACCAAACACGCTGGATGAGAGCAAAGGTCTCACCCTGTGCATTTGTCTCGACACCTGTTCGCGTTGGCTCTATAGTGGAATGAACGGAGTGAGTGAACTCTCCTGTCAGTCATTAAGTCTCTTTGTCACCGGATGGGCGAGGCGGGCGCTGGCGCAGACCCAGACACACACACACACACGGACACGGACACGGACACAGTGCTGCAAGAGAGCAAAGTGAAGGAAAAGCGAGTAGACGCTATGAATGATGAACAGTGCCAGTATGGGAACATTTCGGCTTCAAACGAAGCGAACGAGATGAGCCCATGAACTCGGACGAGCCGATATGTCGCATTTGTTCGAAAGTAGTGGTGGTGAAGAAGGGGAATACAGCGTCAAAGTCCTTCTTTCTTTCTTTCTTTTTAATTGTTATTAGTTGCTATCGTGGTTTTTAAGTTCTATTTTTGATAAAAACAGAATGTGGGTCCATTTTATTTTTAGTGTTTTTTTGTTGTCTTTTATGTTTATTATGTTCGTTCATCTTATTTGCAACCTCTTAATCTTGAGGAATGAAAGTTTATTGCTTTTGACATGGTGTACTTGAATTATTATGTCATATATTATCATTATATATTATTTTTAAAAAATGGTGTTAATAATATCGTTTATCTGCAATAATTTTTAGCACAATTATCGTCCAGCAAAATTTGTTATCGTGACAGGCCTACTAGTGGGATAACAACAAATCAACTACATGCGTGCAAAGTGTATAGGGTACCCCAACTTACCTACTCCCTCAAACCTCCCACCACAAATCAGACTAATAAAAACCATGTGTCTGAGCAAACGAACAAACAGCAGGAGCAAGAAAGCTTGAAGGCCGCAGACCTACTCCATTTTATAAGGTAGCCTCCATCTTGATAGTCCAGCTGGAAAGACAGGAGGCCAATAGGAGGCGTGGCCTGCTACCAATGTTGTGTTCATTTGGATTTTTCCAAGACCGAGAAGAAAGGAACAAAAATATTTCAGCAGAAATGTGGAGATATTTTACAGATAAATGAAGAAAATCTTACACAAACTGTATTCTGTTTTGATGCCCTCATTTCCCTAATTATAAACACACTATATCAATAGTGTGTATCAATTGTGCAACACTCAAAGATTCACATCCGTAACACATATGCAATACTTGACAAAGACAAGACACACACTTTTTTTTTCTTTTTTTGTCCGTTTGCTTTTGCCAAACGTGGAAAAAAATGTTGTCAGATTTTGGATTCTGATCGGTTGCTGGTTGCCGTCACAGCCAGAATCGAGTGGGTGAGTTGACTTGACTTTCTTCCTCCTTGAAGAGTAATTTCATTACAATAGATAACCCTGAGCATGTATGTGAAAGTCGGACATCATCACAACAGGAGCAGGAAAATCTTCCTCCTTTGCAAAACTTAAAAGTAAAGCAACCCGAAAAAAAATATGTTTTTTTTTACAAGTCGTAACGTCCAAAGGAAATCATTTGGAAATTAAAGAATCAAAGGTAGACAACCTCAGAGAAGTTTGTGAGTTTCTGTGAAGCCTTTAAAATGCTTTAAAAATTTAAAACACTTTTTCCATTAGAAAATGTGTTGAAATGGCAAAATTCAGAGACAAAAGTTTTTATGTTTTTGGATATTTAATTGGAAAACGTTTGCATGAGGTTTTTGCTGAGTCACACTTAAAACCACAATAAAGTATTTTTTTCTAATCATAATAATTAAAAAAAAAAAAAAAAAAGTACATAACTAGTAAATGATTCTTGGCTGTTACGTCCACCTGGTGAACCCAGTTGGTGGACAAACACGAGACAATCAAGTCAAACGAGTCTCAATGAAAGTGGACAAAGGATTTATTGTGATAAATGAACACAAGGTGGGTGAGGACGGGGCAGGGTGACTGTGCCAAAAAGAAAAAAATCAATAGAACAAAAGTAGGGCTGCCTGGCTGAACTCTAAAGAAAACCCAAACCTAGTGGGATAACAACAAATCAACTACGTGTGTGCAAAGTGTATAGGGTGCCCCAACTTACCTACTCCCTCAAACCTCCCACCACAAATCAGACCTCCTCCATTTTATAAGGTAGCCTCCATCTTGATAGTCCAGCTGGAAAGACAGGAGGCCAATAGGAGGCGTGGCCTGCTTAAGCAGGTGAGCACCTGAAAAGGAAAAACACAAAAACGCACGCTATCTGCTTGACACGTAGCATTGGCGCTCACTATGCAACTGGACACCTGACATTTCCTGCAATTACTATATGACCTTTTTACTGCTTTAAGAGAATGAATAAAGTATTAACCTATCTTATCTTTCTATCTTATCTAGCTATCTATGTCCTTTCATAAGCAGAGCCAATGTGCAACATGTTAGTTGGTAGCATGTTTGCCGAGAAAGCAAACCTGATCCTTTCTTTTATGAGAGTTCCAATGAAGGGTTAGGGTTAGGGTTTGTGAGGCGAATTGTCAGCAAACATGAGGATAAAGTAAAAAATCTACACACAAAATTGGACAAATCCACTCAAAATGTGTTGAAGAGTGAGAACACGGCAGACTGTCTGGGGGACGCAGTAAATAATTCTGCTACTTCGGACTTCCATGCTGCTCCTGCAGACCTCCACGTCAGAAAAAACCCCAACTGCCACAGTCTGCCTGCCACTTCTTCACCGCAGTCAGTGCCTTTCCTCTACTCAGACCACACCTGCCGATCAGCTCCACGCTCAGCTCACTCCTTGCCAGCTTGCCCTCTGCGGCACGCTTGACACTGCTGCACTTCGTTCCAGCTTGTCTGTCTGGCTCCGACCCAGTTTGTTCCTGTCCTGGTCTAGAATCGGCCTCCTGTCCACCAGTCTCCGAAGCGTGCCTGTTTCTAACCAGCTGTCGCCGCCTGACACCGGGGGAAACCAGACCGCCTTCTGTCCCCGAGCACAATCACCTGCCTGCGCCCTTCCTGGTTCACATCTGGTGTTTCCAGGTCTGCCGGAGTTGTCTGGTTAGCTCAGAGTGAGCTAGCCTTCAGGTGGACGTAACAGCCAAGAATCATTTACTAGTTATGTACTTTTTTTTTTTTTTTTTTTAATTATTATGATTAGAAAAAAAGACTTTATTGTGGTTTTAAGTGTGACTCAGCAAAAACCTCATGCAAACTTTTTCCAATTAAATATCCAAAAACATCCACCAGAGTCAACCAACAAAACTGTCGGAAAAAGAAAAAAAAAAACTGTTGAATTGTGCAGCACATGGGTTCCATGTCAAGAGCGGGAGAGTAGAAATCTGGCCAGAAATGGAACCAGCTGGCACAATCCTTCCCCAGGCAAACACCAGTGGACAGTGGGCAAGCCTTTGCCGCAGTAGCCGATCAACTTCAACAACTGACAGCTATGCTTGCTCCACCAGATTCCCCCCTGGCTCCCATAATTCTGACCCCACTGACAGACAGCATTTAAAAATGTCAGTCAAAACAGTTTTGGGTTTGTTTTTTTTGTTTTGTTTAGTTTAGTTTTGTTTTTAAGAAGTTTCAGTTCAGCTTCCTGTGCATCAGAGTGAGAAGAATTTGTCCTCCAGATTTGGCTGATGAGTCTCATTTTAACAAGGAAGAGGAAGCCGGCCTCCTGACATAATCTGTCAGGGTTCTCTGGTGGTCTTTGACCTGGGGAGTTGTTGTCCACTTTAGTCTTTTCAGTAGTGTTCTGTTCCCCACCTTTATCAGAGAATTTTCCTCAGGCTACTTAAGGACTCAAACACTTTGCTTCCCATGAACGGATTGCCCATTTCCTTGTTACTCCTTGATGCCGGTGTTCGAGCAGTATCGCAGTATCTCCTGGTCACTACGGTCGTTGTGTTCCTTGCCCCTTTGTAAAATAAACTCTGTTTCCGGGTCGCAACTCGGGTCCCCACATAACAATAATCTGGACTAAACAAAACATTTTTAGAAAGGACGTAAACATTGTGGCTCTTTTCTCTTTGTTTCAGTTGGCTGTTTACCGTCTAAGACACCAACATGCTGGAGATTTGGGTCAAAGAGCAGTTTGTGCTCGTTGTGTCTGCATGGAAAGCGTCACACACACATTACCAAGAACCACAAACTGAGGCCTTTATTCAACGTCTTATAATAGCCTCAGTAGGTGGGTGCAATGTTTCATTAAAAACAGAAACTACTAACTTACTCCATGTGCATACATAAGCAATGTTGATGGCAAAAAAAAGTGATGTTTTTTTTTTTTTAACTTTTTTTTGTCGTACTGGCCTACAAAAAAAAAAAAGATATATACATATATATATATACATATATATATATATATATATATATATATATATATATATATATATATATATACATACATACATATCATTGTTCACACCTCCCCCTGAAATTGCCTCAGGAAACATTTAGTAACTGAATAAATCTGATAAGATGAATTGAAAGAATTTGAGTTGGTTACGTGGAATTTTCGACCTCATAGTGTCAGTGGTTTATCTGACAGTGAGGTTAACAAGTAACTCAGAGTACGCTGACGCCAAAACCTTGCCGGAAGAGGTTAATGAAAATGTGACCAAAGATGTACCGCATTACTGCACATCTTTCCCATCCAGTCAAGTCGATTTCCTTCAACAGCCACTTGGAATCGTCGTTCCCTCCACGTCTGACCCACTCAGAGATACCCAGCAGCTGAAAACATGGGCGCAGAATCAGAGCTAGAAAGTACGTCTCTTTCTATCGTGTCCGCTTGCTGCGATCAGCATATCCCTGCGAGTCCCTTGATTAGGAACTCTCAGGTGCCGCCCTTCCACTTCCTGTCTCCGGCAAGGGCAGAGATTAGGCCCTCCTCCAGTAACAACTTGGGCTGGAAGAGGAGCTGGCCAGCAAGGAAGAGGACGTGAGAGAGCATGGTCCAGACTCTGATCAGTCATGGAAGGTGTTTTGTTTTTTTTTATTATTTGAGAGGTGACGCCAAGAAACAGCACAAAACAAAGAACGTCAACAGGAAACAGGAAACTGCCTTTCATCCAGCACACTTGCAGCGTTGGCCCTGCGAACAAGCAGATTTTCTGATTTTCATTGCAGAAAAATAACACAAAATGAAAAGCTGGATGAAAATAAAGGGCTCGCCCATCTCAAAGGATCCTCTTTTATTTTGTTTTGTTTTGTTTTTTTCTAAACAGCAGGATGTGACAAGCCACAGGAAATTGGGAATCCCACTGGAGCTGCAAATCACTGGCTTATCAGTTCGTTATCATCAACAGAGTGGTGCTCACAAGTTAGATGAATTTGTTCAAAGTTCAATCGCAGTTTTTTAAATGAATCAATCCGTGCTTTGCTTTTGTTTCTTTGTTTTTTGTAACGACCGAACGGACCACAACAAATTACCTGGTTCCTTTTTTTTAAAATTCATGTCCAACAAGCTCATACAAGCACTTTTCTTCCTTCATCAGAGTCTTTTTTTGGCTACGGTGTTGAACGGCCGCCATGCTATGCACTCAGGTCTCAAGTACATGGAGTAAAGCTCAGCTTTGGATGAAGCATCTCTTTATTTATTTATTTCAATGTTGTGTTCATTTGTGTTCAACTGTATTGTGTTTTGATGCCTTCATTTCCCTAATTATAAACACACTATATTAATAGTGTTTATCAATTCTGCAACACTCAAAGATTCACATCCGTAACACATATGCAATAATTGACAAAGCAGATAAAATTATACACGGTTCCACAATGAACCTGGTTTGGAATGTCCGACCTTCGCTCTCCATTTGCAAATCAGGAGGTTTTTGGTATCAAGGTCAGTAAATGTTTAACAACTAGTCTTATTCATTAGAAGACAGTGTAAGAGAAAAGAAAGAAAAGCCACTCCCCAGCTTCCTCTTTCGTCATTTCAGCGAGGCACACACACACACACACACACAGTGAGCTGAGTGCAGTGGCGAGTGGGATCTCTGAACCGCGTGCACACCAGAAGGAAACAACGCAATGGTTTAGCAGGAGTGTCAATGGTCGGATTTGAACAATTTTGCGAGGTGAGTGAAGTTTCAGCGGAGGAGAATCAACTGTTCTGTCTTTGCACGATACAAGAACAAGAACAAAAGAAAGCAAATTGGAAATTGTAGCGAAGCAAAAGTGCAAGTCTTATGGTTTGTGACAATTTTCAAAAGTTTTTGAAAAAATGAGGATGAGAAATTAAATTTGCAAATTGATAAAAGGATTCCAGTTCTTGTTTGTTTTATTTATAATTTTCAATGTGTCATTGAAGAGGACAACCCTTATTCTGACTGTCTGTCCCAAAAAGCCTTGGTCTCTCTGGCCTTTCCATCTGCCTTCGCTGGCTGAAGAGCTGCTGACTACTTTACCCTTTCCAATATTGTTATCTGAGCAGTTCAAACTGCATCCAGATGTCCACTGTTTCTGAGTGATATGCCGTCAAATCTAAAACAAGATAATATCAGACGCGCTTATTGTCATAGTATTAAAAGTACAATCAGGCGATGTTTAATAATACATTTTTAATAGATTTTATTTGTATAGCACTTTTCAAGAAACCCAAAGATGCCTTACATAGTGTTGTGGAAATTCTGAAATGAAGAGATCCAACATCCGAACTGGTCTGCGTTGAGTTTATTTGAGCGGATCCGAGCTCCTACACACACACTCGGTTGGTGTCTGTAGGACTGCCAAGGGGAACGGAGTGCAAAGGATCGTTGGCATCACCGATAAGAGGAGAAGGCTAAAACTGAAGAAGAAGTTGAAGATAAGCACATAGCAGTTGCTCACAATGTCACTCGCAGCAGCATTTTTTTCCCATTACAATACGAACACAGGACAATTGCATGAATCCGGACATAGCACGACACAGTTTGAAAGTCTAAAGCGGTTCGGGACTCCTTTCACCTGGATCATCCTCCAGGGTTAGTGATCGAGAAGGTCAGGGAGGCTGCGTTTTCTCTTTTAATTTCTCTCTCTTCTTTTTTTTTTTGCAGGAATTAGTTTGCTGGTATAAAGACGATTTGGGTCACCGACATGAGGTATATCGTGTACTATTGGAAAAGGGTCTCTAAAAAATGTTTTGGCCAACGCAGCTAAAGACTGACGCAGAAAAAATACAGAGGCTTTGTCCTTCTGCACATTCTATTCAACACTCACTGACGTGTTGAGATTAAAATTAAAATACATTTTTCTTATGTTTTTATTTTTTATTAGAGTTACTACTAGCAACTTTTCAGTGGTTGTAAAATACCTTAACAGTCAAGTGATTCAATCTATTTTACCGGGAACAGCAGATAAACATCAAAGTGAATTCATTATTGCCATTTTGCGTTTTAGCTTATATTTTGATGTTGGCCATCGCTGTGAGTTAGTTCCTGATCCGACAGCGCAACCCTTTACGGCAGCATGCATAAAGTGTATCGCGGTGCTTTGCAACCAACAGAAGTCCAGTGTCCGGTAAAGAAGTAGTAGTCCAGTGCAGCGTTCGAGTCTGCTGTCACGAACATACCTTGTACAAAAGCATAAGGCTTCATTATTTTATTTATTTTTATGTAAGTTTGCAGTTGTGGTCGAACTTCCCGTTCGAGATAAGGAACGAGTCAAACCTGGGGAACTGAAGTAACTTTGACAATGTTGTTATTATTATTCGTAGTAGCAGCTGTGTCTTTTGTCAGAACAATTCATTAAATGAGATGATTGAACACTTTATTCATCCCCAATGGAGAACTTACAGTCACAGCAGTAGAAGGCATTAGTTCTGATTCCTTTAGCTTTTCTTGTGATTCTGAATAAAACACGTAGCCTTATTTCTGGTGATGTATTTAACTCTCTCTTTCTGCACCCACTCCAGGAGCGGGATGAGATGGACTGTGGGAATCTTTGTCAGCCTGCTGTTGCTAGTGGTCGTGGTGGTGGTGGTGTTTTTTGTCATCACCTACTTTGCTCCAAAGTTAGTGCAACGGTCTAATTTAATAGTTCCGGGGAGATGAGGATCTTTCGAGGGTTTAACGCCTCTCTCCTCTGCAGTGAGACCAGCGTGCCGGTGGCGGTGAGGCACAACAGCAACCAGGGCCTCACACTTAACTTTGGGTGAGAAATTACACCGGATCAGCACTGCCGACTTCGTGCCGTCACACTCACCAAGGAGTACGATGTGGACGCTGTTGTGTACTTTGTTTATTAGACATTGAAAATTGACTTGTGATGTGGGAGTTTCTGCCTGTTTCTGCCTGTTTCTGCCTTTTGTTCCACTTATCTGGTTTGTGTAACAACTGACACTTCATACGCTGAGGGTGAAAGTGAGGTCAATATTTGTGTTACATACAAGTGTGTGTAAGGTTCAGCACTGGAGAAATTGAGCTGAACAAGCGGGATGGCAAGGGAAGAAATCAACTATTGTATGTTTCAGTCCAGGTTTTAACTTTTCGCTCTGTCAGACTTTTTGGCTCCAATCTGTAGGTCAGACGCTGTCCTGAGTTCACCACGACCCCATTCTATTTATACCACTACAAAAGCTCTGGCCCCACTTCCATTCATCCAAAATCCTGCTCCAGCTTCCAGTAATTTTTTATTGTTGATTGTCAAACCTCCTGCTGCCTCTGGCAGACTCTTCCAGACATCCTTTGCACAATTAGAGGATGTTGAACCGGTACACGTCTCCAGAAGAGTCAAAACAGAACAATGAGTTTTAACACCTCCAGATTGGTAAATTATTTGTCAATATGCACAAGCTCCCATGATTTTAAATTCCGCATATTTCCCTCCTCCATCTCAGGGTGAGACTGTCGGTTCAGACTTGCACTTCCTGGAAAGCTCCAATTATCTGGGAGGGAATGTTTGACAGCAACCGCTTCGACCAGGCGCACATAAAGGCCCAGTCTGCTGTGACCCTGACCGTGTTTGCTGTGGGCAGGTTTGTTTCTCTGTAACTCAACCAGTCTGAGCCCTGAGAAAGTGTTGCGCACACTGACATGTCCAGGAAGACAGACAGCATCAGTGATCGCAATACTCCACCTGCTGGCCAAATTGATATTTTTCAAATAAGTCCTAAAACAACGTTTATGTTTGTTAATGTTACTACTGCTACAACTGTTATTATGGCTGAGACAACTACTGCAGGTTGTCTTATTATATCATTAATATGATATAATAAAGGATACAATCCTGTACAAGCAAAAGACAAATGTAATTATCCCACAATGTTGAAACTGCAGTGTTGTAGCAGCATATAAAAACACACAGAAGCACACAGAGATAAAAAAAATAATAAAATAAAATAAAATAAAAAATAAAAACAAAAAAAAATACATGAGTAATTTGAAAGAAATTAAAAAAAAACGGATCGGATTTAAATAGAGCACTTTACATTTAAGCCATTATTCATTCACACCACATGTACAGTGGTGGTGTTGAGCTACATCTGTAGCCACAGCTGACCTTAAGCAGACTGACGGAAGCGTGGCAGCCAATCGGCCCCACCGACCACCACCCAACATCCACTCACATTCGTACGAGGCAATGTGGCTTCAGTGTCTTGCCCAAGGACACAACGACTGACTGGGATGGCGCGGGATTTGAACCACCAACCTTTCGGTCATAGGACAACACGCTACAGTCGCCCTGAAAATAATATATATATATTTTTTTTTCAATACTGTTCATTGCATGGGTGACGAGTGTATAAGGTAGTGGTGTAATTATTGTGAAGTTATACAATCTGATGGCAGTGGTGGGGAGGAATGGTGCATTGAATATTTAAACTTTGCTACATTATAACACTGTAATAATGACATTTAAAGCAGTAAGAAGTTCAAAGAAGAAATAAGTGGAAAAAAGCATTATATAGCTTGGCTATACTGTGGTTCTTAAACACAAGAGTCCCCGACTGGTTGGCATTGCTTTTGTTAATTAGTCCAACTACTATCAGAGCAGTGGTTGGAAATGTTGCTGTCAATTTAACAGGATTTTTCTCAAGTTAACGTTTTTCCTTCTCATATCCATCAAGGTATCTTGACGCCTACCTGCACAAATTCCTCGACTCTGCAGAGAAACACTTTATGATCGGATTACCTGTGAGATATTACGTGTTCACGGACCTGCCTGAGAAGGTTCCTCAGATCCAACTGGGACCACAACGGAAGCTAAAGGTCATCAGAGTGTCGAGATACTCCAGGTGGCAGGACATCTCCATGATGCGGATGGAAACCATTTCACAATCCATAGGATCAGACATCCGCTACCATAGCAACTACGTCTTTTGCTTTGATGTGGATCAGGAGTTCAAAGGTCGATTCGGCTCCGAGGCTCTCGGCGACTCTGTGGCCCTGCTGCACGCCCACTATTACAAACTCCCCAAAGAAAGATTTACTTACGACAAGAATCCCAAATCCAAAGCTTACATGGAGACGGGCGACTTCTACTACCACGCCGCCATCTTCGGAGGCCTGTGGCAGAACGTCAAGAATTTGACAGACTCTTGCTACCTGAGCATCATGGAGGACAAGAAGGCAGGCGTGGAGGCTCTGTGGCACGACGAGAGTCACCTGAACAAGTACTTTTGGCTTAACAAACCCAGCAGGCTGCTCTCACCTGAATACTGCTGGGACCAGAGCATCGGCGACAACACAGACATTTCTGTCACCCGACTAATATGGGCACCAAAAAATTACCAAGGGCTACGTGTGAATGTAGCCTCCTAAGACCAAGGCCATTTATGTGCGAGAAGTGCAGAGATGTTCACAATAAGTGATGACCTCAATTTGAATCTTGAAAGGTGGGAAAATGAAATTACACTACTGGTATTCTGGTAATGTTGCATCCTTTTTGATGGTTCCAATATCTAGCTGGGTCTTATCTGTCGGGGAACTTTGGGTCTTGCGATCATTGAACTGTGGAACTTGGGGACTTTGGGGTTCAGTGGACGAGCAGAACATTGTTTACATTTGTTGAGTGAAATACTTTGCAGGAAACGTTGAGGCCTTGAATCTGATTTGGGCTTAGGCTCAGTTGTTGCAGCTATAAGGTCCTTAGGGTTATCCCAAAACTACACTTCTTCCCATTTTTTCACAAATAACATTGTAATAATAATATTTGACAAACAACACAACAAAGACATGGCTTTTGTTCACACTGCTGATGTGTCGACATCCAAGTGTTTGGAAAACTCATGTCTACCAAAGCAAACCTTGCACATCTTCAGCAGTCTGCAGCATTGTCAGAGCTGAACATACACTGGGCAAACAAAGTCCCACTAAAATACAACTAAGGCCTCAGTCTTCAGAGATTTTCCAGTAATGTAACTGATTACAATTATCTTTATTCTGTAATTAGATTACACACTCACGGCAGGTAAAAAATCTGTCCTTTTCATGCACTGAAGAGCAACTCAGAGTGGATCTCCTTCAGAGTGAGCTTTGATGTTGGTGTGTAACTCACAGTTATCTTCTTGGGCTGAGACTGCCCGTACAGATGTTGGACTTAGCGTATCCGTCTTATTGGCCAGTTATTTCTGAGGAGAACTGGCAAACTGCTGTTCCCACAGATTTGATAAAATTGCCAATTATAACAAAAGCATTTAAAAATGTCAAAAGAAGTTTTAGTAAACAGCTCCCTGTGCATCATAGTTAGAAGTATTCGTCGTCCAGATTTGGCTGATAAGGAGTCTCACTTTCGGGTTGCAGAGGAAGAGGAAATGGCCTCTCGCCATAATCTGCACAAAACAAATTAATGCCATATTTAGACAGGAATGAAACATTGTTTTTTGTTTCTTTTCTTTTCTTCTTCTTTTTTCCAATTTGCTGCTTACCGTCAAAGACACCATCATGTTGGAGATTTGGGTCAAAAAGCAGTTTCAGCTGAGCTGGGTCTTCATTGCATCTGCATGGAAAGCATCACACACACATTACCAGGAACCACAAAATTAGTCCTTTTTTCCACTGTCCTAAATTAGCCTCATTGTTCAACCAATTTTCAGAAGGTTGGTGCAATGTTTAGTAAAACACGGAACTAGGAATTACAGCAAGAGCAAACATAAGTAATATCGATGGCAAAAGGGACAAAGGTGTAGTAGGCCTGTCGCGATAATCGATCATTCAATTAATCGCTCGGTAAATAAAAACCAGGTCGGTAATTTCGATAAATTGACACATGCGTTTGTTTTTCTCCTCTGTCGCTACCAAACACGCTGGATGAGAGCAAAGGTCTCATCCTCTGTGCATTTGTCTCGACACCTGTTCGCGTTGGCTCTATAGTGGAATGAACGGAGTGAGTGAACTCTCCTGTCAGTCATTAAGTCTCTTTGTCACCGGATGGGCGAGGCGGGCGCTGGCGCAGACCCAGACACACACACACACACGGACACGGACACGGACACAGTGCTGCAAGAGAGCAAAGTGAAGGAAAAGCGAGTAGACGCTATGAATGATGAACAGTGCCAGTATGGGAACATTTCGGCTTCAAACGAAGCGAACGAGATGAGCCCATGAACTCGGACGAGCCGATATGTCGCATTTGTTCGAAAGTAGTGGTGGTGAAGAAGGGGAATACAGCGTCAAAGTCCTTCTTTCTTTCTTTCTTTTTAATTGTTATTAGTTGTTATCGTGGTTTTTAAGTTCTATTTTTGATAAAAACAGAATGTGGGTCCATTTTATTTTTAGTGTTTTTTTGTTGTCTTTTATGTTTATTATGTTCGTTCATCTTATTTGCAACCTCTTAATCTTGAGGAATGAAAGTTTATTGCTTTTGACATGGTGTACTTGAATTATTATGTCATATATTATCATTATATATGATTTTTAAAAAAAATGGTGTCAATAATATCGTTTATCTGCAATAATCTGTAGCACAATTATCGTCCAGCAAAATTTGTTATCGTGACAGGCCTGTGTAAAAGTAATGTTTTTTTAGTTTTGTTCAAACTTCTAATTAAAGTAAAAACCCTGAGAAGTGGAGGCTTTAAGATCCAACATGTTTCTGTGTGGAAAACTTCGTACATGCACAGCTATCTAGCTCAGCATAAAGACATACGGTCGTATTCAAGGAACGTTCAGGAGTTCTGAGCGGTCTTATATCCCTTTTTGTAACAATGGCCTACCCGGTTAGTAGAGGAGCAGTCAGCACTCCGACAAGGAGATACATAAACGTCAAGAGGGCCGTGTGTTTTTTCATTGTGCGCATGAAAACGTCAAGCCAACGACTGACTACAGTACAAGCAGAGTGAGACATTCCCAGGGCTGTGTTGGGCTAATTAATGGTCAGAGAGAACGCTGTGAGATAAAAGAAAATAAAGGCAGGCGGCGTGGCAGACACTAAACTGCAATTAAACTGACTATGCCGGGATGTGGAACAGATTAAATGAACTTTCTATTTTATCAGGACTTGCCTTTTCAAAATTAGGAAGATGTGTTCTAATGTCATCTCTAATTTGGAGAACTGGTTCTTTGGCAATCTATATCTTTCCTGGAATTGCTGCCAAGAAGCAAACACCCCTTCTATATAAGTTGACAACAACACATGTCCCTAATTGCTTCCATGTGGTAAAGGCCCCATCTAAGGCAGAGGGAGTGAAGGTGCTGTTGGATGATATAGGTAACAGAAATGAAATTGCGCTTGAAGTGGCTCCTTAGTTGTTTCCATATCCTGATTAAAGTGTAAATTACAGGGTTATGTTAGAAGCAGATTTTATTGACTGGGGCGGGTGATGATACGATTGCTCTAGTAGAGTATGGTAGGCAGTCTTCCCGTTCCATCTCTAGCCCGTCATGTGGTGATGGGTTATTATGTAGCCGATGCACCAGAGAGCCAATCCCAGTCGCCCAGTAGTATAAAATGAAATTAGGAAGTGCTTGCCCCCCAGTTTTATGTTTACAAAGATGGTTCTTTTTAATTGTGTTTGACTTGTAATTCCATATGAAGGGGAGAATGATTGAGTCAAATTTTCTCAAAAAGGATTTGGCAAGATATATAGGCAGGTTTTGAAAAAAGGTGAAGTAGTTGAGGGAGAAAAATCATCTTAACAGCATTGACTCTACCCAGAAGAGAAATTGGAAGTGTTGAAATGAAATGAAAGATACTTTATTAATCCCCATGGGGAAATTGTTGAAAAAATTACCCAAGATTTATCACCAAAAAAATCCAAAAGACTATGTGTAAATTAAGACTTCTAGGCCTGGGGCTGTGTATGTGAGAAGTGCACAACAAATGCCGACCTTTACATGTATCTTTAAATGTGGGAGGGACAATGAAATTACACTACTGCCATTCCTGGGAACTCTCTTGAGTTCAGCCCTAAGACTCACATGATAATAACTGGAATATGTTTCAAAGTTGAATTTATTATTATTATTATTATTATTATTATTATTATTATTATTATTATTATTATTATTATTTGGGGCTGAGCCCTGGCGATAAGACCAGCTCTGAACAGAGCTCCCCAAATTTTGCACGCGGGTCAGACCTGCCAACCCCCCTGTCCGCCCGTGGTCAGCATGTAGCAGTTTTGGCAGATTGTGTGTGTGTGTGTGTGTGTGTGTGTGTGTGTGTGTGTGTGTGTGTGTGTGTGTGTGTGTGTGTGTGTGTGTGTGTGTTACAAAATGGGGATTTGTTGGCTTCTTGTATTATAATGCGTTTTAGAAATTGCAGCTTGGCATATACACAATATTTTCTCAGCATACCAAATGCTACGCTATGGCTGTTATTGGAACGCAGCCTTGACCGGAAGTGGAGACGCCAAAGACGAGTCCAAACGGATGTAGTGTGTTGCCAAGGAGACGGCGTACAGGTTCCCAGCCAGTGAACGACAGCAGCCATGCTTACTTGCTAACAAGCGTAACATCGCGCTCCAGTAAGCTTCACACTACCGTTAATTTTTAACAGTGCTCGTTAAAAATTAAAATTTGGATCCGAGATGTGGTTCCTTTCCCTGGGTGCTAGCTAGCTAGCAGGGCTAACGTGACTAAGTGAGGCGTTAGCTTAGCAAAATAACGGCCGCTAAACGGCGGTGTCGGTGCGAGTATCCTGCGCGACGCCTTGCAGGCGTTCAGCGCGCATCTAGCTGAGCCCGTTATGGGGGAGAGTTAGCTGTGGCTCCGGGACGGTTGGACTATCTCTGGGCGGAGGCTGCAGGCCGAGTGGAGTCTCCTGGCTGTGGACGTCCGGGGCGAGACGAAGGCTGCTCTCCACGTCGGCGTTCACGTCCTGACTCCGGATGGGATAAGACGCAACAGACAAGAGTGCCGTTATTTATCCGCGATAAGCAGGTAAGGAGCTACAGAATCCTGACAGGTGTGAACGTGGTTAACTTGGTAAACGTGCCTGTATTAAATCAGACTGTGACTAGCTCCTTGCTGATATCCCAACTGTACATGTTGTCCGTGCACGTGGACTTTTACAGTGTCCAAACTGCCCTTAATCCGCACAGAAGTCTGGAAGCAACCAAGAAGTGCTGATAGAGATGATGTTTCTTATCCATTCAGACTCTAACGAGAGAAGAAGGTTGCTGGTTTGTGGCAGAGGTTCAGATGTTGGACAGCAGCACATTTCTGATGAATTCAAGTCAACTGGCTCTGATTTAAAAATAATAATAATAATAATAATACATCTTAAATAAATCTTGGTCCTAGGTGAGATGAAAGATGAGTTTGATAAACGTTCTGTATAACTGTGATGGTTTCCAAGGGGAAACTGCAGCTGCTGGAAGTGCCGTTTATCAATCTTGATCACCTAAAGGCTGGAACTCTGATATTTCTGTGTGAAGGATGGAAGTATGTTCCAAGAACCCGAACCGCACAGTGCCAGTTGCTGACGACGGCCTCCAGAGGGCCACCGTGCCACTTTGCTCCCGAACCAACGGCTGGAGCTGGCCTCCACACCCCTTCCAGCTTTTGGCCTGGTTGCTGTACGTTTACTTTGCCATCACAGGATTCGGCGTGTTCGTCCCCTTGCTGCCTCCCCATTGGATCCCAGCCGGTTACATCGTATCCTTGCAGATGTCAGATTCTCTCATACGGTTGTCTTTGCATGCTCACAGCATTATCAGCCCATGGTTGAAGGTCCATTTATTGAGGCAGAAACCAAACTCAACTCGTCTCAACTGGTCTTTGTGACGGTTTCATCAGACCGTGGCCTGCACAAAGGCAGCGTAGGAGTCAAACAAATCAGATCTTGTCTCTCTGTGTGTGCTCCTGACCTGAGATGAAGTGCACGGGCGTTATGTTCACGTGTCACCTGTGTGTCCACCTGATGGCCGTGTCCGTCGACCCAGCTGACCTCAACGTCCGCACGAAAAGCTGCAGGGGTCCGGTGCCGGCCTTCGACCGCTCCAAACACGCTCACGTGATTGAGAACTGCCATTGCTACCTGTGCCAGGTGGATGTGTGAGTACGACTGTTTACACCCAGAACACCACTTCCAGATGTCCTCAGACTGTTCAAGGTGGCTTTCAGAAACCTTTTTAGGCTCCTCGGTGTTCTGTCTGAACGGCACTGAGGCGGCTTTGGGGTACAAGTTGATCCACCATTTTGCTACATAGCAGCAATAGCAAAAATCCATTTTGTGTCCAAGTTCGAAGCCACACACAGCCTTCCAATGACCCGCCCAGAACTGAGTGCCACTAAATGAGACAGTTGAGCTGACCAACCTGTGTGTGTGTGTGTGTGTGTGTGTGTGTGTGTGTGTGTGTGTGTGTGTGTGTGTGTGTGTGTGTGTGTGTGTCTGTGTCTGTGTGTTCCAGAGGTCCCAAGTCGAAACACTGCAGTGCCTGTAACAAGTGTGTTGCTAACTTTGACCATCACTGCCGCTGGCTCAACAACTGTGTCGGCAGCAGAAACTACAAGTGAGACTCTTTCTTCCTCTTCTTCTTCTTCCTCTTCTTCTTTTCCTGTCGAAGGCCAATCTAAATACAATAACAACATTTGTTTGAGTAGACATTGAAAAAAGTAGAATTATCTGCCTGTTCAGACTTGACAAGATTTCTTAACTTTAGGGAAGGGTCGGATCTTTTCAAATGAATGCTATTTAAAAAAAAAAAAAAAAAATTCCAGCGCTGCATTTTTGAATTAGACTCAAACCTAGCTAGTAAATCCTCAACCATTCAGTTTGCTCAACTGGTTTGCGTCTCAGTGAAAACTGTGTCCTGACTTGTCGCCGTGGCCCCTGCAGGTTGTTCCTCCACAGCGTCGTCTCGGCTCTGCTGGGAGTCGCTCTGGTTCTGCTCGTCAGCTCCTACGTGCTGGTGGAGTTCTTTGTGGAGCCGTCCAGGCTGCGCACTGACCAACACTTCCTGTGTAAGTGGGCCTAACCTTTGACCTGGCTGACCTCTGCAAATTTCAAATACGACTTTATAAGTTAAGGTTCAGACTGTGTGTGTGTGTGTGTGTGTGTGTGTGTGTGTGTGTGTGTGTGTGTGTGTGTGCGCGCGCGCGTGCACGCAGTGAGGAACGACTCGTCAGTGTGGTTCATCTTCCTGCCGGTGGCTCCACTCAGATCAGCAGCAGCAGTGATTCCTGGTCTGGCCGCCGTCACCATCATGCTGGCTCTGCTGTCGTCAGTGCTGCTGTCGCACCTGTTGTGCTTCCATATTTACCTGAGTAAGACACTGGCCTGTCTGTCCGTCCGTCCGTGGGTCTGTCACAGCTGCAGCACTTCTGACATGACAGCTAGTTTGAGGATTTTGGGGTTCAGTTTTTGACCTTTATGTCTGGGCTGTGTGTGTGTCTGTGTGTGCAGTGTGGAACAGACTCAGCACCTATGAGTATATTGTGCGTCAGCGCCACCGTCAGGACAGCAAAGACTCCAGGAAACCAGGAGCAGCGGGCGAGGCGGCAGCTCCGTCGGTCGACCTCGTCAAGGTGAGCGAGCGACGAGAGCGTCTGGCTGGAGGCAAAGTGCCGTCGTCGTCGTCGTCATCGTCGTCGTCATCAGCGCTGTTTTTTGCCCCCCCCCTCTGCAGGACGCAGACTGTCCCAGGACTCATGGCTACACCAACCCTCAGCTGGACGTGGAGGACCCGCCCAGTGTGGCTGTGTGGGCGGAGGCAGAGTAAGTCCGGTCCAGGTGGTCTCGCTGGAACGAGGCTACGCTGAATCAGTTTTAGAGGCCTTTTACACGAGCGCGGGATTCACTGAAACCGCACAAATATTTATGCGGTTCGGCCCTGGCGTTTGCACAAAACCGGCGTTTCACTGAAACGGCACAGACCGAAACTGTACTTTTTCAAAAACGCTCCTCAGGGTGGATTCTTTTGAAAACGCCGCCTGTCCGGATTTGTGTAAACGCCGAAACCGATATTTTTTTTGGAAACGCTGATGTCACAGCTGGAAACCCCTCCCCCGCCCTGCAACCTGAGCGGCCGTGAGGTGCAGACGAGCACTCATAACAACAACAACAACAACAACAACAACAACAACAACAACAACAACAACAACAACAACAACCACGTCGGGCAACAGACTTGTTACTCATGATCAGTCTGCAGTCTTCCCGTGTACTTCCACTGCGAACCGCAAACAATAGTGAACAATAGCACACGGTGCTCGTGGATCCACCGTGGATTGTGGGCAAAGTGAAAATAGACACGACGAAAGCGATTTGTAAACCTCCTGTTTTACTTTTTATTGATTTTGAAATGTGTGCAAACTTTTACTGGCACGACTCCCAGTCAACCTCAACATGGACCTTTGAAGGCTCTGTTTCCAGAGTAACTCGAAGCAGAAGTTCAACTCTGGCGTTGATCCACACTTCTTTCCACGAGCGATATTTTTCTGCGATCGTGGCGCTAATGTTGTTAGCGAGCCACTGCTTCTTTGAACACGGCGTGCTTCAGGTCTTCTTCTTCCGCCTTCAGGGAGTAAACCCGTGGCGCCACACCTGGCCGGTCTTACGTACTGCATCGGTTTGGAGTGCGGTTTTGAAAATGTGCGGTCTCAAAAGAAAATCTGTATTCGTGTAAACGGCCCCTTAGAGTCTGCCTGCTGTGATTGGCTAGGGCAGACATGGGCAAACCCTGGCCCGCGGGCCACATCCGGCCCGCTGCGTGTCTCTGTCCGGCCCGCGTGAAGCCCGTCATAACCCCCCAACACCCCATCCCCCAATGAAACTTTGTCGGCACGTAACTTTGCCGAGTTAGCGTGGCGCGATAGCGATAGCGTGCTTCCCCCCCGTCACCGGAAAAAAATGCCGGTGTTGGTACAGAATTAGTCCGGGTGCAGAATCGTTCCGGGTGGAAGTGACTGCCGATACGCCAACTCCATTGTTTGACCGCGATGTAGAGGTATGTCCCAATGGAGTTGTCGTATCGGGCAGTCACTACGCCCGGAACGATTCTGCACCCGGACTGAACTTCCGTGGCCCGCCGACTCGATGCAGGTCTTTCATGTGGCCCGTTGCTAAAAAAACTGGGCTAGGGCGAAGGCGGGGGTACCGGTGAACCGTTACACAAGGACGTTCAGTTTTTAACCTCAAATTGTGTGTGTGTGTGTGTGTGTGTGTGTGTGTGTGTGTGTGTGTGTGTGTGTGTGTGTGTGTCAGGCCACGGGCCAGCGGCAGACTGAGGACCATTTCTAGCCCTGTGATGCAAGACGAAGCCCCGCCCAGTGCTTCTACAGACACAAAAGGAGCAGCACATACACATGGATTTGCACAGGTACACACACACACACACACACACACACACACCAAGGGCCAGATCCACAAAGAATGGAGCGCAGCGGTAAACCTTTGCGTCGTGTCAACAAAGGTTTATGCAGAAACGCGAATTGCGCTCTGGTAACCCGACCGAGCGATGGATCGTCAGATATGACAACGTTGGAGCAAACCTCAATCGCCAGAAGTTGACTTTCTGACGGAATGCTTTATTTTGCGTTGTTGTCAAATAACACGCACATTGGCTTTCCCATGAGCTCGCGGCAAGAAAGAGACAGTCGCACAAAAGCCCTGCGCACAATACACACACCTTTCCAGGGTCTCTGTCGTCCTCTTAAAGGGGAAGTATAACCTGTCCGCCCCGTACTTACAGCACGAACACGAACATTAAACAAACCTGAACCTTCGAATAATTTTAATGAGTCTGATTTCAAAAAGAGAACCTGTGCTTACTTATCAATGTTTCGCATTCTTAATAAATAAAAAATATTATTATTAAATGTTTATTGCGAAATGATTAATTTAAATATATTCAAATGAGTCTGGCGCAGCTCTGCCGCTACCTGCACCTTGGCACATTTTCCGCCTTTTTTCCACCTTCACGTCCCCTCTGTGGATGGGATGCACTGTTTCTGGTGCTATTTGCACTGATTTCTTTGGTGTAAAAGCCAGGCAATCGCTTTGTGGATCTGGCCCCAAGTGTTTGGACTTGAGAGGCGCCCTGCAGGTGAAACGTCACCTTTCTTTCTCTGTTTGCTCTTCTTAACGTGATAGAAGAAGAAGAAGGTGAAGAAGAAGGCACACAAGATGCCACCAGAGAAGATCCGAGAGCACAGCCCCAGTAAAGCCTCCCCTCCAGGTACACTCACACATGTTGGTGGTGGCGCCGCTGTGGCATCGCACTGTCTCAGTCCCAACTTAATCCTGGTTTAATCCTGGTTTAATCCTGACTCGGTCCTCGCTCTGTTTTGACTCTGTGTGTCCTCCCGCAGAGTTTGCCAGCGTGTCCACCGTGTCCCGGCCGCAGAGACTTCCTTTCCCAGCATTCCCCTTGAGGGCCTCTCTGCCGCCCCTGGCGGCCGCCGCGGGCGTCGTCCAGGCGGCCGCCCCTCCGGCCGAGTACCACTCGGACTCCGCAGAGTCTCTGGAGGAGATCCCAGTCGCGCTGGCTAAGCTGGGCTCCTCGTCATCTGCCGCCGCCGGAGACGCCGTCACGTCCTTTTGCGGAGGAGCGTCGGGGTTCCCCCAGCCGTCCCCGCGACCCAGGACTAAGAGCAGACCCCTGTCGTCCCGCCAACACAAGAGCGCGGCAGAGTTGAGGTTCGAGGTGGCGTCCGCACACCCTCCCGTGGTCTTCGTCAGCCAGGCCAGCAGAGAGGATCCGAGGGGGTGCAGGAGGCAACACCCAGGGCCCAGGCCCACATCTCGTGCTTCGCTGGGCCCTGGAGGAGCCTTGAGGATGGAGTTATGACCCCACTTCCTGTGTGATGACCTGAGTCATGCCATGGTGGAGGTTCTGTCCCAGCAAAACTCTGTTCAGGTCGTCACGATGACTCTCATCAATCAATCAATCAATCAATCAATCAATCAATTCATCAACCATTTTTAAATACAAGTGAATATTTTGCACTTGGAAATCGTTGTGAAGACACAGAAGATTATGTTTTATTATTATTATTATTATTATTATTCTATTTCCTGAGAATTTACAGCTTTTCCTCACGTCCATAGTCATGACATAAATCCACTTGCAATCAATAGAACCTGACGACTCGATGGGCCAGATTGTCTGTGCTGCTGTGGACAAATCACACACAACTCTTCTCCAACCAGGAAGTGGCGCACTGCAGTTTCCCTAAGGGGTTTTCTGACCGGGTTTCTCTCCGTCTTACTTATTTATTTATTAAAGATGTGTGGATGTTTACCTGGAGGGACCTGACCTCACTTCCTGTCCGCCTGCCGGTGTCTCAACCTCACGTGCTAATTAAACACAAGTTTCACTGAAATTTTTACTTCTCAGCCATTCAGATGCCTTCATGTTTTCGGTGCACATGATCACGCTGACGACTGTCTTCATGTTGGCGCGGCAGTCGTGGTGCCCACCGCCTGTTAGCTTAGCATTGTTAGCAGAAGGAGCTCGCCTTTGTGACGGCCGGGCAGTGCCAAGAGTCAGTGTAATCATGTGGCTTGAGAGGGAAAGGAAGGACTACTGTTTACTGATGTGATGACTGAGTTTTCAAAATAAAACATTGACAGTTTGCCGTGTTCAGTCTTCAGTTTCCATGTTGGTCCGAAGCTCTCTACACTCTCACACCAACGGGATCCCTCTCATCCTCCACTTCCCGTACTTGGCCCCGCCCAGCTGATCAGAACAACAGTTTCACTTTTTCACAGTCCTCATGTTAAATGAGGTCATCAGTATCGCAGCCAATCACATGACATCATAAGCTGGTTGCAAAGACATGAGATCACTCCCAAAACAGAAACATCAGTCTGCGTGTGTGTGTGTGTGTGTGTTGTCCCGGCAACGTCAGTCAAACACGCACATTCTCATGCTGGTGTGGAACAGCAAATTAGCGGGCTAAGCTAACACTGCAGTTCACTCAGTTAGGCCGTTCCGTGATGAAACACTTTCTGCCTGCTGTCAGAATCACCGACGTCACTTTGGAAGTAGCACCTCCACCAGCTGTCAAGCCCTCGGCGCCGGGACGTCCCGCCAGGAGTCGGAACAGTTCCACCACGGATCTGAAGGACTTCCTGTCAGAGTTCCTTCCTGTTGAACAGGATCTCCGGCGCCCGTAGTTGTTCCACATGTTGTTTGTTGTCATTCCGTTGTCGTAGTGACAACGTCGGAGGACATTATGTGGGATGTTTGAGAATTTGCCAATGGCGCTCCAGCTGAAACCAGCAGGTGACTTCAGGCGCGTCAGGGTCGACCCTCGCACAGATTGTGTCGTTTAGGGTCTCTGTGTCGTGCCGTTGTGGCTTTCTTTGTGATTGTCGCATTGCTGTGCGAGCTGCCAGCTCCACCAGGCTCAGTGTTTGTACGAAGAAAGTGTTCGTTCAGCCGTTAATGACGACATCGTATTTCAGGTGACAGTTTTTGTATTTTTACCGACATTACATAATGTTTTCACTGGAATGGCTGCAATTTTTGGTCGTGGGTTAAAATGGTTCTGTGGTTTTCAGCTTGTGTGTGTGTGTGCGTATTTACAGTATTTCTGACTCTTGAAACAGTTTGCAGTGCAGCTTGACCTCTGACCTGCTGAACGCCCTGCAGACGGACTGCCACCCCTCCCCTCCCCGCCCCAAACGTGGGACCGCTGGTTGTCCTGGCGACGGAGTAAACAGACGACAACAAGCTGGGCAGAGCCGACGGCTGAGAGACGGAGGACAGATGAGGGAGAGACGAGGATTGAACAGGTAGGACTGCTTGACTTGTGTGTGTCTTAGGTCAGTCTTGATCTCTTGATTTCAGTTAGAGGGGGGAAAAATGTATTTTGTTCAAACTGTGCAGTCACTCTTACAGTGATGGGGAGACTATTAGTGGAAACAAAGTGGTTTCTACTGGGAACCACTGAGCTTCCAGTTCATACAGATTTGAGTTTTGTCAAAGTGTCTGTAAAAGAGAAGTTTCCCTGGCTAGGACATTAGCATGTTAACATTTTCTTGATGTATTATTTTTTTCATTATTGTTATTATTTGATTTTAAATATGCAAAATTGTCAAGGCTTCCTTACTGCTATTAAACAATTCCTTAACATAAGATAATATCGGAAAAAAATTGAAGGAAGCAAAATTAATAAAACACAGAAAAGGAAACAAGATGTCTTTCACTGTTGTCAGTTTGATACATTTCTTTTGTCTAACACATCTAAGATTCCATAAATATTTTCATAGCAATTTGTTCATCAATAACCTTTTTTGACCATATGTAATTTTGATAATTAAGTGCAGTTCCGTAAATGAAGGGACTATGATGAACCCTGAATTTTGATCATCTGATTTTGATCATCTGATTTTGATCATCATCTCCACAACGTTTAAGTTAGCATCTAGCTAGGGTTGCCACCTCCTAGAGTTTCAAATCCAGGACATCTCGGGGGGAGGGGGATCTCTCAAGTCTGTCGACGGGGGGGGGATTCACAAAGTGAAGTGCGTCCCATATCAGTTCATTACGGGACAGGTTTTTTTAGTTGCCAAATATGGGACAATCGCATATTATACTGGAGGGTTGGCAATCCTATCCAGACCACAGACGGAAATCAAATGAGGTTTTGTCATTTTCCCTAAAAAACGGGACAAATTGTGTCCCGGGAGAGATTTTATTTTTCCCGGGACAGGAGGTGAAAAAAGAGAACAATTCTGGGTAAACCAGGACGGGTGGCAACCCTACATCTAGCTGAAGCAGCTGCTGTTAGCGTGTAGCTTTGTTACCTTTACTTACTACGTTGCCGTGTTAAGACAAAAACAAAACAAAAAAAAAAAACAGACAACAAATTAACTAGAAATAATGCCATCTTGTAACTGTCTTTTAGTCCTTTTATCCTCACATCTTTGATCACATATTTGAAAGGCAAATTCTGTCTTCTCCATGGTTTGTTTCAGGTATTCCCCATTGTGGAGAGAACTTCAAACATGGAGCTGCTCCAGATATCTTTTCAGAAGTTTGCTGTCCACGGGGACACCAAAGCTTCTGGGAAGGAGCTGAATGGAAAGAACTGGGCCAAACTGTGCAAAGACTGTGGGATCATTGATGGCAAGAACGTCACCAGCACCGACGTTGACATTGTCTTCTCCAAAGTAAAGTGAGTGTCTTCAGTTTCGCCGAGAGGCGAGACAACCTTTGAAGGGTGAAGTCATGTCTACTGATCTCACAGAAAACGTTTTGGTTGCCCTCCGTGGCTCCTGAACTGTTCCAACACGATAATGAGACTCGACTGATGTGATGTTTTGCTGTTGTGTCTTCTATCCGGCTGTGTGTCAGACAGAAAACGGCCAGAGTCCTCACCTTTGAGGACTTCCAGAGGGCTCTGGAAGGCTTGGCCCCAAAGAGGTTTAAAGGTCAGAGTGAAGAAAATGCTCTGAGGTCCATCTTCAGCCTGGTTGAGGGCAAAGAGCCCACAAATATCGGTGTGACGGTGAGAGCGCTCATGTTTGTTCAGGGCGGGGCCAACAAACTAAAGGGGCTTTTCCACTGGCTCTGGCTCAGCTCTACCCAGTTGTTAAGTGCTTTTACTAGGTGGCACAAGGTACTTTTTTTTTTTTTTTGAGCCAAGCGAGCCTAGTTGAGCAGAAAATGTGACGTCAACACAGTGGAGGCCACTGATTGGACAGTGATTGACAACACGGAATGAATTTTGAGAGCAACTCTTTCAAATCAAATCACACCTACCAATTAAAAAAATGCCTTTTTACATTTCAGAAAGTGGAGAAGACGGCAGCAGTGGGCCGCCTCACTGACACAGCGCGGTACACCGGATCCCACAAGGAGCGCTTCGACGAAGGCGGGAAAGGCCGAGGGCGGGAAGGCCGTGAGGAGCTGGTGGAAAACACGGGTTACGTTGGAGCGTACAAGAACGCCGGGTCTTATGACGACAAGATGAAAGTGAACAAATGAGTTCAACTGTACCTGTTTCTACTTGTGTGTCGCTTGTAGCAATAAAATGAGGGTTAGTCACTGTCTTCATATAAACATCTGCAAGTTTCACAGCCATTACGACGCTAACATACTAACGTGCCATGCAACTTTCCGGGAGCATTTTGATAAAATGTCCATGCAAGGTTAAATAAATAGATGTTTAAACAATAAATATGTGTCACGTGATCCTGGTGTATGAAACCTTCTTAGCATGTTCAACCGACCAATACGAATGCTGAGCTCTACGAGTTTTACATTTGCTCCTTTGTGGGAAATGTTAAGTGACCTCGCCCAACTGAGCACTCTGGTGTCATCAGACAATCAGATAATGACATGATTGTGACTACAGGGAGTCAACTTTGCAGACGCTGTGAAGAAAATGCTCAGAGCAGAAAAAAAAGAGCGTAAAAGATCTTCTGCTGTGTCTAGAGGAAGGAAAGGATCAGCAGGGAGGACATGAGAGACCTCAGGATAAGCCCACAGGAAGTGACAAATTGAAGACAACCGTAAAATGAAATTTGAAATTTTGTTCCAAACGTTTTGAAAAAGTCATACATTGAGCTAATGTTATGTTGTGGAAAATGACATTTAGTTCAATATGGCCATAGAGCAAGCATCCATTGAAAACGTTTGCAAACCATAACCTGTCATGCGGGATATCAGTTTGGTCCAGTGTCTGTGGAATTAAGTGACATCACATCATTGACGATTGATCAAAAAATGACCAACATTGGCCAATACCGTTGAAAATGCCAATGTATCGTACACCCTTAACTCCTGATTCTCTTGCCCTTGGTCAAGACTCATCTGTGACTCATCCGTTCAGCATCTAAAATACAAAACACACTGAAATGAATTCCGTTTGAATCAGAGGAAAAGCACAAATCAAAACAAAACATGTTTTGGGGATATGAAGAAACAACAATTGTGTTTATTAATTCAGGAGGAGGTCTACACCGAACCAAACCAAAAGAAAAACAACACATTCATTAAAACATAAGAATTGTACACATCAATATACCACCCAGAATGAGTCCTCTGTGAGATGAACAAACATATGAACATGTCTAGAAAAGATCAGTGGGAAACGTAACAACTGACCTTTTGCAAAAATAGGTGCAACTTTAAGTGTTGTGTTGTGTTGTAATGTGATGTAAAATAGTGAATATGACTACACACTTGCCCAAAACTGTATTAATAAATCAAATTAATAGAGTTTGTCCTTAACATGTGTGAGGGACCAGAATTGGAAGGCAACACAAGAAGTTCAGGAAGAGCAAATTAATTTCTTTCAGCAGCCACTAGGTGGTACCACAAGGCAGCCTCATGTGATCTCTGTTTCGGGCTGTGAGGGGAAGTTCGATTTTTAAATCTGGTTAAAACGGGCAAATTAGGGGAAATAGAAACCTGATGTAAACGAAGATTTTTGTAAAGTTTGTTTTGTAAAGTGACAAATTTAGGACCACGGTCAGGGATCATAATGATTAATGGCAAAGTTGGGGGTCGAGAAGTTAGGAATTCTATCAATCACTCCGTACATTTTGAAAATAGGGATACATATTTAGTAAATATATTGAATAAATAAACAATGTTTTCTTAATTTAATAAAGATTTGACACTGAGAAATTGTTGCAGAGGACAGACTCTCGGCCGGACAGCAGAAGTTTGCCTAGATTTAGTGATTGATTTGAGCAGTCAGGAGAATCTTTGATTTGCTCTCTGGGAAACAATCTTGGCTAGGTATCGCCTTCTCATTTACGGGTTGTTTTTTTTTTCCAAATATGTTCACCATGGAGCTCAAATGATGACCTGAGGAAACACGTCCAGGCCCTGGAAGAACCTAGAACCACCAAGAACCTCTGGTAGCTGGCTGAGACAGTAGCAGTCAGCAGTCAACAGGGAATCTAAGAAAACTGAATCTTCTCTTCTCACACAACATCTGGTTCTGACTTGGCAGTCTTGATGCCTCCACAGTCAGACAGGTAGTCAGTTGGACTCTTTGGACCTGGTCCTGGACCGCAGCCCCTCTCCTGTGACTTCTCCAAAAGCCGCCACCAGGTCCTTGACACTACTGGCTGAGCGAGGCGTCTCAAGCGTCTCCTTTGTCTTCGTTGTCCTCGGTTTAGTGTTCAGACTCTTGGAGCGCAGCGTTGGGTACGTCCTGTCATCTCCCAGATCCTCAGATGGCTCCGCCTCCCCTCTGTAACTGTCCACTGTATCTCCATCCGGGTCCCTTTCACTTTTACTGGAGGACTGCAAGAGAGGCATGCTGGGAGATCTGACGGCCTGCAGACACGGTCCTTGGTCTTGGGAAGCAGGGTTGTAAACGACGTCGATGGACTTCCTGTGTGGTGAGGAGCCAGAGGTGCCTGGCGGTGAAACGGAAGAATGCTGCGTGACCTTTGGCCTCCCCAGTGGAAAGGATAATGCTGCCCCCAGGGGTATTTTGGCCTCACATCTCGGCTCAGATGTTGGAGAGGCAGGACAAGTGTTGGGGGGCGTTTGGACAGGATCGCAGGGCGAGATCAGGATGTCGACATTGGATAGAGACTGAGATCTGTCCTTTGGCTGATCGACCTCCAGAGTGGAACCCGTCTCCTTCAGCTCACCTTCAGACAGGAAGCACAGGTTGAGACCACAACAAAACCACCATCTTCTGGGCAATTAGTATTGTGAAATATTACAGTGGCAACTAGGGATGCATCAGTACAGTTTTCCACAGTTTGGTATACATCACGGTTTTTGGTAACAGTGCGGTTTCGATATTTTAACATAATACTACTCTGACTAGCAAAAATCTTTTTTTGCTAGTTTTAAAAATAATTAAAAGCACAAATAGTAATAATAATTAAACCACAAACTTTACTTTTTCTAAATGCACACAGATCAAATTAAACGGTAGTGCGAGGCGGCTGGAACAAGTCAAATTATTGATAACTTCAAGTCACCAATCTTGGCTCTTGCTACGATCATATGTGTTTTGATAAAGTTTTGTGAGTGGCCGAAACGTACCAAAATACCATTGTTTGCCGTTGAGTACCGAACCGAACAGGGCGTACTGACCGGTTTGGTGAAATATCGAACATTGTTGCATCCCTAGTGGCTACTCAGGCCTAGTCGCCTTGGTAACACAGTAAGACACAAATCCAAATTCAACAGATTCTCCTGCACCGTGGCCTAGTGGCAGTGTCCTCCCTGACATTGGGAGGTTGTGGGTTCAACCTGTGGCTGGTCAAACCAAAGACTGAGATGAATGAGATTGTGGCCTCCTACCTGCCGCCTTCCCTCCCTCTGCAGTCCCGTCTTGTCTCTCTGGACTGCGCTGTGCTTTCCGCTCACTTCCCTCGACGTCACCGCAACTGGACAGCCTGTCGTCGTGGTCCAGCTGATATCGGTACAGACTGTATCCGTCGCCGCTGTTGACGCTGCTGTGCCGCAGCAAGGCGGTCGGCTCGCAGATGGACGATCCTCTGGAACGCGCGTGGACCAGCTCGGCGCGGTCGATGCCCGCCAGCTTTTCCAGAGCGTTCATCATCCGGCCGGAGAACTCCTCCAGCTGTGACAGGCGGAGGTCCACTGTCTGCAGGGCCGCCTTCATGGAGTGCTCCCTCTCATTGACCTCCTCCAGACGCATGGACATGTTCTCCACCCTGAGCAGAGACAAAGACAACAGGCGATTCAATTCACATGGCCCTCTCAAGCACACACCGGCACACACTCAACACACAACAGGAAGAAATGCAGCCACGCCAGCTTCCTGTCTTGAACAAAGTAAAGAGTTGTCCTAACAAATCTGGCCTCCAGGGCCAGAGAGATGGACAAAAATAAGTTGAGCTCAGATGATCTCGACAAAGACAGAAGATCAAAGGAGAAGACCTCTCCGATGTGACTCGGATCCTTTCATTGTTGGACGACTGCTTCTCGTCATCCTTCTCTCGAAAGTATTCCTCCACGCACTGCTCCTCAAACTCGTGCAGAGACTTCAACTCTTCTGGACTCAGCACCAGCTCTGAGGAACAGACACAATTCTTCTCAGAAGAGGTAGGACTCTCACGTCCCTGTGGACAGAAGGACTTGAAGATCTCAATCTTACGGAGTCGACGTTCCCGGTCTTCATGTTCTCCTTCCGGCCTCCGTTTGCAGCGGCAGCACAGCCTCCTCAGGACGATGTAGATGTGGGGGAAGACAATCAGGGGCGGCGGCAGGATGGGGCGATCGTGAAAGGTCATGATCAGCTGATAGCGCTGGAACTTCCACACCTGATTGGAGATGGACTTCACCTCGAAGAATGTGTTGCTGTAGATGAGAAGAGGATGCAGATGGAACTGGCACTTGAGCTCTTCTTCGAGACCCACATGTCTCCACTTTGAGTGTTGCAAGGACTGAGATTCCTGCTTCTGCTTACTTGAAGACGGCGATGAGAAGATTGACCAGCAGTATGTTGGCGACCAGCAGGTAACACGCCATGATGGCTGGAGTCAGCCAAGCTCCAGGGATACAGGGAGGAAGTTTCTTTCCGTCTTCATCGTACATGTTGTCTCCGCATGGTGCTAACACACACACACACACACACAGAGTTACAATCAGAAAACATGTAAAACCACTCAACCTGCAGAACATTGTTAGAGAAACTTACGATTGATTTCCATGGCGTAAACTGTTGCAAACAAAAGGGAGAAGAGATGGTGAATATTTCGAAAGAGAATTCAACTTCATCCTATTAATCTGGAAAAGATTCTGTTAAAAATTTGGCATTCACAGAGATGACTATCAGAGCTGAACCCTTAGACGGTCAAGGCCCAGTGTTTATGATTTAGTTGCTGTGGCAACCATCCTGGTAAACAGTTCCTGTGGAATTAAACGGTGGGGTGATGCTACAGGCTGCACTGTCACAGTTTGAACACTAGGGAAAGATAATGTCCCACAGGGGGTCAGAGTCACAGTGGGGGTCAGGGTAACCAACGTGGGACAGTTGTGGAGGTCGAGGGAGGTCATGCCAGCTGTCTCACTGGAAATCTTACTATGAACTCTGGTCTTACGGTCTATGGAGTCTGCAAACACCTCTCCGTAGATCATCCAGTACGGCATGTAGAAGATGTTCCTGGCCAGACGCCACGTTGGCTCCTCGTCTGGGTGGAGGATAGCTTGTCGCGCTACACCAAAACTCATCAGCACCACCAGCATGATGACCACAAAATAGAGCATGTCGATCATCTGTGGGACAGTCGGAACAAAGAGATTCAAGGACGGGTTTTGGGACAAAGTCAAACATTTCACCTCTTTGATTGACTTGAACGACTGACTCAGGTCTGTGTCTGCTTCAATTCTTCCTGGACTGATGCCACCTGCTTCTCAAAACCTGCTGCTTGCTACAAACACTCTAGCTACTGTTACTATTGCTGTGTCCTACAGTGCCTCTTGTGTGCACTACAATGAGTGTTGTCTGTAATGAGCTTTAGATCTGGAAAAAGATTGAAGGTTGGTCTTAAGTCGTTAAGCCTCTATCTCTAACTTCGAAAGAAATATAACCTCGTTAAAACCTATACTTAATATGTAATATAATGTTGCTCTTCATGGATGTGCTTTATAATGTATTTACAACATGAAACGGTACCATTTTGCCGATCATCATGACGTAGGGTCCCAGGTACTTGTTGACCCCGAAGATATCGAGGACTCGGATGTACCAGAAGATGATGTCCACGCAGTAGATGACACGTCCATAGCCCATAGAGGGCTCATTCTGCAGCCGCAGCAGCAGACCCAGCAGGAAGACAGAGATGGCCGCGAGGTCGGTGATGTTCCAGTAGTCCTCCAGCCACACACTGATCTTCTGCTTCAGTTTCCCTGGCTCCGACATCAGGATCTGACACCACATTCAAACGGGGTGACATGATACCATCAAAAAAAAGCTTGTGGCAATTTTGTCCACGTGTGATTCGTCAAGTTAAGCCCGGTCCATGACAACAGACCACACAAGTTAAAACCACAAGTGGTGCGTGACGATGGAACTCCTCACCTGTCGAACCTTTTCCAGGCCTAGAGTGATGATGTAAGAGATGACAATCCACTCTTGCAGAGACGGCCAGCGCTCCATCTTCACCAGGATGATGTAGTTGTACAACATCAGGTAGACTAGGTAGGAGATCTGACAATACACAAACAAACACACATACACACAGTGTAACCAAGGCTAAACAACCGATTAAGAATCTGGAACTGCCGTGTCATTTCCACGGGTTTAAACTTGCCGTGTTGAACCAGAACTTTGTGAATGGAGTATTATAGAACTCGTAGATCTTCCTCCCAACAGGAGTTCTCCTCTTGTGTTTTTTCTGCTCCTCCTCTTCTTCCCCTTTCTGGGACGTGGCGTCCACATTGGAGGCGCCATCCTAAAATAGATGTCAGCAGTTAGACAGCTGCGAGCTGACCGCCCTGCAGCTGCCGTCTCGTCTCTACCTTGCACGATTTGTTGTCCTCATCTTTATTTCTGCTGTTTTCGCTGTCCTTGGACGAATGGAACGCGGTTTCTTCACCGAGGCGGAAGTCCATGAGGAGGATGCCAGGAGGGAAGACAATGCCCAGAATGACCTGAGGACGGACGAGGACTCTAAGTTGTGTGGAGCAGTAGTTAGGTTACAGACACCTGTTGCAGGTTCAAATGCATGCTTGGCATTTAGTGTTTTCCTTTGGCAGTAAGTGAGAAACACAAGCACGTCTGAGCTGGTTCCTCAGCTACAGCAGACCACCACACGGAGCAACTTATCCACCGTTGAATCACCAACAGGAAGAAAGAGAGGTTTTCGAACCTTCAGGCTGTTGCTTTTGCCCATCCGCAGGCAGCCCATCCACATGTCAGTAAGCAGCATCTGGCTGCAGGTGTGGGCAATGAAATCCCGATGCTTGGCGGCCACGGCAAGCTTCAAACAGGTGGAGTTGCTCCAGTTCTTCAGCTCATAGGTCAGGAGCTTCATGGCCACCTGCTCGTCATGTTTGTAGGACTGATCCAGCAGTTCGTAAGCCAGCTGACCAAACTCCCTGAGCGGAAAACACATTGGGAAAACTCTCAGACAGGCCCCTCCATCTCTCATCTGCTGGTCCCCCTGGTGGAGCATCGCTTTTTGGTGAACGACATATCGCTTGATTTTCCAAGCGGGAGTCCTTATCACAGCCAAATACTGGACACAAGACTCTGCAACAAATTGGACTCTTCCTTTGGGACTTACCTGGAGTTGTTTTCCAGGTCCTGGTAGATGTCATCCACCAGCTCACTCTGAGATGACTCGTGGGCCATGGCCTTGTACAGCTTACAGGCCACCAGAGCCTTGGCCATGGCCTCCTCACCCCGCTGCCACAGGAAGAGCGCCATCTTCTGGCGCTTCATCAGCACAGCCCACACCATCAGCTCATGGAAGGGATACTGGAATCTGCTGAGCTCAGGGTCGTCTACGTCGATGTCCACCTCCTCTTCCTTCTTCTTGTTTTTCTTACCTTTGCCTTTCTGCCGAGGTTCGTCATCCTGCAGGAAGTTCACATGAGTACACGTGAGACTCCGACCCAGTAAGGAATTTGCATAGTAAAAATCAGGCGGGGAGCATCAGAACAAACCTCCATTCCAAGCAGTTTCAGTGCTTTCGGCTGAAAGAGAGAACAGGAGGAGCCTCTTAGTATCCAGTCGAAACTACCGTAGAATAATAGCATCACGATCAATAGATCAGCCAGCCGTCAGATCACTCTTCTGATCTTACCCTCTTGAGACCGTACAGGTTGTTGTACAACGTCCTGAAGGTCTTCCTTGTGTATTTGCAGCGGTAAGCTCCACCCATCAGGAACTCTAGCACCAGGCCAATGTCGATCAGGGTGATCTGGTAATCCGGAGGCAGGTTACCCTGAAATAAATAACAATATTTTGACTTCACACTCATAACACTCGAACACACGCAGACACACACACACACACACACACACACACACACACAGACACACACACACACACACACACACACACACACACACACCAGACAACCATAGCAGCTGCAGCAGGCTGTAAAAATGTCTTGAACACAAAGACTGGAATAATGCAACATCAGTAAAGATCGGCTATCACTCTGTGACATCATCATACGCAGAAATTAAAACAGGAACAAAACCTGACCTTCTTCACGTCTCGGACCACAAAGTGCAACGTGTTGGCTGGTCCCAATTTCTGCAGGAGAACGACAACAACAACAACTCTTTAAGCAACACTCTCTGTCCTTGATTGTGTCTTTTTTATTTTCTTTTGTAATTTTCTTCTCATTTTATTTTTGCCACGCCAAAAATGAAGTGAAATGCAGCATCAGTGTTCACACTTCCTCACCAGTGCAAGGTTTTGGTTCGGGCATCAGAGGGTCTTCTTTTGTGTCAAACATTGTTATCACGGTAGCCTGACAACTCACCGTGTTGTACAGCTCCTCCAGGCGAGGAATCGTCAGGAAGTGGTGGATGTTGACGCCGTTTTCGATCAGCAGCTTGACAAAGTCGACGCGGTCCAACACCAGCGCATCCATCATGGCCTGTTCCAGGGAGTTCACCTGTGGCCACAACATAGTTGGTGCCTTGTCAGTGTTGAATATCTCAAGGGTTTTTTTTATCTCTGCCGGTTGAGTCTTCGGCTCTGTAATCTTTGTTGGATCTCTACCCAGCTAAGCAGTGCCAGTTTCCTGGGATCTGTCTCTTCGGGGGGCTCAGGTTTGGTCTTGCCTCCTTTTCCTTTCTTCCCTTTGGCTTTGCCTTTCCCTCCTGCAGCTCCTGCTCCGCCTGCTGCGCCTCCTGCAGCCCGCTGGGCCGTCGGACTTTTAGGCCGATCGGCAGATATTGCACTCACGGGCTGAGGGAAACATAATCAAAACTGATAATGTGACATCTGACAGATTCTTTCCAATCCATCCCCAATCATAACTGCTCTGTGTGAAGTCCACAAGGTGGTGATAACAAGACGAACAAGTCTCACCGGTGCATTGAGTCCATACACAAAGATCTGACTGCGAGCGATGTCCACTCTGTTCCAGGCCAGTGCCAAACTTAGTTGATCCGAAGCCGATGCGTTAGTACCTAAAAAAGAAAGAAAGAAAAAAAGAAAGAAAGAAAGAAAACACACACACGAGCAACAAAGGCAATGAAGGATGACGACAACCAAACTTCTGAAACACCAGTGAGACACGGATGGGAGTTTCACCTTTCAGCAGAGCTGTCAGGATGGACATCTCAATGTCCTGCTGTCCCTCGGAACCCATGCGGAACACCGTGATCTGCGCAGGCACATGGCATTCAACACTGAGATTGGCTTTGACCCTGCAGTAGCTCAGTGCTAACGCTGCCCCTAGCCATTCAGTATCACGGTCCCAGTGACAGACTCAGTTTGGGGTAACAGGTGCCGAAACTGAGTGCCACTCAGAGGGTTTGGATCAAAGGACTGGGCGGTTTGTTAATCTGAGCGCAATCATCTTAAGTATGACGATTTTGCCTCAATGTATAGTCAGCTGGTGCAGCTGTCACAGGAAGGAGCAGAGGATTGTGGGATTAAATAAGGGAGGGGGGTCACACAACAATATCCATTAAGCAGTTTTCAGGTCAGAAGTAAAACCTCTGTCATTTGGTTAATGTCGCAGAGTTGCTGGCATCTCGCCCCGCTCACATTTCCCAGCATTCCTTGGGACGGTCATTGATGAGCGCAGGGGTGGAGTCAGCCTGGCTTAACAGTGCTGAGGGGGAGGAGCAGGGTAACCAGAAGGAGGAGCAGAAAGAGAGCTCAGGGCCTCTATGACGAACCAGGGCCCGAAGCCTATGACCCCGAATGGACTGACGAACACGCGTGAGAGGCGGGACCCACCAGCGCTCTCTTCTTCATGCACTCCATCACCATGAGGAAGATCTGCTGCGCCTGGCCGCGGCTGTAGTTGAAAGTCTTCTGGATGGTGACCAGCAGCTGGTCTTTGACGCCATCGCTGAGCAGCCTGAGGTCAACAAACAGAGGCGTGTCACACTGACCCGCGACCCTCAACCCCTGCCTCCACACCTCACTCACCCATCCTCCCCACAGTATCGGTGTGCGAAGGAAATGATGTCAGAGGCGCGGCCACTGCCATCACAGACCACGACAGGCACTGGAGGCTCCTCCCTCAGACTTTCCAACACAACAGAGATGATGTTAGGGCCCCCTTCTAGGATTAGGCAAACCACAGGCACCCCCTGACCCAGACCTGACAAAAACACACACACACACACACACACACACACACACACACACATTAGTTTGCTCATCAGATACTTGTTGTACAAGTGTGAGTCTATCTAAAAGTAATTCTGGCTCACAGTTCAGCCACTTCTTGGAACCTCGGAACGTCTATTTTATACTGATGTCTTTAACGTTTGCTGCTAGCAACCATTATTTGCTGAGTTAGCTATTTGCTAACTTACAGGCAGCGCCCCCCAGCATCCAATATGACAGCCCATTCATTGCTGCGCATTTACTGAAAAAGTTCTTGGTTTCCCTGATTGCTTCTGCATTATGAAGCCCACAGAGCATGTGCAGTTGGGTCACTTCCCATCATGCCCCTGTAACTCATGTAATGCATCAGCCAATCAGAGCAAACCGAGACAGAGCACATATGGTGCTGTGATGTCATGCTGGGAATAAACTTTTTTCTGGGGATTTTCTGGCTTTTATACATTTTTCAGAAAGATCGAAAGTCAATGAATTACCGCATCGCAATATTGCCTGTCTGGTATCCAGTTCTCATAATACATTCATGGCTACACGTCTTTGAAACTATACGCTGACAGGGTTTCTGGTCTGCAGCTTGTGACTGTAATGCGTGACGGGTGACGCCCCCTTTGCTGCCCCAGCCTTCAGAGAGTTTCAGGCACAGAATGACAAAGGGAACACCACAGGTCACATGGCACTGCATATACAGTGGGTGAAACTTTTGGGATTCTCATATATGTTCGATGTGTGTGTGGTCACATGGGGCACTGTGGGATGGAACTCGAAGACCATCAGAAGGGCGCATGAAGGAGGATCGCTAGCGTTAGTGTTGCTCTAACGTCAACTGGTTAGTACTGACTGAAATCCAAGGCACTCATTGGCCGTTCCAAGTCCCATGTGGGAGGCTTTGTGACTCACGGGTGTTGATCTTCTGCAGAGCAATGTGTTTCTCCAGCTGCCGACGGATGCGGACCTCGGCACCATACTTCCCGCAGGTTCCATTGTCGGCCAAGATAAAGTGGGAGTGGTTGCTGTTTAGGACGGACAGCTTACTGAGCGGGTTGGACATGGTCTGATATGGCCGTGTCACCTGAAATGCACACAAGATTGGTTAAGTAGAGTTGGGAGGAGCCACAACTAAATGATTTGATCTCGTCTTACGTCTCGGCCAATGAGGTCGTCTTTGTTCTCCACGATGCCCCATGGCGCGATGCCAATGGCACAGACTTTTCCTCTGGACTTTGAGGAATGGTCTTTGAGAGCATCTCCCACATGCCGGATAACGCCTGAAACGCAACGGAAAACGGCTGAAAACGGGTCACATGCGACATCCCCCAAGTGCGGCCGGGTGCGTGTGTGCCATACCTGTGCTGACCCCCCCGGTGAAGATCCAGGCCCCGGTGGTCACGGACGCCTTGATAAGGCCTTTTCCAAAGACCTGCTTGAGTTTTGGAGGCAGATCAAAGTTCTGCAGGCCTCCGTGGACCGAGATGAGCAGAGTGGGAAGCTCCAGCTGCCAGTCCTTGACCATCAGGTGGAGCAGGTGGTCAGGTTTGGAGTCAAAGGAGACCCGTATGTACTGCAGAAGAGGAGGTAGGGGTGTCAAGGATTCAGCAGAAAACCCAATTCATCAAATTTTCAAATTGTGCAGCAAGTGTCAAGACCGTGGCCTTGTTGACGTGTCCGCTGCCCTGAAACTCCAGTAGTCCGTAGGCGTCTGTCGGGGAGGTCTGAGTGTGTCTGAGGGGGCTCCACCTTTCGGCAGGCTGCACCTCCAGCTGAACCAGCGGCGTCGCTTCCTCTTTGGCTGCCACGGCCACAGGGCCGTGTTGCGCCACCAGCTGGCCACAGCTGCACCTGGACAAGTGATCATCTCTCAGTGGAATTGTGACACATCTGGAAGCTCGATTGGTTTGATTGAATGCATTTTGTTGTGACAAATAATTTGATATCACGAGCTTGATACAGTTCTGTCCACCTTCAACTTTCGCTGATTCTACTTCAAATGGGGATTTAGTTGTACCACTGGTTGTCCTCAGTAACACCTTTAGGTTCCTGACTTCACCCTAAACAGCAGGCTCCACCTTAGGGATGATGTGACTATAACCTGCTCCCACATCAGACACAACGTTTCCCAGCTCCATTGAATTTATTTCATATGTCCTTCTGGCAGGAGTCCATTGTAAATGTTTGGAAATGGGATGGGCCTTCAAAAACAACAGTCAGGGTGTTGATGGATGAACCATCTAGTAGTGTGAGGCTTCCTATTTCTGGGAGGGGCGCCGCCTGATGTGCACCAGCAACCCCCTGGTGAGCAGCGATGGTGGGTGGAGTTTAACTAAAGTATCTCCTATCAACCAGTCAGCATTGGTAAAAAAAAAAAAAAAAAAAGGTGCTCTTCTTTTTCACACGAAGACGCCAATCAGCTCAGCAAGCTAGTCCTACCTGCTGCTGTCTTTGCTGACGATGATCTGGATACATTCTCTCTTCTGGAAGGTTTTCTCAATCCATGCTCGCTGGGTCTACGGAGAAATATCAAATTAACACTGGGGGTCAGACATTTTGCTGAAAAAAACGATGTTTCAGAGTTAGCTTGCGGTTGCTTTCAGGTGAACGAGCAGAGAGCAGCGATCCCACTGTTGACACGCGAAGGGATCTGGCTAATTTCTGTGAGAGTGGAGCTTTGCATCTCTCTGTGGATCAAATCCTCTTATTGTCCTCCTCCTAATCCCACAGGACTGTCCGTCCAATCGGCTCCAGGCGCACAGCACTCACCACTTCCGTGGCAGGACGCGGCTGCTCAGTAAAATGCTCTTTGGATGATGAGGGATTATTGCCGACTTTCATCTTCTTTTTATGTTAAAGTCCTTCCACATTGGAAATTGTTTGATGGAAGTTCAACGGCAGCCACCCTACTGCTCTTTTTTAAAATCATTTCTTTTCTGTATTGTCCAAGTTCACATAAACAATGTGCACCAGCTTTATGACGTACTTACGATTTTCACCAGCGGTCAGTTTCCGCTTTATTTCCTACTTCATTCACAACAGCGGGAAAATGAACATACAGCTAAGATACTGTCCCTAGAGTGCAGTGGCCACACAAAATATGAAGGGTATGGTTTGTAGTTACCCAGTTTACCAAGGTGTGTAGGTGACAATTCGTAAAAAAGCGAAATTTACGGGCACCAGACCTCCACCCCCGTCCTAAGTCAAGAGAACCACAAACAATTAACGCCTCACACTGATTAGAATTAACTTTGGCCAATCAGAGGGCTAAAGAGGCTGAACCGCAGGAGTGATTTCTTAATGAGATTCTGCTGGAGGCAGACTGACGGGATTACCAGGTTTTAACGAGATTAATGATGTTCACCAGAATGAGCTGTGAAAAGGCCGACACAGGAAGCGGATCTTGGCAGGGAACCAATCAGCGCTGAGAGTTTAAGAGCCACTGAAGCCATGCCGCCACTGCCAGGCCTGTAAATTGCCACCTAAAGAAACTCTGGGATACCCTGGAATGCAGCGTTCACACTCTGCTCCATTTTTGCGGTTCGGTGCTGAAAACTGGCTGGAGAAGCGACAGTAAACATGCCAGAGTAGCAAAACAGACAGCGTGTTATCTCCGTTCACAATGACCTGCTGTTTTTACAAAGTGAAAAACGAGGAGGAAGCCAGTCCCGGCATGAGAGAAAGTCACTTTGAAGTGACTCCACATAGTGATGTGAAGTCCAGAAAACTGCACTTTGATCTCCATGCAGGGGGCCACGTATGGACCTCCACCAGCCCTTCTTTTGGGTGCTCCATCAGGGGGCGATAGATCGCTTGGGTCAGCATTCAGGAGCACAGTCACCTGCTGTCTGTGTCCCCGGTGGACCCAGCCAATCAGAACATCTTTCCTGCTGCCACCATAAACACACGTCAAGTTCTCAACCCCTCCACAGTCCTGTGGACGACTGTCCTCACAAAGACAGACTGAGATATTTACTGACCTGAGATCAGATGTGTGGCGTTCAGCAAAATGTTCAAGTTGTGGCCTCTCACCTTCTGTGATAGAGAGGAGGCGCTGCGCTTGACGGATGAACGTTTGAAGGAGCCATTGGTTCCTCTCCGCCCCCTGCTGTCCATGTTGACCCACTTCAGCTGTCCTCCATACTCATCCCCTGTCTCCTCCTCTGTCTTCCGTCACCTCTTCGGTCCTCTGTCTCCTCTTATGTGTCCTCCTTTCCCGGTGTCCCGCTGCCTCTCGCGTCCTCGCTGTCGTGCTGCGTCCTGGCATCTGTGGGCGGACACCCCCCCTCCTCCTTCTCCCCCTCCATCCCCCGTCCTCTGTAATCAGGATTAGTAGATGCTGCTCTTTAATGGATGGAGGTTTAATAAATTCTGATTGAAGGTAAATCCACTTTAGGATGAAGCTCATCTTTCATTTTCTGCATCAACAGAAAATCTGCGGGGAAACGCCATCACGTGTTCCAACCCTAAACCCTGCAGTGCGGGCTCACCTCAGCAGAAAGTCGCAATGGAGTACAATTTAAATGTAGGGCTGTTTCTTTCACTTTAGTGGTCAGTCGTTAGCTGTTGACCACTGGCGACCACTACTATTACATTACTATTATTATTACTATTACGCACTATTTTTGACTCTCACGGAAATACGAGACAAAGCGCGAAAAGAGTTCCTTTTCAACTCAATACAATACAGGATGCGTAACTAAATTCCAGGCAATTCTAGTTTTCAAGGTACGGTTGTCAACTTGGTCATGGTGTAAACACCCCTCATCTCGACGGACATTTCCTGTTGCAGGTGAGGAGAGGAGTCGCTCCTGAGTCGTTTTATTTATTCTTATTCTTATCTTTATTTCTATTTTTTATTTTGTTTGTAATGTGATGGTGATGATGATGTTGGTGGTCGATGTCAACTCGGAAATGCAGTTTTTCTCTTTCCTCTATCCACTGTACGTATGTATTTCAGATTTTGCTACTTTACCTTCGCTCTTCTATCTGTGTGGCTGTGCACTGAACCCGCTACTTATGTGTTTGTGTACAGTATGTTCTACTTTCTCCACAACCAATGGCTCTGTAAGGACACAATAAGGTTGAAAGTGAATTGAAGTTCCCAGAGCCAGCAGGACGGCTCCTGTTAATTCCCCTGAGATATATTTTACACGTTGGGTTGGAAACACAAAGAATGTATCTGGTGTTTGCTGCTTTATTAACACGTGAAGACACAACCAGTTATTTGTCAAAGTGTTGAATTTAAAATGATACACTTCCAGCAATCAGGCTATTATTTGTGCAACGATATAAAAAAAAAAAGTTCAAACGTGATCCGTGTTCATTGGAGAGAACCAGAGCCACTCGTTGGTGACGTACATTGTCTGTTTCTAATGCGGTGCTTCAATAATTCCACAGAAACAGAAGAAGTCCTAAGAATGAATAATGCAAATAAACTAAGGTACATGTTTTGGCATTTATTAGTTAATTTCAATCCTTTAGCAAATAAATAATTATGTCGATGAACGTATGATCAGGTATGTTACATTAAACTATCATCATCTTTTGCTCTAGAGCACAAATACATCATGTAAATCATGTAATTTATGAAGAATAAATCATGTAACTTAGGAACTAATGCACTCACACTGTCCTCATCACAACTGAAGACCAATTGACTCTGAGGAATAATCTAATGGAGGAAGGAAGGTTGTGGGTTTGAGTGTGGGTGTGGCCTATGTCCAGTATACACAAGTGTGTAGAGTGGATGGTCGTCTCTTTGTGACAAAACCCCGCCTTCACCCGAAGGTAGCTATACAGGCTCCACCCCCTGTGAGAGCTGGGAAAAAAACAGAAGCAGGAACGCGTGAATAAGGAATTAACAAACTTATCTGCAGAAAAGAGCAAATCACACGCGTGGTCTTTAGTACCATGTGGCCTGCCAGCTCCAGCCGTGCTCCTCACAAGTTGGTGGAGGAATGCGTACTGGAAAAGTTCTCTGTCCGAAAACGAACAACCTTGTTGTGTGGCGTCGGCGTGCACAGACAGCGGCGGGTGAAGACCTGCCGGCACGCCTGCCGGAAGTTCTGGGACAGGAAGGCGTAGAGGACGGGGTTGATGCACGAGTTCCCGTACGACAGGCAGTGAGCGATGATGCGGAAGGCGAAGGACGCGTCGTCCAGCGGGAAGACGCCAAACTCCACCCACATGGCGATGACGTGGTGAGGCAGCCAGCAGAGGGCAAAGGCGGCGACCAGCAGAAGAACTGTCTGAGCCGTCTGCAACCACAGAACACGGGAGGGAACTGATGAGCAAGATCTCCTCCAGGACCCTCAAACTCCAGCAGAACCTCACCGGCGGAGATCCGTTTGGATCTCTGCAGGACTTTCACAAATTTAAACAAACAACAACTTTTCTCTGTCGTTCTTACAAAAGATTAACCTGAGTAAAAGAGAACAGAAGTCGAATCCATCAGCTCCGACCAAAAAGATCGAGGACGGGGCCTGATTCTCATGCTTCCTGGTTCTACTGCTTCCTGGTTCTACTACATCATTCTTTAATTCTTTCTTTCATCATTTTCTGCATCTGGTTCACTTTTTCTCGAGGCCTCGTAAAAAGAAACGAGGACGTGGGTCGGGGCTCCGACCCAGTGTGTGTGTGTGTGTGTGTGTGTGTGTGTGTGTGTGTGTGTGTGTGTGTGTGTGTGGTATTGCACCAATGGAAAGTTCAGCAGCTGCTGTCTGTCTGATTTACTACTTTAATCATCAGGACAAACATTTAAACAAAAAGCCTCGAGTGATGAAGGCAGCAGACGGTTTTAGGACGGATAACTTTAACTGCCGGATGAACAACGCCATAAAAGGCTCCGTGATTTCCTGTCAACGTGAAAACCAATAAAGTGGGTTATTAAAACCGTTTCCTCGCCATCTTCATTAAACTTCCTGTTTCTCAGCACATCGGGGTGGGGGGAAGCAGGAGCTCCGAAAGCCGAACACTTCTGACTGGGAGGAAAAAAAATTCTATTCTCGGACGACCTGTCTAAATATTTCTTTGCTCCTGATACTAAACTGACGCCAGATCTGCTGCCGCTGGACGTCTGCACACTGTCGGCCGTCCCCGCCGGCGCCTCCAACTGTCTGCTCTGTGACGTCACCTTCAGCCTGATCACCGTCTTTACCTTCACTGAGATCAACCGAGCATAAAGAAGCCACCTTCTCCATCTCCACCTCCATCAGTGCACCAGGACACTTTCCCCAGTTTCTCCACTCCTCCTCATTCACATCTCTGGAGTTACTCCTGATGCCAGGAGGTGGAAGAGGTGGAGATGGAGGAGGAGGAAGAAGAAGAATAAGAGAAGGAGAACTGTACCTTTGTTTTGGACTGCTCCGACTTCTTCGACATGTTCTTCATCTTTACATGGAGATGAATTAAAACCTGAAGGGGCATCAAGACAGAGGCAGTGCGTCAGCTAAGCCTGACCTGTCGAGACAAAGTTC